>NC_052048.2:69297596-69630652 GCF_903992535.2 Arvicola amphibius | reverse complement strand
GTGCCAGCAAACATTCCTGATGAGGAGCTAAAGAGAGTGGCATCTTTCAGGTCGCGGGGTCCCAGTTTTATCCTGGATTCACCCTGAAAGTCAAGCCACAGTCACTCGCTGCAGCCAACCCATGGTGGGGGTGAGTGGGAAGCGCAGCAGAGAGGACGAGAAATACCTTCAGGCCGTCATGGACTCCAACGCCCAGTCGCACAAAATATTTATATTTGATGCTCGGCCAAGTGTCAATGCTGTTGCCAATAAGGCAAAGGGAGGAGGCTATGAAAGTGAAGATGCCTATCAAAATGCAGAACTCGTTTTTCTGGATATTCACAATATTCATGTTATGCGAGAGTCATTACGGAAGCTTAAGGAGATTGTGTACCCCAACATCGAGGAAACTCACTGGTTGTCTAATTTGGAATCTACGCATTGGCTGGAACACATTAAGCTCATCCTTGCTGGCGCTCTTAGGATTGCTGACAAGGTGGAGTCAGGGAAGACGTCTGTGGTGGTGCACTGCAGTGATGGCTGGGATCGCACAGCCCAGCTCACTTCCCTGGCCATGCTCATGTTGGACGGATACTATCGAACCATCCGAGGATTTGAGGTCCTCGTCGAGAAAGAGTGGCTAAGCTTTGGACATCGATTCCAACTGAGAGTTGGCCATGGAGATAAGAACCATGCAGATGCAGAGAGATCCCCTGTCTTCCTTCAGTTTATCGACTGTGTCTGGCAGATGACGAGACAGTTCCCTCCCTACTGCATTTGAATTCAACGAATATTTCCTCATTACTATCCTGGACCACTTGTACAGCTGTTTATTTGGGACCTTCCTCTGTAACAGTGAACAGCAGAGGGGAAAAGAGAATCTTCCTAAGAGGACACTGTCACTGTGGTCCTACATAAACAGCCAGCTGGAAGATTTCACTAATCCTCTTTATGGGAGCTACTCCAACCATGTCCTTTACCCAGTAGCCAGCATGCGCCACCTAGAACTCTGGGTAGGCTATTACATAAGGTGGAACCCCCGGATGAAACCACAGGAACCTATCCACAACAGATACAAAGAACTTCTTTCCAAAAGAGCAGAGCTTCAGAGAAAAGTAGAGGAACTTCAGAGAGAAATTTCCAACCGCTCAACCTCCTCTTCAGAGAGAGCCAGCTCTCCTGCACAGTGTGTGACTCCTGTCCAAACTGTTGTATGAAAGGACTATTAGGTCAGGGGCATCGTTGCCAGGAATTCAACATTACAGCACCTTAGCGGGCTTAGGGTAGAAAACCTTCTGTGTTTTAAACCCATCTATGGGAGAAACCTTCAGATGCTGTATTTATTTCAAGTCTCTCTTAGATGAGTTTAGAAATGTCCGGTGCAGGTGACAATGGAAATCATTTCATTTGTAATTAAAGTATGACACTAATCTTAAGCCACCCAAAGAATACTAAAGTACTGGAATCCTGTATCCACCCATGGGAACAAGTTTTTAATTCATAAATGTCTTTAAAAACTGAGCAGCTGGTAATATCTCTAGGGAGCAGAAAAGCAAGAGCAGCTGTTCTTATACCCAAGAGCATATGTGCTGGGCCTTGTTGGACATGTCAGATCAAAATCACCCTTCTCAAATTTCCTAATTTTTGTGGTATTTAATATAGAAATTATTATGACATATCAGTAGTTAAAATTTGCTGCTGACATTGTAATTACGGTATTTTCAACAGCAGTTACTAAAGGATGACGCCTTCTATATGTGCTTGTGGGAGGGGGAAGAGACAAAGCAGTAGCTGTTGTCCAGGAATTCAAAGGACATCCCACACCTTCAGACTAATTTCTATTCGTATGCTTATCACTAACATCAACAAAGACATTTTAGAGACTATTACACAACTTTATCTTAATGCTAATTGGCAAGTTTTAAGACAGTATTTTAAAACCTTGAAAGTCTAACTTTTTAGCGCTATGTTTAAATTTCACATGAACACTTTACCAAAGAACACACTGCATGTAAAGACTTACAATCTCAGTACCAGCAAGTAAAGCCTTGCTTCTCTACTCACCGGAGTTGGGTGCTGGTGTGAACAACTGACCTCCTGGTGTCTATTGTACTCTGTATAAGAGCCATATGTAATGTACTGTAACAAAGGAGCTTATTACCACTGCGTCTTTTAATTAAATGCTTTCAACCTTTAAAAAAACAAAACAAAAACAAACAAACAAACAAACAAACAAACAAACAAAAAAAAAAACACCTTGAAGGCACCTTCTGGAGATTTGCCTTCCTCTGTTTCCAGAATGTCCGGGATTAAAGGTCAGTACCTCCACTGCCTGGCTTTTGTCTTCCAGTATTCTAAAGCCTGAAGAAGACATGGTTTATATTACCTTATCTGTTCTCTGCCTATCTGATCACATCTTGCCATTTAAAACTCTGTGTGCCATGCCACTTCCTCCTTGATGAAGTCTGTAGCCATCCTGATGGCTTCCTTTTTCTTTCTCCTTTCTCTTCCTCCAGTTTGTCACCAGACTGGTTGCTAATCATGTGTTGGGGAGGACTACTGGGGTCTAACTGTGGTTTCATCATATATTAGTTAAGCTTTGCCTTTCCTCCCAACATCCTCTCTAATTCTCAAGCTCACACATCCCTTTTCTGAAATGCAAGTCTCCTTATGTGTCTCAGAAATCCGAGATAGCAAGATTGCAAGTTTGCACTGAGGACTATTCATCAATGACAAGGCAAATAGCCTTCACATTCCTTCTGAAGCTTGTAGGAAGTGACTCCCACTCTGACACAGGGCACAGAAGTCTCCTGAATGCCTCTGCCATGATGCTGTCCATCCTGTTAATAACTTTTCCAATAAATCTCTTACCCATGAGTACAGCTGACTTCAGCATCCTGTTCTATGAGTACAGAACACCTCAGTGTCCAAAGCAGAAACATGCCTCCTTTCTGCCTTCTGTCTTCTCTCTTCCTGCTTCCCTCTGTCTTCTCCTCGCTTTCCCTTCTTTCATATTCTGTAACAGAATGAGAGAGACCCTCAAATATTGAAATTTCTCCAGTAGAACACTACTGTAGTGCCAGATGGTGAAATCTGAAAGTAGAAAACTAGAAGAGAAGACATCTTTCAGAAAACAGTTCTAACTCTCATCTCACAGCTACATCTATATGTGAATATTTCCTAGTACATCTTGTCTTTCACCTTTCCATAAAGTGCAACACTGCTACATGCAAAGCAGAACAAAGCTGAAAAATATTTTCTCCCTAGTTCTGTCTCAAAGTGGAAATAAACCTCTTTCTGTCCATGCATATATGCAAATATTGTAGCTCTTTCTTTCTTTCTTTCTTTCTTTCTTTCTTTCTTTCTTTCTTTCTTTCTTTCTTTTTTGCTTGCTTGCTTGCTTGCTTTTTTGTAAACAACCAATAGCAGACATTTGATCCCAGTGTTCCCTTAGAAATTTGTGTAGCGTTCCTTCCTCTTTACCAGATGATTTTTGGCGGACTCTGGGTCTCCTCTTAGTGTTCTTAACCTCTTTAATGAAATAATTTATAAACAGAGTCAAATGGAAACTTGAAGGTAATTTTATTAGACTTTAAAAGGCAAACCCCAGGGCAGACAAGCTGTAAATCTTGAAGGCAGCTGCCTGGAGGTGGAGAATAAAGATGAGAAGGGAAGGTTGAAGAAGCCATGCTGTTTCTGTTAAGCAGGCATGGAGCTCAGACCCAGGATGGGTAAGCAACTCTGTGGTGGGAGCCTGGCTTTAGAGAGAGAGAGAGTCAGGGAAACCAAAGAACCAAAGAAAACATATGTCAGTTCTGGTCAGCATTCAAAGCAAAGACAAACAAAAATTAAAAGGAAAAACTGCATCTTTCCAAGTGGGACTCAGAAATATGGACAGACTCAAGAAAACCTCCTGGAGGGTTGCAGGAGCTGTGCTAGAGGCTAGAAATTTTTCAAACGGAAAGAACAATATCTCAATAAAGGGATAATTATTCCACTTATCTCTCTATTATGGCAAGAAGCAAGCCAATCTACCTTCGGATGGTCCTCCTACCTCAAGGATGGTCCCCTGGCCAAGGGATTAACCTTTCCTAGTGAAGTGCTATGTCACCATCAGAACACCAATCTATCCTCCTGCCCAGAGGGAGTAAGTTTTCCCTGAAGGGACGACTGTTACTGATGCAGTGTCAACTCCAGTAATGCTTTCCTTCCTTACTACCCCCTGCCACACTCTCTTCCCTCTCTCCCTCCCTTCACTATTGTGAATTCTATATTACCTCAAACTACATCCAGAATTACTGCCTATAGTTGACTTTTATTTCCTCGATGTGCCCTGCTCTCGGAATGTACATAGTCTAAATGAAAGTAGAAGGACCTTGAGTAGTACTTTATTATGTCCCTTGTCTTAAGCTCCCCTGTAACTGCTATTTGATTTTCAAACCCTACACATTATCTGATGGGCATGCAACTTCCTTTTATAGCAAAGAGGGAAAGTGTGATCATTTAGAAAGGGATTCCTTGGCTGCTTAGCTGGGGCAGTTCTATTTCATGAACAAGTTCTTTCATCTCTGTTGTATTTTGTTACTTTATACTTTAAGAAATATACACATTTGAGATTTAGCTTCCTTCATGTCCATTTTTTTTCCTGTGCTTTGGGGACAATTTTACCATTAAATTACATATCCAGGTCACCATTCATTTTCAGTGCTATATTATAACACAGATGTAATTTTGTTTTTAACTTAGTAAGTGTAGATGAGATGGTTTTGGTATTTTTTTAAAATAATTACCAGTAGTTCTTCCCCATCTTTCCAGCTATGTTAAGTTCTTAACACTTATGTGAGTTTGGAGAATGTATTTGGGTAGCGTTGCCAGAAGAATTCTTAGGAGAAATGCTTTGAGTCTGTCACAATTTCTTTCTGTATTATACACATAAAATTGAAAGATTTGGTGAAGGCAGAGCAGCAGCCAAGCTAAGTTCCTTCCTTTGGGGGAGGATTAGGAAAGTATTTTTGCCTTCTTTCTGTGGATTTGTGTGGGACTCATTACTTATTGATTAAATTTGAAAGTTGTACCAATTTTGGTCTGTTTCCTCTGATGAATTTTCTCAATTTAAGTCTGGAGACTGATTGTCTTTTCCACGTTGATAATGATTGCTCATGTCCCACTAGCTGTACTCAACATTACCAGGAGACCTACTGAGTGCAGGCTCATGTCTCACCAGCTGTGCTTGCTAGCTGGGCTCAGTGTTATCAGGAAACCTATTGTGTGCAGACTTTATTCTTTGGAAGTGTCCATTTATCTGATTATTTAAAGGATCCATACTTAATTATTTTTCAACACAGTATTTTTATTTCTTGAAAGTTTCACATGGGACTGGAGACATGGCTCAGCGATTAAGAGCACTGCCTGCTCTTCTAAAGATCCTAAGTTCAATTCACAGCAACTATATGGTAGCTCACAACCAGGTCCACCCAGCCTCCCTTGTGACCTCTCCTAAAGAAAAGAAGAAGAAAAAAGAAAGAAGGGAGGGAGGGAGGGAGGAAGAATACCAAGTCCAATTTGTGTTGTTTATTTACTCATTAGAGCTCAGTCAGAATCCAGGTGAAAGCTCATGATCTGAGTTTCCATTTGATGTGGGATTTCCCTCTGTATGATAGGAATACCATTGGTTAATAAAAAAAAAACTGCTTTGGGCCTGCGCAAAAAATAGAGGTAAGCTGGAAAACCTAAACTGAATACTGGGAGAAAGAAGGAGGAGTCAGAGAGAAGTCATGTAGCTCCACTGGAGACAGATGCCAGAACTTTAGCTGATAAGCCACAGCCATGTGGCGATACACAGATCAATAAAAATGGGTAAAATTAATATGTAACAATAAGCCAATAAGAAACTAGAGCGAATAGGCCAAGCAGTGATTTAATTAATATAATTTCTGTGTTATTATTTCGGGGCTGAGCTGCTGAGCAGCCGGGAAATGAACAAGTGGCTTTACAACAGCCATTCTTAATTTTTGTCTCTGAACTTCTTTTAAAATTCAGATATTTTATTTATTTAACTTTCATCTTATGTGGGCTTGTTTTCTATGAAAACAAGCCTCTCAAAACTTATTGTAATGAAAATGAGCTTTTTTTTTTCATTTTACAGTGGTGGTAAATCAATTTCCAAAAAAGAAATGCCCAGAGCATCAGCAAATCTTTATTCTTGAACTCTAGAAATGATTCCATATATCCCATGTCAGTTTTGCTGTGCGATTTTTTTGAAGTATCTCCACAATCCGTGAGCCATACTACCACATTGCTTGCTTATATACATGGTCAGGTTGCCAATGAAAAAAGTTTGACTTAATTTTTATAGTAGAATATGCTGACAATGCAATATGTGTTCAAGGGCAAATGGACTGAAAACAGAAAAAGCAGTAACCAAAATGAAGAAAAAACTAAATGCCTTGCTTTAGTGAAGATGACGAGCAGGTCTGATTTTGGTGTCCATATCTCTATGGGATCATCTTGGTAATCTCTACCACCCCAGGTATCTTTGCATTCCTTTTCAACATGTGACAACATGCCTCAGAAATAGTCATTTAAGTTTCTTGTATAATGTGGGTTGTGTCTCACTGTTACTGTCCTTCAGACAGAAACTGATGAAAAGGTACCTATGGAGAGACCCTTTCTCTTCCGCAACATGGCTTTTATTTTTTTCATTCAGCCTGATATTTGACTTTCTGTTGTGGGGTGTCAAAAAGGAGCATGTGTCTACCCATGGTAACAAGCAAAAAGAATTTTCTCCTAGGTTTACTAATAAAAGAATTTAAAATTGAACTCAAACAGACCTGGAGGACAATTTTGAGTTAAAGAGAAAAGTATCAGGGGAGGCAAACTGTAGATAGGAAGCTGCATGGAGAAGGGAACAAAGATGGGGCGTGGGGAGACTCACGGTGTTAGCGTTAAGCAGGTGTGGAAGACAACTGCATGGTGGACAAGCAGGCCCAGAGTGGTGGAGAGAGCAGTAGACATAGAATAAGGGAGTTCAAAGTGTTAGAGAAAGAATTGTCAGAACAGAAATAGAAAGGAAAACATGCAAAGTTATAATGGACAGACTTCATAAGCCACATGGCTGTCGCTCTGGAAGCTATTGTGCTATTCAGGGTAGCAATTCTGAGAGGAAAACTATGTAGTGTAATAGAAGTGGGAGGGCAACTAGGAGCCTGGGGAAGTTGCCCACCTGCAAGATATGGCATTGCTGTGACTATTAAATTATAACCTGGCCACAATGCCTGCTTCATAGCACTACTCCATTGCTACCACAGTCGCCATCTACTGGGACTTTGAATGCAAGAGTATTTTCTGATTGAATTTTACCTAGGACCAGGAGTATCTTGTTTTGTAAGTTACTTAGAGAAAAGAATTTAGAAGCCCTAATTTTTAGCATATCAGTCCTACCAGCAACACATCAAACTCTGAAATGTTCTTTGAAGAAGATGGTGAAGGTAATGGCACTCATTCTTATGTAGATTCTCGGTATCTGAAGTTACAGTTTGCCGTCTTTGCTTTCAGGCAGACTTGATTTGAATGATTATTCTAAAAGAACACTTCTTTAAAATGGTTTGAAAAGGTAATCCCACTGTCTATAAGATCTGAGCCTCAGGAAGCTTTGGGAGAAAGCGGCCTTGATATTTCTCCTCCATTGATACACCTCTTCCTATTTCTCTGGCACACTTCCTTTTTGATGCTCTCTCTACTCAGTGCCTGCACCTCAGGGAGATTTTAGGAGGTTTTGAACTAATCTCTTATCTTAATCTTCCAATAAAAAGGAGACCATGTTTTATCTTTCAAAAGATAGCATTCTAAAGTAACTCAGAAGGCAGGCAGGGATTTGAGTCCTATTGGAAAGTGGTGGATTTCTGGGGCTCCATTTCAGCTGCAGTGTCAGACTGCTGGGTCCTGGCCTATTTCTCTGACTGGAAACCTCTGTTCCTCAGCTGTCTTCACTCCTGGCTATGTCACTGTCTCCTTGAACTGTCTCTTACCTTGCTTGGGGGAGGGAAGGAATGGGGTGACTAGAGGATAAGGATGTTCAGTATTCATCACTGAGAACTGCTGCCAGAGAGTGGTGTGTGAGTATATCTGTAAATGTGTGAGTGGGCATGAACATGAGTGTATGTATATAAGGTATGTGCATGCATTGTGTATGTTATTAAAAGTGTGTGTGAGCATGAGCCAGTTTCATGTGTGCATATGAGTGTGTGTGCATGTGTGGGAGAGTATGTTTATGTGTCTCTATGCAAGTATAAGAATGTATGGGTGAGTGTATGGATGTGAGCAAAACTCTCTGTGTATGTATGTGCATATGTGCACACATACGGGCATGTGAGTGTGTTCCTGTATGCATGAGTTTGTGTGTATGAATATGTGTGTGTGAATGCATGTGTTTGATGAATGTGGCTGGGTGTATATGAGTACACTTCATGTTCAAGATTGTCTGGAATTTCTTTGAGTTCCAGAGCTCCTGGAGGCACAGAAATAAGAAATTCATTTGCGTTGGAAGCTTGGCCAAATGTAAATGGCAATTGCTGTTTCTTTTGATCAACAAGGTGTTATAGTCACTTTTGTTTTGGGTTGTGCTGTCTTGACAGAGTGTGTGTGAGGCATTGGTGAGTGACAAACTAATTCATTCATGTTCTAGAGAAGGTCCACTCTAGGCCATTCTTAGACCCTTCATATAGCCACTGTGCACCAGCTTTCACTCTCTGGGATTAAGTATTAGACTCTAAGGCAGTGTCTGTGCCATAAGTAGGGTAATTATTCACTGTAGTCAATGCAAAGGAAGGCTTGGAAATCCAGATAAGTCTACTCCCTGGTTGCCAAGCTTAAGCTACTCCTTAAAACTCCATTGTACCACTGTCCTGACCCTGGGAGGAGCCTACCACATGTAGCTGCCTGACAGGATTCTCATTTAAAATGGCTAACAACAGAATGTTCCAATTCTAATCTGTTCAAGAGTCATTACTTTGTGTCCTGCCATCAAGAGTCCTACAAAACAGCAGGGCATAGTTAATATGCCTTCATTATCGGGAGCTGAAAGTTGAAGTCAACTGACTCAAACAGTAAGGGGCATCTCTACTTTCCAACATAGAATCCAACAGTATCAACTTCAGGGAAACCTAGGAGAGAACTGAACTCCCTTTTCTCTGTGGCTCTCAGTATTCTGTAGATGTCAGGCTTATCCCTGCTCTACTTTATCCCATATTGTGAGAAACTGTACTTCCCCCTGGGACACTCGGTACCACAGAGCAGCTGTTAACTATATTTTAATAAAAGGTATTCTTTGAAAATGTGTGTATATAATTACATATGATCATATGCAATTCTATTTGGCCCCTCTAACTTAACTAGATCTCCTACCAATAAGTTCCATTCCAAACTTTATGTCATTTGGCCTCTTCTTCCTCCTTCTCTTAGGAACCGACGGAGACCAATTACTGTTGCCCATATGTGCATAGGTCTTGGACTATTCAATAGAGCATAGGGTACCTAAGAATGGGACCCAGCTCAAAGAGGAATGATTCTCTTTCTCCCATCAGTTTTCCATTGTCAATCATTGTCCTGCTAGGCGTGGGACCTCATGAGCTCCTCTGCAATCCTTGCAAGGATTTTTAGATGTCTTTGTTATGTGAGCATAACACCACATCTGTCAGTTAATGTGTGCAGTAGCCGTGCCATATTCAAAAGACAGCATTTGCTAGAACTTCTCATTTATGACTCTTCATTCTTTCCACTTCCTCTTTCCGAGTGTTCTGCAGGCCTGGGAGAGGCAAGGACCTTATAAGACTATCCCATTTAAGTATGATCACTCACATAGAAGGTGATTCCATTTGGGGTAGACGCACTGAGGCAGGGTGATCCTGCATCCTCCTTGTGCAAGAAAGTGCCATAGCCTCTCCAGACCACCTATAGAGCCCAGACTATGAAAGAAAGACCTCACTTCTATAATAAGTGAAATGCATCACCTATTGTGGCATGTGATGGAACTGACATGTTTGAGGGAAAAAAATCAGAAACCATGGTCTAGAGGGGTCACTCCAAACTGGCATACCAACAGCTCTTCTCAGAAACAATTATACCTATACCTGAAGCTTGCCCAATTACATAATGTGGAAGGTAGGTAAGTCCATGATGTACTCTGTCTGTTGAAGGGCTTGGGAATAATTTATAGTTAATTAATCAAAGTCGGTGAAGTAATTATTTTTGTTTTTAAGACATCAGCATTTTGGTTCTTTAGTTTCTAGAGTGAGGGGAAAACATGGCCAACACTGTAATCTAATTAATTGCTTCCTGCACAAACACTAATTACAAGAAGATAAAGTTAATGCTAGTTGTACATGGGCGTTTAGAAGTTTGTTTGTTTGTTTGTTCTTTTTTTTTAAGAACTCATTTCTCAGAAAGAAGGGTGATGAAATAAAAGTGATTGAATTTAAGCTAGGGAAATCCATCAGAATAAACCATATCTTTGTTTTCCAACCTTTCCGATGAGACTGAAGTGTGATTCATGCAGCCCATTTTTGCAAGGAGATTAGAATTCTGACAAACACCTAGTTGAATGCTTTGCCCTTCGGATGAAGGTCGACGGCATTATTTAAGTTGAGTGTGGAACACTTGATTTACCATAGGCCTCATCTACTATCTGGTGACTTCAGCTTCTACCTTCAGTGGATCCAAATGCATTTAAAAATAGTTTTTCTAGGGGGACAAGGTAGCTTATGTCTAGAATATTGGTACTTGGGAGGCTGATGCAGGAGGATCACCATAACCTTGGACTTCATAAAGTTCAGGCTAGCCTTGACTTCTGTGTGAGACCCTCTCTTAAAAAAATACAAAGAAGAAAGGAAGAAAGAAAGAAAAAAGGAAAGGAATGAAGATTGTTTTGTCCTAAATATTGCTATTTTTTGATTTAAACACAATCTAAAACTTAAGAGAATCACATTATAATTTCATAATTTATTATACATAAATGGCTAAAGAAATATTGAGAATGGGAATTAGCTCAGTTGGTACAGTTCTAGCTTATCATTTGTTTAAAATGCAGGAAGGCCTGGGCTTGAGTCTCTTTACTCTATAAAGCTAGCATAGTGGCATACACTCGTGACCCTAGCACTCATGGGGTAGAGGTAGGAGGACCAAGAGTTCAAGTTACTCTTGGCTACATGAGACCCTATCTTGAAATGAAGGAAGAAAATATTTATTTAATTAGTGAGTAAATCGATGACACTGAACACTTCTTTATCAATGTATATATGAGTCAATGTTGAGGAACATAGATACACATTTTGTGAACGGTCAGAAGCACAGTTCTACAGATTTGTTTATAACAGTACAACCTTTGTAGAAATTATTGAATATGTGATAGGGGTAACTCCCTCCACAGGAATACTTGATAGAATTTCTCCATGTGTCAAGGAAAGAAGATTGCTTCTGTAAATGACCCATTCTCAGTAGTTAAGAGCACCAGCTGCTCTTCCAGAGGACCAGAATTGAACTCCCAGTATCTACATGGTGACTCATAAGGACTTGTAATTCAGGGGATCTGATGCCCCCTTCCAGACTCTGTAGGCACCAAGTATGCAAGCAGCACACAAACATATTCAAGTGAAACATCCACATGTATCTAAAATAAAACAGAATTAAAGTATTTTTAAAAAGCCAATGGATAGACCTTTTTTGGAGATAGAGTGGACTGGAAGGGAAAAACTTGTGTGGGGACGTGAGCAGAGTTTATGGCAGATATAAAAACATCAGGAAAGCTTGAAGATGGGGTAAAATTGAGGCCAACTGAGGATTGGAGACTGGGACTCAAAGCGAGATTCTGGGTGTGTGTATGTGTGTATGCACACACACATACATATGGGGGACAAAAAATAATCTTGATTAATGTTTCTCAAACACTGTCCACATTTTTTGTTTGTTCTTTTGATGCAGGGCCTCTTGTGGGTGAAGAACTCACACACTATCCTAGGCTGTATGGTGAAAGAGCCATTGGGGTCCACTTGACTGTTCTTCCCCAGCACTGGGATTGGAAGTAGATTCTGGTAATCAATTTCAGGTCCTCCTGCTTGCAGGATAAGCCCTTTGCTGCCTGAGCCACTTTCCCCAGTCCTGGGAAGTTGCTGATTCTTTTTAACTACTAAGGGGAGGTTGAGGCATGTCTTTTTCTGTAAGTGTAAGAAACTGACATATTTATTCTCTTACTTATTTTGTCACCAGCTCCTAGAAGCAATTATAGAACACAAACACTAAAAAGGCCTATGGAAATTGTTTCTGTTAACTTTATTCTGCAACCACATCCAAGTTAGGCTCAGTCCTTCATAAGTAGTTGATGACTGAAACAGACTGACAAGAGGCTTTTCTACAGAATGCATAAATTCAAATTCTAGTTTCTCTACTTGCTTCATGACTCGAATGTAACAAGTAGGGAAATCAAGACTGCTCAAGCTGAAGTGTGTCTACCTGAAATTGAACCACTTGTGTACCAGCCTTTGCTCAGGTGTCCACTTCAAGGAAACATAGAGACTGAGAATCGGAGAAAATGGAGATCAGTCTCTTCCATTTTACTCATAAAAATAAGACATTGCAGAGACCCTGTGATAGCTCTGTAGTTAAAAATGCTTGCTGTCAAGTTTGACAACCTGAATTTGATAGCCAGAAATCACAAGACAAGAGGAGAAACCCACTTCTGAAAGCTGTCCTCTGACTCACAGATTCATCCCATGCATGCACTCCAAAACAAGTTAAATGAATAATTAAATGCAAAAGATAAAAAACAGACATTAAGACAGTCTGCCAATATTGCTGGAGATACTCTTCTGGAAGTCTTAATCAATGGTATGTATTGGCTGGGTTTATCTAACAGTATGTGGAAGAGAAACGCCTAGTCTCTGAATATTTCTGTTATGCTATGCCTGGGAGTATTTGCGACAGAAACGTAGGATAGTCTGAATCTGATTAGGGGAAGCATACTGTGATATGTGTATGATGTAAGTCGTGTGGACTGTCAAATAAAAACACTAAGAAATTTTCAGCAGTGAATTTTATACCCTAAAAGTTATTTACAAAAAAGCAAAAAAAAAAATGTGGTAAAGAAAGCTTAGAATCATTCTTCTAACTTGAGAACAAGTCAAGTCTCATGGTGACTTTCCCCCATGTAATTAAAAGTTTTATCTAATGTAATTAGATCCTCCTGTCATGTGACCGTCATGAAGAGAAGCTTGAAAGGAAGAAAGACAATTATTTAATTTATATATTTTGTAATCCTTTACATAGAAACTCAAGAGAATCAACAGTTGTTAAACAAGTAAAAAAAGTTATTAGTTAAAAACTAACAAATAGGCAATTAAAACATTTTCACATTTGCTTTATTTTGTGTGCATGTGTAAGTGTGAGCAGAAGTGCATGTGCGCGCGTGCACACACACACACACACACACACACATTACAGCACACAGGTAGTGATCAGAGACAAATTGCAGGAGTAAGTTCTCTCTTTCCATCATATGGATCCTGGGAGATCAAACTTAGGCTCTCTGGCTGGATGACTAGTGCCTTCTACCTGCTGAGCAGAGTCAATTTCTGGTAGGGCTTGTAACTAAAAGATGACAGTACTTACAAAAATATAATGAAGTCTTTAGGAAATTCTCTGGAATATGTGACATTTTATGAATAAAATTAAAAGATATTATTAAAGAAAATGCAAGAAGCATTTTTATAATAAGAGAGAAAAATTACTTTATAGGTATGAGGACTTAATGATGAAAATATGTCAATTTTCCTTGTTAATCACCACTTTAATTGTCACTTGAGAAGGTGGATAAGTGGAATTAGACAATCTAATTTGCCATGCTAGTGGCAAAGATGCCATCTGAAGAGTGGAAAAAGACTCAGAATGAGCAATACCTCAGGTAGCTTTAGCTACCAGCTTGACACACAGCCTAAAGTCATCTGACTGTCCCAATTGAGAGACTGCTCAAATCAGATTGACCAATTTGAAGAAATGCATTGATGGATGATTTATAGGGGAGGGCCCAGTCCACTGTGGGTGGTATCATCCCTAGGCAAGTGAGCCTGGGCTGAATAAGAAAACAAGCTGAGAGTAAGCCACAAAGAAAGCCAGAGAGCCAGACAGTTGAAATGACTCACTCAAGAAAGATACAGGTTATTGCATTTATTAAACCAATATAGATCATTAGTGCTTCAATTAAGAATAGCAATCAAAAATAGATTATACCTCAGAGTTTCTTGGTGAGAAAGCCCAGGGGTACAGCATTTTAAGAGGAACATCTACAAAAATGGAATTGCTTTAATGTTAGATGAGGGTTAAGATAGCCCGGCAACATTTGTTTTTGGAAGAACATAGTGGTTATTTTAGATATACTAGAGAAGTTATTATTTTTTTCTTTTTTTGGTTTTTCGAGACAGGGTTTCTCTGCAGCTATTTTAGAGCCTGTCCTCGAACTAGCTCTTTTAGACCAGGCTGGCCTCGAACTCACAGAGATCCGCCTGCCTCTGCCTCCCGAGTGCTGGGATTAAAGGCGTACGCCACCACGGCCCGGCTGGGAAGTTATTTTTTACTCATACTTTATTCCACTATTTTAGTTTCTGTTCAATTTAGATAAGCATTAATTATTTTAGTTAATCTATCTGAACCATGGTCAGGGTCATGGGAATCCCAAATATATTGCAAGCCAAATCGGACTGTTGGTGGAGAGGTCTGTGGGCCTGAGAACTTTCTAAGCAAACAGAAATGTAGTCAGTATAGATGGTGTTACAAACAACATTGCTCTGTGCTTTAAGTTTCTGTTTAAGTTCTTACTCTGACATCCCTCACTGATGGATTGTGACTTAGAAGTGTAACTTAGGTGAACCCTTTCCTCTCTATACTATTTTTGGCCATAGTGTTTTATCACAGCAACTGAAAATCAAACTAGAACAATCAATATTATGACTTAGTATATCTTATTACCAAGACCATGTAATTAAGACATTATAGAAATGGGTCACA
The DNA here is from genome assembly GCF_903992535.2 of Arvicola amphibius. NCBI lineage: Eukaryota > Metazoa > Chordata > Mammalia > Rodentia > Cricetidae > Arvicola > Arvicola amphibius. The sequence goes on along the minus strand of NC_052048.2, from coordinate 69,615,625 downwards.
GAGAGACAGAAAGATAAACCATCTGGAAAATCCTGAAACTCCTAAAACAAAATTGTCCTATAAATTGGCAAAGAAGACATGACCAATCAAGGATGGGATTGGTTGATAAGTGATATGGAGATGCTGTTTATAATCCAAAAATGATAAATTTTATTATACTCAAACCAAAGTAAATATTAATAAGTTTTATATATTGAAGTTAAGTAGAAAAAATTTAGTGATAAAAATATAGGAAAGGAAAAAGAGCTTTATAAACTGGACACTAAAGCAAAAACTACTTATATAGCTTTTAGTTTTCAACATGACACAGTTAAATAGCAAGTAAATGTAAAGGGAGTGGAAAAATGTTTATATATATAATTAATTAAAGACCAGTTCTAGATTATATGGGAAGTATGCAAATCAGTAAAAATAAGATGATCACTGAATCAAAGATCTGGCAAAGCAAAAATAGGCAATACCCAAAGACAGAAGTGTGGTGAGAAATGAGCATCTAAGGAGATCCTCTGTCTAATCACCATATTTCCATTTGATTATCACAAATTGAAGAGCTATGAAATGTGATGCTCTAGATAATGATTGATACAACCCTTGCAATCAGTAACTTGCAACAAATGCCATTGTTTGTATTGGGCCCTTGGAAGTCTGGTTCTATGAACAGTTAGTCATGGATGATGGAAGAACTTGTGGGGTTACCCTGCTTTGTACCACTGAACTGTTGGCTACTGCTAGATTTTGAGAGAGGGTCAATCAATGTTGTTAGCTGTGGACTCTGCTTTGATACTAATAAGCTCCAAAAAAGAGCCCTAAACCCATAGTTATATGATTACCATGATTAAATTAAGTGAATCACAAAATAAAAAAAAAAAACAGACATGAGTGACAAAGAGCTTTATGGGGAGAAGGCAGAGTGAACGGGATGATAGGAAGATGGGGTAGGGTAGGATGAGAATGAGCCAAATGCGTTATGCATATATGTGAAACTGTCCAAGAAGAAAATTAATTAGCAAAATTTTGAATTCAGATAAAATCACACTCTAATGAGAACACTGAAAAAACGGATTATAAACTAAAGTAGGCAATTGTTTAGAGAGCTATTTGATGGAATAGAAAAATTAAATATTCATATATCAAGTATTTGATATGGAAACTTAAAAGTGTCACATTTATAACAAAAATATGCATAAATGGGCAAGAATATTCATCAAGCCATTACTTGAAATAGATACAAATAATTATCTGTCAAAAATGCTTTAACTTATGAGCTGGAGAGATGGCTCAGTCAGTAGTTAATAGTTGTCCTGTTGGGCTATTGTCCCTCCAAGGCCTGTTCTTCTCTAAAGAGGAAATGGAGGGGCAGTCAGCCTGGCTTGGATGACTGCATGGAGGGAGCTTAACGGAATGGAGGTAGGGAAAATTGTGGTAGGATGTGAGAAGAATCTATTTCAATAAAACGTAATGCTTCCTGCCATTAAATAGGTCTTGATTCCGGTTTCCAGGACACATGTAGGACAGCCCATAAGTACCTGTAACTCCACCCCCAGGGTATCTGCTGCCTTTTTCTGGCTCCCATGAGCATTTTTCTAACACATGCACATAACCATACAGACACACAACGTGCAAATCATTAAATATTTTTAAAATGTGTTATCTTGGAAGGACTCCACGTCTTGTTAATTAGCTAGTGGAATTAATTTTAATTTCTCTCAATGCATGTACTGACCATCTTTGACAAGCAGACAGATAGCGATGTGGATATGTCTGGGAGCAAGCACTGTACTGAAAAAAGGCAGGTTTGTGATATGAAACAATAAGTAACACAGTAATGGAAATTACCAGTGGACTGGAATTATGGTAAGACTTACTACACATTGTAGAAATGTGGCAGTAAGAAACAAGCTGGAGTAGCCTGGGGAATTCAAAATGCCCATGTATATGAAATTACTCATTTAGTAGTACAGATAAAAGACATGAGAGAAATGGAATTGTTTTGGAAAAATGAAGTAAAGTGAAAGAAAACATTGATATACCATGCATATATTGATGACAGAAGAACCAGACACACTAAGAATAGCATCAACTTGTTCCTATGAACTTAAAATTTACATATATATATATATATATATATATATATACATACCCATAGGGATGTGAATGGGTATTGTATTTTTATGACACTCAAGAATTGGTAGGCCGGGCGGTGGTGGCGCACGCCTTTAATCCCAGCACTCAGGAGGCAGAGGCAGGCGGATCTCTGTGAGTTCGAGACCAGCCTGGTCTACAAGAGCTAGTTCCAGGACAGGCTCCAAAGCCACAGAGAAACCCTGTCTCGAAAACCCAAAGAGGAAAAAAAAAAATTGGTTGACCTTTTCCTATTTGGCATTCATTTCCTTAAGTTTTACTTGAAATAACTTTACATTTTCCCTCTTTAATCCCTGTGATTATCTGAGATGCAGTGCTGTGCACTTCTGCAGGTGAACTATCTCTGAGTGTGGGTACTCATTCCCTTGATATTTTGCATTGAATTCTCCTTGACATCTTTGCTTGCACCACTCTGGACTTCTCCGCAAAGATGAAAACCTCACTGGATTGTTTACTTTCTGTTCACACATACTGATGGCAGGTTAAGTCAGCTATTATCTGTTGAAAGCACCTTGGGAATTTTAGGGTTCTTCACTGCATTGGAGTTCTATGAGCCCTGGTGCTGTTTTACAAGCAGCCCATGTGTCTCATTTTTGATTAAAACTTTTCACGTGACTGAATGTTCTTAATATTTTAATCTCTATAAAAATATTTAGTTAATCTTGAGAAAAATATTTATCAATATCTTGAAATAATACAATTTATTTTAATAGAAAAGTGATGATGGGGGCCAGACAGGTGGCTCAGCAGTTAAGATCACTTTTTTCTATTACAAAAGCACTAGAGTCCAGTGGTTCAGAAAATCTCTAAGACTAACTCCCATAGATCTGACACCTTCTTCTGCCTTCCACAGATACCTACATATACATGGCATACACATACATACACACACACACACACACACACACACACACCGAGAAAGAGAGAGAGACAGAGACACAGAGAGAGATCAATACACAAAAGCAAAAATAAAAGTAAATAATTAAAAAAGAAAATTAATCACTGAGAAGAAACTGCTCCCTTTTCTCTATCGTGCACTTTGGCTTTTGCTTTCAGAATCCACACCAGCAGTTTATCTGAACACCCAGAAGACTCTCACAGATATTTCATCCATGAAGCAATATTCTGCCTGCTGTACCCAGGCAGGCCTAAAAAGTACAGTCCCTTAAAATGAGTAAAAACTACAAATAGAAATTGTTTTTCTGTGAAGATATCAAATTGAAAGCCTGTTCTTGGATGGAAGTACCAGTTGCTTCACCCTGTCTCCACAGTGAATACATGTATGAGGTGAACTTCCATCATTTCACATGCCTTCCTGTCCACTCTGAGAGCAGTTAGCCTTCTCGTGTGCAGTTTACAGCCCCTTACCTTCATCAAGTCTGCACTTTGGCCAATCTAAACCACAGATACTCATTATTTCAACTTTAAAATTATAATACAGTTATATCATTTTCCCCTTTCCATTTTCTCCCTCAAACTTCTCAAATGCACCCCTTGCTCTCTCTCAAATATATGGCTTATTTTTCTTTGTTATGATATGCACACACACACACACACACACTCACACATATATTTCTAAATACACAGATTCCAGTTGTTCAGTCCATATAATGCTACCTGTATATTTCTGATTTTAAGGCTGATCTGGTTTCTTAAACTTATCCCACTTTTGATCTTTTATTGTCTGTAAAATTATTAAATTATAGTGATCATATAGATTTAACAATACATATACAAATCAAATATCTATTAATAAAAAATTAAACATAAATGTATTTTAAAATATTCTTTGTTAGATATATAATTTTACCACTGATTAAAGACTAAATAAATTTTCCTACTAATGACATACATTGCTTTTTAAATTTTCTGATAAAGAATTAAATCTTGGCTGATCATTTGTTATTACAGGACATTCTTCCAAGTTGATTGATATTTTGATTTTACAACCATTGATTCTGAGAACACTGCTTTGTATAAATACATAGTACAAAATCACAAAAGTACATTTTTGGCCATTTTGGGAATTGTTGGAAACTGGTCCTAATCTCACGCTGTGAAAAGTATACATACCATGCTTAGTTTTGTCAGTGTAACACACCATGCAATCACCTGGAGGAATGCTTCAATGATAGATGTTTACATTGGATTGACTTGTATGCTGGTTCACCACGTCTGCCATGCTTACCGCTCTGCTCCCTGCCATGATGACAATGAACTAAATCTCTAAAACTATAAGCCAGCCCAGTTAAAAGTGTTCCTTTATAAGAGTTTCCCCAGTCATGGTATCTTCCCACAGATACAGAATAATAACTAGGATGTCCTGTGAATGTGTCTATATGGAGTTGTCTTAATTGAATTCATTGTTGCGGGCAGACATAGTTTAGAATGGGAAGCACCATTCCCTAAGCAGGGGGCCCTAAAATGTATAGGAGTGGAAAATTCACAATGAGCACAGGCAAAGCAAACAAGTGTGTTTAAATTCATTTCTCTATGGTCTTGACTGTGGGTGTGATATGGCTAGTTGTCTCAAGTTCCTGCCTTGACAACCCTTACTGATGGACTGTAACCAAGGACTGCATGCTGAAATAACCCCCTCCTCCCACAAGTTACTTCCATCGGGATATTTTATCACATTAACAGAAATTAAACTAGGACAATCTGGATCACAGGCCTTGAATTAGCAATGAAGAAAGGTGCATTTTACAGGTTGACTTTTGCTGCTTTCAAGCTGCGTTTTAGGCTTTTACACAGTATATTTGGACCAATATCATTAACAAGCATTTTACACAGCTCAAGAGCAGCATATTACCTCTGTGTTTGGACTCAGATCCATTTGGCCCTGAAGAGAAAACTCGGACCTGTTTTACTAATTATGTTTTTGTGGGCAAGCTGGTTAACTTCTTGGTATGTTTCATTCCTATCTGTAAAATAAAGATAATTTCAGAGTACCTATATTATGTATGATTGTGAGGCTGTAATTAGATAACTCAAGTAAATCTATTAGTCGAGGTCCTGACATATAATTAGAGCTGGATAAATGTTGGCAAACTTATTATTATGGTTATTGAGAAAATTGAAATGATAGCTATTTATGCAAATCTCTAAGTTTTATGCTTGGCACTGAACAAATGATTAGTATGAGTTCCTCTCTCCCTTAAAAACCAGAAAGCAGATCTTATTTGCATAGGACATGAAAGGGTACTTTTTCAAAAAGAAGCCCCATTATGACAAATTATGTTGCCTCGTTTATTAGAGGCCCTCTCATCAAATACTTCAGTCTTCACTGAGAAAATCTCTAGTATTTACTGGCCAGAGGAATAAAACAGGGCAAATGTCTTAAATAAACAACTCTGTGAGCGAAGCAAAGACATCAGAGCTGTCCTCTGTCTCTTCCACATTCTTTCCAGTTCTTGTCAATAAAATGACAGAAGAAAGTGGAGTTGAGCTGATCTAGTTTGACCTCCAACACAAAGAAAACAGTCTCTTGGAGAAAGGATCAATGCTTATGTCCAGCTCTGCCCAGGGGGAAAAAAGTGAAGACCTTGGGCCAGGTAGAAAACAGAGAGGAACAGGAAAGTGGAGACTTGGACTCTGAGCATTATGGGTTGGAGGCTGATCCCATTATGTCTTTTCCAATCAATAAAACAAAGGCTCTTATTTAATGAAAACGTCTATATCTCAAGGCTCTAAATTATGGAAGTGCCAGGTGAGGAATGGGAAAACAATCTCCTGTCAATTCAGCCGCACAGCATGACTGTCAGTCTGTAGTGAATGGAAGACAGAGGGGAGGGGAGGGTATAATCAGTGGGAAAGGGCTGTTTATGACAAAAAATTAATATGTAGATGTGGAAGCAGAGTCCAAAGATCCCTAAGAGAAGCATCAAAGTCTACTGACCCCTTTGATGGTCGTTGTTACAATCCCAGACTTTTCTTGTCAAGAACAACACCTTGAGGTCTAAATGGTAACTTTGCTGTAGAGGGAGCTGTGGGCTGCTTTCCACCACCTGGTTCCCAGCTCCCTGCCACCAGCTAGCTTTACCCCAAATAATTACATGGAAACTGTATTTATTTGAACACTGATTGGCCCATTAGTTCCAGCCTCTTATTGGCTAACTCTCACATCCTGATTAACCCATTTCAATAATCTGTGTAGCACCACGAGGTGGTGGCTTACTGGGAAAGATTCTAGCCTACATCCATCTCGGGTCAAAGAATCATGGCGACTGACTCATTGCCTTCTTCCCAGCATTCTGTTCTGACTACTCCACCCACCTATGTTCTGACCTATCAGGCCAAGCAGTTTCTTTATTAATTAACCAATGAAAGCAACACATAGAAAGAAGACCCACCTACATCATTTAGCAGCTAAGTATCGGATGCCCCCTTCTGTTCAAGAACAAAAATCATGAGTTTGATGCACTTACATACACACTAGCAGATATTCACATGCATAGAATAAATAAGCCAACCTAAAAGCAAGGATCCACAGTTAGAGAGTGGAGAAATGACTCAGTAAATGGCTTTTCAGAGGAGCTGAATCAGAGTCCCAGCACCCACATTGGGCAACTCCCAACCATCTTTCACTCCAGCTTCAGGAAACCTGACAGGTTTTCTGTGCTCTTCAGGCACTGTACTCCTGGCATATACCCAACTAGCCCCATTCCAGCAGACACACACACATACACACACACACACACACACACACACGCACACACGTGCACACACACACATATGTATGTGCACGTGTGTGCGTGTGTGTACATAATTGAAAATAACAGTTTGGCTTTATTGTTATCTTTTTTTAAAAAAGTATTTCTTTTTTTATTTTACTTTATTTTTCCATTCAAATATTTACACTTCCTTCCTCCCAATCCCCTCCCACTCCCCCACACCTATTCCTCCCTTTTCCTCCCTGCTTGAGGGTTCCCTGCCCTGTGGGAAGTCCAAGGCCCCCCCTCTACATCCAGGCTTAGGGAGCTGTGCATCCATATAGACTAGGGTCCCCAAAAGCCAGAACATACCATAAAAACAAGTCCTATTGCCTTTATCAATGGCTTCTCAGTCAGCCCCCATTGTCAGCCACAATCAGAGAGTCTGGTTTGATCACATGCTCATTCAGACCTGGTGCAGCTGGATTTGGTGAGCTCCCATTAGAACAGACACACTGCCTCAGTTGGTGGACCAACCCCTAGCGGTCAAGACTTCCTTGCTCATTCGCCCTCCTTCTGTCTTTCAACTGGACCTTGGGAACTCAGTCCATTGCTCTGATGAGGGTCTCTGTCTCTATCTCCATCCATCACAGGACAAAGAATCTGTGGTGATATTCGAGATAATCATCAGTGTGATAGTGGGGCAAGGACAGTTCAGGCACCCTCTCATCTGCTGTCCAAAGACCTAGCTGGGGACATCCCCGTGGATACCTGGGATCCCCGATACAGAATCTGGAAACAACCTAGATGCCCCAAAATGGAAGAATGGATAAAGAAAGTGTGGAATATATACGCATTAGAGCACTACTCAGCAGTAAAAAACAATGACATCTTGACTTTTGCATGCAAATGGATGGAAATAGAAAACACTATCCTGAATGAGATAACCCAGACCCAAAAAGATGAATATGGTATGTACTCACTCATTTATGGACTCTAGTCATAAACCAAGGACATTAAGCCAATAGTTCACAAGCCCAGAGAAGCCAAATAACAAGGTAAACCCAAAGAAGAACATATATAGATCCTCCTGAAAATTGGAAGCAAACAAGATTGCTAGGCAAAAGTTGTGAACATGTGGGTGGGGGTAGGCATGGAGGTGAGGCTGGGAGAAGGGGAGAGGGGGAGAGAGAAGGAAGAGGGCAAGGACTGGCAAGAGCTTGGTGGAGTGAGAGGGTGGAGATGGAGGAAGGGCAGATATAGGAGCAGGGAAGAAGATACCTACATTTAAAAAAATATTTCTGCACAGGAAGAGGCAAGTTCCCCAACCATAAGCTCTCCCTACTCAGTGATAAGTCAAGAAGTGTAACATGGAGGGCCTGTTTGTTGGGGTTTCTGACCCACCCAATACCACACAGCCGGCAGGCCCCAAAGAAAATCACACGGAGATCTCCATAAGTTATATAACTGATTGGCCCATTAGCACAGGTTTCTTGTTAACTCTTGTAGCTTATATTAACCCATTGTTCTTATCTATGCCACACGGCTTGGTACCTTTCTCCGCCACATAGATTATATCTTGCTTCTTCCGTGGTCTTGGCAGAACTGGTAAGGAATGCGCTTCCTCCTTCCCAGCATTCTCCTGTTCTACTTCCTGTCTGGTTGACTTACCTGTATTTCCTGCCTGGCCAATCAGCGTTTATTTAAAACATGATTGACAGAATACAGTCAGTTCTCCCACACCAAAGAAATAGTTTGGCCTTAAATTCTGTCCCTTTATTCAATTCATTGGCATCTACAACTCTAAACCAAATTATGTTCTGCAGCATACTGAATGACAGATGAAGGTAGATGTAAGGTGATTTTATATGATGCAATTAGAAGGTGCAAAAGCAGAGACAAGGAAATCATTGTAATACATCACAAGACAACATACCCCAGACATAGCGAGTAGAGGGAAAATAATTTGGGAAAACAAAGAAAAGTGAAGTTGACTTGTTACTGTGAGGTGACACTGAATAGAAGGAAGTGTAATACAGTCATAGGAACAAAAAGGAAGAAGAAAGCAAATGTGCAAGAATAGCCAAATAAAGAATGAGATCAATAACAACCAATGACGGATCAGAGGAAGGAAAAGGTACTTCATGGGAAGGAGTACATAAATACCTGGTACATTCAGAGACAACTTAAAACATCTCCACATCACAATGATGAATAGAGCAAGGAGAAGAAGCAGCATTGGGAGGGAGTTGTAGACAGAAGTTTCTGTCCTGCTAGTAGCTCTCAAATAAACACACTGAAGTTCAAAATTAATTCTAAATGTTTGGCCAATAGGCCAGGCTTGTTTTTAACTAGCTCTTAAAACTTAAATTAACCCATTTTTATTCATCTGTGTGTTATCACATGGCTCATGACTTGTTACTTAATTTTGTATGTGTCCTGTTTTCTGTGTGTCTGGCTGGCAACTCCTCTGACTCTGCCCTTTTTTAATCCCATCATTTTCAGATTGGCTTCTTTTTGCCTCGGTTTATTCTGTTTAGCTATGGGCCAGTCATCTTGTTTATTAAACCAATCATTGTGACAAATGTTCACAGTGGACAAAAGGATTATTTCATACCATAGAGTAATGGCTAAAAGCAGAGAGGTAAAAAAGAGTTCTGTTTCTGGACTTAGGAGTTACATCCTCTGCCTCAAAAAGCTAGGTCCAGTCATCCATCCCCATAACTTAATTAAAAGAGTTAAATTAACAGTCAAAAGTGAAAAAAGTAAAAAAAAAAAAAGTTAAAAAGTGAAAAAAGGAGATTTATTCAATTTTGTCATATTGGGAAAGAAAAAGACATCCAGTGAATCCACCCCTAGTCTATCTTTTGGGTCCTGATGTAAGGGTGGGATCTGAATAGAAAGCAAGGAATGCTCAAGACTAAGAAGTTGGGCATGGTGTGGTCTAGTGACCTCCATCTCTGATGTCTAATCCTCTCCTGCAAAGTCATCTGAGAAGCTGTAAGGCTTTCTCCAGGAGACTGAGTCCTCCTTCAGAAGCACACGAGGCTTCACCTATTTCTTCCATCAGGAGATTACTGGAGAAAATTCTATTGCCTGAGTGTCCATTATTTCTAAAGATGTTAAAGAATTGATATGCCTCCTAATAAAGGAAAACATTCTTTAATACTAATTCACACATATTTCTAGTTAATGCACAGAAGGGAAGTAGTCTCAAATAGAAAATCTTACTGACTTATATAGGCCTTAGGCTTACACTTTCACATACATTGTCATCCTTAAATTTTTCTTAGATTCCAGAAACAGGTTACACTTTGAACAATTTAAACAGAGACAGGAGCCTGCGAGTCTAGCCACTAGCACGCATAGAAGAATTAGATAGTGATACTCTTGCCAGTGATATAGAGAACACCATTGTTGTTCCTTTAAAATAGTTGTTTGAATAGCAGGGTCATTGTGCCCCACCTGGCAGAATTATGCTTTTCCTAATAAGAGCACAGGGAACTTAATGGTAGACAAGAAGTTAATAATAATTAAAACTTTGTTCTCTCTCTCTCTCTCTCTCTCTCTCTCTCTCTCTCTCTCTCTCTCTCTCTCTGTGTGTGTGTGTGTGTGTGTGTGTGTGTGTGTGTTTGCATGTTATTTTGGAAGGGAGGTTTCAAGGGCAAAGCGTAGACATGATGGGGTGGGGAGATGAATGAGATCAGCATACATGAAGTTAAATTTACAAAGAATCAATAAAAAGTCTAAACAATATTCTGTTAATCATATACTAAAAAGTTAGCATCCACAAATCAGTCCTCTTTCAGTAAACGAATTTGATATGGTGCATCCCCAAAGCAAAAAAGAAAGAAAGGACTGACTCTTCAGGGTAGTCCCTAGGTTTTGACAGCATTTTGTTGTCTCACTGAAAATTATGCATTTATATATGGTAGTGTATTGTTTAGCTGTATAAAGAACAATTTATTCTGGAATAGGAGATAGACTCATTGAGAACTTGATGGTTGATGATTTCTTGGGAGGGCAGAGTCAGTTTTCTGTAAGTGTGTTGTTCCTAGTAGGTACATCCCACTCCAGTGCATAATTTCACACTCATGAATAAGTAGATTGTCAGCAGAAACTGAACTAAGTGTAATATTAAAAAATAAATAAAAAAGAATATAATATTGGAGGTTAAATACAGTATGGAACTTGGAAAAGTTAGGTTTGAACATGAATAAATACACTGTAAGAAATTATCAAAGTGCTGATAAAATATTATTTAAAGGTTTTCATTTATAAAGTAAGAATGAAATGGAATCATATTAATAAATAAATTTTGTCAGAACTATAGCAGAATTTCTGTTGGCTTGGTCCCAGAGAACTAACAACTAGCCTTAACCCCGCTGGGCCTCACCTGGCCTAGCACAGGAGTTGACACCTAATTCTAATCCATCCTCTGTTTAGCAGATACCTTTTGTCGCCCTAGGGGAAACTTGTCTGAGAGTTTCTCATTGTAGGGGGAACCTGAAAAACTGGGGTACCTAATGAATTGAGAATTTTTAATTGGTGTTGTATTTTTGGAAGCTTCATTCATGTTGTTGTGAGCATATGAAAAGAAATTTGTATAATTTTAAATATTGGAAAAATAAAAATGCCCTGGGTTAAGGGGAAGTGTTTTAGAAAATAGAGGCTAGTGACCTCTTTACCAGCAAAAGGCTAAGTTAATTCTTAAAGTATTTCTGAGCCTTCTTTAAAGGGACTCACATTAATCTACACCTGTGCACCCCAACACCTGTGACACAGAACTACAGAGAAACTTTTATGTGATTCTCCTCCCATAGCATTCTCAAAAAGGCAGCACTATGGATGAGGACATCCTGCATTACTTGGAGCACGGGATATGGAAATGGGGAGGAACAGACAGAATGCAGCAGGTTTTTTTTTCTGGATAAAGAGGTGTTTCTGTAGGATCCTGTCTTGTTGTATTTATATCATAATGTATTTATCAAAATCCAGAGAATGTTCAGCACAGTATGACTATGCTAATATAAAGTAAGAACTTTGATTAATCTAATGTTTAATTTTAATTCAACTGTAGACAAAAAACAAACACAAAATGTTAACAGAAGAAAATGTATGCATCAAAGAAAGAAAGTGTGCATGTGGCCTGTCTGAACCCTTTCCCCATTTTTTGTCAATCTAAAATTTAAAAATAAATTATATTAAATATATTAAACATACATTTTCCATTGCATGGGTTTGAATTTGAGAATTGGCACCATAGACCATTCCCAGGTTAAATGCGCTATGAACTTGTTTCCCAAGGGAATCTGGTATGCATGGGTTTTAAATCTGAAAAACTCAGAAAATTTGGAATTTTGCTGAAAACGCTAGAATTTTTAAATTTGTAGAAATGTCTTCTAGCAATCATGTCTATAAAGCCTGTTTGACTGACTGTGTACTACTGAGTCAGATGTTTACCTTGAATTCTTACTGATACACCCAAATGCCCCCAGAACTTCACTCTGTGTCTTCCCTGGCTAGTTTCTGTATTATGCTAGAGCATTGTGATCCCCAAGATGATGCAGAGATGATGTATATAGTTTAGAGTTTCTCATTTCACCTATCACTGCTTTGGCAGAGGTCACCACACATGAAAAACCTCTTCAAATCCAGAACAGAGAATTAATCTATAAAAATTCAATTAACCAGTACGATGCTTGTGGACTTTTCATGGGACTCAGTCAGAGTTTTCTTAACTTACTAGTTGCTTTAACTCTTTTGACTTATGTAACCTTGAGAATGGCACTAAATAATTAGAATAACCCTAAATGTGAGGCAAAGTCAGAGGGTAAATCCAAGTGCTGCATTGTCCCATCACGTTTATAAACATCCAGATGAACCTGATATGCTGCATCCTCTGAGACAGAGAACAGCTGAGGTGATAGAAGGACCCTTGGTACCTGTAGGCAGAGGCTGCTCATTTATTTTCCAGCCTCCCAGACCCCAAATAATCACATAGAAACTATATTAATTACAACACCGCTTGGCCAATCACTTAAGTGTATTGCTAACTAGCTCTCACATGTTAAATTAATTATTTGCATTATTTTATATTTTACCATGAGGCTTGTGGTTTACCAGTAAGGTTACAGGGCATCTGTTTCCCTTTGGCAGGTACATGGCATTTCTTAGACTCTGCTTACTCTCTCCTCTTCTATCTGTTTGCAATTCCTGCCTTGCCCTATTCTGCACTGCAATAGGCCAAAAGTAGATTATTAACCAATGGTATTGACAGCATACAAAGGGTAATTCCACATCATATCCACTTTTCTGTCTAAATAAAAAGGAAGGTTTTAATTTTAACATAGCAAGATTACATACAACAAAATAGTTATCAAGCAAGAATTATAGTCACAAGATTTTTATCTACTTTATCTTTTATCATAACTAAGAAAAATTATAATTATCTATTTTTCAAGTCCATCAAAGACCCCAGAAAGATACAATATTAACTAAGTAAACAGGAAGTATGTTGTAAAAAAACTTCCAAAACTCTAGAATTGACAGAGACATCTTGCTGCCTGGACAGTCACCCAAAGTTCTTTTGTAACTTTGGGACACCCATCTTCAGCCTACGGGCCCATAATATCTGATAGACTTTTCTTTTTCCATGAAGCAGGAAATTTGAATATCTCTAATGCCTTCATTTTTCTCTGTTCCCCGTTTTTTCCCTTCTACTCCCCTTCAACCCTCTTTCATGGTCCCCATGCTCTCAATTTACTCAGGAGATCCTGTCTTTTTTCTATTTCCCATGTAGATTAGATCCATGGGTCCTCATTGTTGTCTAGGTTCTCTGAGATTGTGAACTGTAGGCTGGATTTCTTTGCTTTACGTCTAAAAGCCACTTAATTCGACAGACCTGTGCAAAGGTCAGAGTGGAGTGTTGAAGTTTCTCATTATTAGTGTGGGGGGTTTAATGTGTTATTTAAGATTTAGAAGTATTTCTTTTACATATAAGGGTACCCTTGTATTTGGGACATAGATGTTCAGTATTGAGGTTTTCTCTTGATGGATTTTTTTCTGTTAGTAATATGAAATGTCTGGTGTGAGAGTCCCCTCTGTACTCTGTGAATACCATTGGTCAATAAAGGAACTGCCTTGGCCTGTTTATAGGGCAGAACTTAGGAAGGTGGTGAAAATTAAGCTGAATGTTGGGAGAGAAGACGTGGAGTTAAAGAGAAGCCATGTATCCCCACTAGAAACAGATGCTTGAATCTTTACCCCATAAGCCACAGCCCCATGGTAATACACAGATTAACAGAAATGGGTTAAATTAAGATATAAGTGTTAGCCAATAAGAAGTTAGAGCTAATAGGCCAAGCAGTGATTTAATTAATACAGTTTCTGTGTGATTATTTCAGGGCTGAGCAGCTGGAAACCAACAAATAGCCTTAATACAACAAATGTCCTTTGTCTTTTTTGATTTATTTAGTCTTAAGTTGATTTTGTTAGATATTAGAATAGCTACACCAGGTTTTGTAAAAATTTTTCCCAACCCTTTACTCTGAGTGATATCTGTCTTTGAGGTTGAGGTATGTTTCTTGTGTGCAGCAGAAAGATGGATTCTGTTTTTGTATGCAGTCTGTTAGCCTGTGTCTCTTTTTAGGTGAGTTGAGTCCATTTATATTAAAGGATATTAATGACCAGTGATTGGTGTCTCCTGACATTCTAGTTTTGTTGTTGGTGATGTTATTTTGTCTGTTTCCCCCTTCTTTGGGATTTGTTGCCGTGAGATCATCAATTATCTGTTTTTGTAGATGTAGCCAACTTCTTGGGGTTGAGGGCTGAGTTTGTGGCTAGGTATTGGTTAAATCTGGTTCTATCATGGAATATCTTGCTTTGTCCTTCTATGGTGATTGACAGTTTTGCTGGGTATAGTAGTCTGGGTTGGCATCCATGGTCTCTTAATGTCTATATAATACCTGACCAGAACTTTCTGACTTTCATTGTTTACATTGAAAAATCAGTAATTCTGATAGGTATGCCTTTATACGTTTCTTGGCCTTTTTCCTTTGTGACTCTTAAAATTCTTTTTTATTCTGTATGTTTAGTGTTTTGATTACTGTATGGTGAGGGGACTTTTTTTTGATCCACTCTATTTGGTGTTCTGTAAGCTTCTTTTTATCTTCATAGGCATATTTTTCTTTATGTTGGGATAGTTTTCTTGTATGATTTTGTTAAATATATTTTTTGTGCTTTTGAGTTGGATTTATTTTCCTTCTTCTATTACTATTATTCTTATGTTTGATCTTTTTATGGTATCTCATATTTCCTGGATATTTTGTGTCAAGCTTTTGTTAGATTTAATGTTTCTTTTGACCAATGAGTCTGTGTCCTCTATTGTATCTTCATTGCTTAAGATTTAGTTTTTCATCTCTTGTATTCTGCTGGTTATGCTTTTACTTCTGGTTCCTGATCATTTTCTCATAATTTCTGTTTCTATAATTGCCTTGGCTTGTGTTTTCTTTATTGTCTCTATTTCAGTTTTCCAGTCTTGAATAGTTTCTTTCATTTGGTGATTGCTTTTTCTTGGTTTTCTTTAAGGGATTTGTTGATTTCTTCCAAATTTTTCTTTGTCTTTTCCTCCATTTCCTTGATGGAAAATTTCATTTCCTCTTTAAGGGCCTCAAACATTCTCCTAAAGTTATTTTTTAGGTCATTTTCTTCTGCTTGATTTGTATTTGGTTGTCCAAGTCTTGCTGTTGTAGGGCCACTAGTTTTTACTGGTGTTGTGTTGCTCTTTGTAGTATTATGTGTGTTTTTGCCTTGTCTACCCATCTTTTCCTCTGATTTGTGTAGTTGGATCTGTGTGACTCCAGTGATCAATCTTCCAGATGCCATTGGATCTGAGGCTCAGATGGTTACTTCTGTGGTACTGTCAGGGCCACAGTTCCAGTCTCCCTTTGGTTACTCCATGTTCCTGGAGATTGCTTTGTGCTCTCAGGGTTCCCTCTGCAATACCAGAGGTTGTTTAGGACTGCTCCCACAGAGATTGCTTGCTTGGGGTTCTTCATGTTGAGATTGATACCTTGGGCCTGCTCTTGCAGAGGTCACTGGCTCAGTCCTGCTCCTGTGGAGGTTACTGGATTGGGCCTACTCCAGTGGATGTTGCTAGCTGCTCAGGCCTGCTTTTTCAGAGGCTGCTAGTTCATGCCAGTCTGGCAGAGGTCTTTGGTTCAGGCATTCTCCTTCAGTGGTGGCTCCCTTGTTCCTGGTCCTGGTCCTGCAGAGTTAGTTTTCTGACTTGGGCATTCTCCCTTGGTGGTCACTTCCTTGTACCTGCTCCTGAAGAGTTTGCTGCCTCAGGCCTGCTCTAGCAAAAGTCACTGGCTTAGGCCTGTTTCTATAGATATCTCTGGCCTGGGCTGGCTCAGTAGGAGGTCCCTGTCTTGGACATAGTCCAGTAAAAGTCTCTGGCTCAGGCCTATTCCCTCAGAGGTCCCTAACTAATGCCTAGACATGCAGAGTTCTCTGGCTTTGGCCTACTCCATCAGAGTTGCCAGACCAGGAGCACTTTTAAAATGGTAAATAGCTTGGTCACAGAGGCCCTGGATGCTGGTTCTGCTTCTCTCAAGCTTTCAATATGGCAGAGGGGCCTTACTGCCAGCTGTGGGATCACTGGGTGGGAACCACACTCACCATCTCAACTCTGGTAAGCAGTTGTTCCATGGTGCCACCAAGTTACTTGTGGCATGCCACCCACAAATTCCCTTCAAGTGTTCAGCCTCCTGAAAGAGTCAGAACTGTTCATGCAACTGGCACAAACCAGGAAACCTTCTTAAAGGAGATGCACAAATTTTGCTGCTACTGCTGAGTCAGGAAGCCTTCTCTTAAAAGAATCATGCCTCTGTTTGCTGCTAGCAAACAGAGCCCACTGGAGAAAATGCTGCTACCAAAAAGCTGTGCTTAACTTTGTTTTTTTTATTTTTTGGTGTGTGTGTGTGTGTGTGTGTATGTGCGCGCGTGTGTGTGTGTCTAGAATTCCTTCTCATGCTCTCTCAAGTTTTATGTGGATATAATTATCCCACATTGGCAAACCATTCTGTAGATGGAGGGTGCTCATTTTTTCCCGGCTTCCCAGACATGAAATAATCACACAGAAACTATATTAGTTGCAATACTGTTTGGCCAATAGCTTAAGTGTATTTCTAGCTATATCTTACATCTTAAATAAACCCATTTCTATTGTTTTGTATTTTACTATGAGGCTTGTGGTTTACTGGCATCAGCAACACATGGGGATCTTTCTCCTTTGGTGACTACATAGTGGCTCCTTGACTCTGCCTACTCTCTCCTCCTCTATCTGTAATTTTCACCATTCCCTATTCTGTATTGCAATAGGCCCAAAATAGGTACTTTATCAACCAGTGGTATTCATAGCATACAGAGAGGAATCCTCCATCAGGTGTCTATAATATTGATACGGTTATGGAATTGGTCTTTTGGGAACTTTTTTAAACATTCTTTCCTAAACAAACAAGCAAACAAATGAACAAATAAGGGGATAAAGAAAAGAAAAGTTGCTATTTCTTGAAGATGGGGAATGTCCATATCATTTCAGAAGTTGAACACTTCCAGTAATAACAAAATTCAAGGTATCAGTGGACATGAGTGGTTGGTATAAACATATATTTTCAATTTCCATTTCTGGATGCAGTAAACAAAAGGAACATAGGTTCCTTGTTTATTTTGTAACAACTCTCTCAGTGCTCAATATGCTACCTGACACTGTCACTATGCATAAAGTATAAATGAGACTTGCAAAACAAAACAAGGCATAAAAAGAGAAAAACCTTAACCATTCTTAGTAAGAAAAACTCACAGCATATATTCAAGGGCTGTTTAACCAGAAGGAAGTTTTCTTAACTAAGTAGTAACACTTTCCTGACATAATGTATATGTGGACATAAACTCTCAAGAGCTTACAAAGTTACAAAAGCTATTAAAAGTTTATAAACTCTTTATAAATTAAGAGTTCAGTGGACAGTGGCCCCTATTGAGCAAAGCAGTCAACTGAGCTGTCTCCCTTCCATAGTGGAACATGGTGGTAGCCAGTTATCTTCTGTGGAGAAAGTATCTGTAAATTTGTTATGTTTGTGTTTGTATCCACTGAGATTTAAAGCTATTTAGGATAAGCTAATAAGCCTGTGTCTTTTTCTATCTTTTCACTACTGGTGACACATTACCATTTTGATTATTCACTACATTTTCATTTGTGTGTAGGTTTGGGCAGAGGTACATGTGTGGAAGTCGGAGGATAATTTATGGGAATCAAATCAGTTCTTTCCTCCTACCAGGGGTTCCTAGGCATCAAACTCAGGTTGGAAAGGCTTGGCAGAAATCTACTGAGCACTCTTACCAATGTATATCCTAGTGTTTTAGAAACCTGAGTATTAATTATTAGTATGGCACAGAAGATGGGGAGATATGGAGGGAGGGAAAAGGAAGGAGGAGGAAGAGAGGTAGAGAAAGACAAGAAAGAGATAAATGACAAATGAGACTAGTAGACATTTCTCTTTGGAAACACTTTTTTTGAAAAAAATAAGACTCATGTCTCACAAAACATTTGGCAAAGACTTTTGATGCATAGTCATTTATCTGTGGATGTGTTTCATGAGGTTATGGCTAGGTGGAAAATTTCCTCCTGAAGATGCTTTGAAGATCAATGGCCAACTGCCTGGCTGTTTGGGATCCAGGGTACTTTCCCATAGTTACTTTCAAAGTACAGAATTTGTGATTTTATTCGATTCTCCAGCTACTTTATACATCTGCATTTGTCAAGAAAAAAGGATTTTAAGCTCCAATGTCTTTCTGAGGCATATGAGTAGGGCTAGGAAAGAAGACACAATTAGGGGGAAAGGTATGTTGGGAGCTAGGGTGCTAGGTATGCAACAATAAAAAACAAGAAAGCAAGGAAAGTATAGAAAAAGCACCTTCCCTGATACTCTTTGTTGGTGGCCTTTTACTTCTGGCCTACAGCTTGCATTTAATTTGAATCTTTTAATATGAGGAATCTAGCACACCAGCCTGATCCCCTCCTTTCCCGGGCTTAATTTGAAAAATTTGCAAGTTGAATTAATGGTTTTGCAGGAGAGGACGGTTTCTTCCCCAGCAAGATAAGTGCCAAGGTTATTCGCAGAAGTAACAGCCTGGAAAAAGAACAACTGTGGCCTTTGCCTGTAGAAAGAAAAAAAAAAGGTCCTGGGTGAGAGAGCAGTGGAACATCAAAGAACATTTTTTTTCAAAGTAATGATTCAAAATGTTATACAGTGAATTCTGTATATGACCTTTCACTAATTTATCTGATCAAGACTAAGATGAACACGTATAAGTGTCACACACGCACACACACACACACAGAGAGAGAGAGAGAAAGAGAGAGAGAGAGAGAGAGAGAGGAATGTACCTGGGTACTCAATGTGACATTAATACAAGAATGAATCAGTAAGTGGTATCTCCTAAAAGAGAACTATTAAATAAATTATAGAGTCATTTAAAAAAAAAAAACTAGTATGCTCTGTACCAACAAAGAGGCCCACCATTACATTTAGCAAAATGGACAATTGTGTTCTTGACATGATGAATAGAAAATGGAGACTACAAAACAACATGAAAAGAGTAAGTGACTTTTTATTCAAAATTCAAACTGAGTTTAATCCTTCTGGCATTCTGTAAAATTGGTGTTGTTAGTTCTTTTTCAGTCCAAGTTCCCTAATTGATATTCTGCTCTTGGCTTGGCACCATAGAGGAAAGAATTATGGAAGGGATTGAATGGTTTTGGGAAAAGACAACTAGTTTAGAATACTTGCCATCTTTCAGGAGCTATGCTAAATATTTGCTGTGGACTGAATTGTGTTCCCCTCCCCCAATTCACTGTGAAACCCCAAACACCCAGTTCTCTTCTCTGGTTAGCAAAAATTTCTACAAGGTTGAAGGATCATAAAAAAATGTGACTTTATACTACAGAATTAATGCCTTGGAAGATGGAAGATCTATCATATATCAGTTACACACACACACACACACACACACACCACTTTTTGCCATATTTGAGCAGGAAAGAACTTGTCACTGATTTTGGACTTTACATTCTAAAGAACTGTGAAAGTATTCTACCTAGGGCTTAGAGTTATAGGTTATTTTTGAGCCACCAAGTATGGACTCTACAAACCAGATTTGAATCTACAATTGAATCCTCTGCAGTAGGAGGCAAAGGTGTGTTACATTTGTTTATGTTGCAGAATATTACTTTAATTTTGTAAAGGTGTATTATATTTGTTTATGCAGCATTTTTATGATATAAAGATATATTGTTTTGCCTGCCTAAGGTACTTGATTGGTCTAATAAAAACCTGAACAGTCCATAGCTTCACAGTTGAGGGATAGGCAGGGTGGGCAGGAAGAGAGAATAAATAGGAGGAGGAATCTAGACTGGAGAGAGAACAAGAGGAGGAGAGATGAGGGAGATACCTGGGACCAGCCAGCCGGGGAGCCACCAGCCAGCCCAACAAGGAGTAGGGCATATAGAATGAAAGAAAGGTAAAAAGCCCTGAGTCAAACCAAAGACAAAGAAAAACAGGTTATAAGAGCTAGCAAGAAACGAGCATAAAACAAGATTGAACATTGGTAACTAATAATGTCTACTTGTCATTATTTGGGAGCTGGTTGATAGCCCAAAATGAAATCCTGTTACATAGGAGTTACAGCCTTTAACTACTAAGCCATCTTTCTAGCCCCTTATACTCGTTTTTTAAACATAGAAGACAACACCAATTAAAATCAGCAGTACCATACCATTTTATTCAATTCTACAAATAATTCTCTATATTCTCCATTATTATCATCCTATGAATCTTGCCTTTTCAAAAATGGGTTTTCATGTGAGCCATCTATAACTCTTCTGGGCACTTACCCAAAGGACTCCGTCTTACCACAGGGACAATCATGTGTCCATGCTTATTGCTGCCCTATTCACAATAGCAAGCAATTGCAACCAGCCTAGACATCCTACAACAGATGAACAGATCGTGTTTATGTGTGCAATGGGATTTTATGTATCTGTAAGAAAAAAATGAACATTTCAGAAATATAGATGGACTTGGAAATTATACATTAGGCAAGGTGACTTAAATTGAGAAATACAAGACCTGCATACTGTCTTTTTTTTTTCTTTTTTCTTTTTTTTGGTTTTTCTAGACAGGGTTTCTCTGCAGCTTTTTTAGAGCCTGTCCTGGAACTAGCTCTTGTAGACCAGGCTGGCCTCGAAGTCACAGAGATCCGCCTGCCTCTGCCTCCCGAGTGCTGGGATTAAAAGCGTGTGCCACCACCGCCCGGCCTGCATACTCTCTTGTGTTATGTACATTGTAGCATTTAATGTATGAATATAGATGTGCAAATGGGTATAAAATGTATGCAAACCCTGAAACCTAGAAATGACCAAAAGAGAGTAGACATGGAAGCTGTGGAAGTGGGGAAGAGAGCCGTTTGACCTGAAAGGAGATGAGGAGAGGTAACAAGGAATTGGAAGGCATGGGGTGGAGTGGTCAAGAAAATGAGTGGTTAGGAGAATCTACTAAAATACACTTTGCCAAAATGCCATAATGATATCTAATATCTTGCAGGCTAACTACTAAAATTTTAAAAAATGAAAAGACACAGTTTAGAGATTTATTCAAGCTCTTGAAGACTGGGGGTGAAGTCGAAAGTCATATCTGTTTCTTGCCAAGTCCAAGCTCTTTCAAAGTACCAAGAAGTAAGAAACAAGGCTTTTCAAATGTGTTTATTTTTCTTTTAAAAACTATTTTTTAAAAATATGTTGTTTATTTTGTGTGTGAGAGTGAGACAGAGAAAGATAGAAACAAAGAGAGAGACAGAGACAGAGAGAGAGACAGAGAGAGAGAGAGGGGAGAGAGAGAGACAGAGACAGAGAGAGAGACAGAGAGAGAGAGAGGGGAGAGAGAGAGAGAGAGAGATAGAGAGATAGAGAGAGAGAGAGAGAGAGAGCCTGCATATGCTACATACAGCAGGTGGAAGTCAGAAGAGAACTTACAAGAGTCAGTTCTCTCCTTCCACTCTGTGGATCCCAAAGACAGAATCCAGGTCATCAGGCTTGGTGGCAGCGACCTCCCTTGTCCTGTAGGTGTTTCTTCAAAACAGAAGGGAATAAGGATCTTCGGTTAATCTGCCTTGTTTCCAGAATGATGTGAGGTACTTTCTCTGATGTTCAGCATCGGTTTTTAAATACCTTTTCCTCTGTTATTTTCTTCACCTTTTTGTGCCATGTTTCTCTATATCCTGTTTGAAAATACCCATGTTACTCAGCTTATTTTGAGACTGTTTTATGAGGAAATGTGTCAGGTTCCTATGCTGAGAAGCAGAAGATATGTCATGTGTAATTATGTGAGCTGACTAGACTGTTTAATGTGATTCCCACACATTGATTTGCTCAGTTATTGTTTGGGCTGTGGCTTTGAGAGTATTTCTCAGTGTCAGGCATTTGAGAGAAGTGTGAGCAGAACAGATTGACCTCTCTCTTGTGAACAAGCTTAACCTAGTCAGTGAGTTTGACTAGTTCAAAACGACTGCTCCAGTTTGAAGATAGATAGCACTCCTCCTTGCCTGCCTACCTTGAGTTGGGATGTCAGATAGTTTCTGCAGTGTGTTGTCCACTCATCATGATTCTCAGGACTGCTAAGATTCAGACTGGAACTATGCTTTTGTTTGTTTTGAGACACTAGTTTGCTTGCAATACATTTTGGGATGAGTCAGCTTCCAAAATTGTATGAACTTGTGCCTTATGATAAATGTTTTCCTCTAACTACTTGAATTCTCTTAACTCAGCATCTCTGGAGTACAGTCCCCCTTTCAGTCAAAATTTAGAATTAGGATGAGCTCAGAATACAATGTAATTTGATTTGCTTGATGTTTTCAAGCAGTATAACTGGTCTTCACAACGTGGCTCTTGTGACATAGAAGACATAAATAATTGAGGAGGCTGGGAAGATGATGTTATGAAAAAGTGCTTGCTTCACAAGTGCTATGACAAGAGTTTACTTTCCCAGGATAGTATAGAGGACAGTTGTGTGGTCCATGCCTATAATGCCAACACTGGAAGTTAGAGACAGGGAGATCCTGGAGGTTGTCTGGACAGCCTGTCTACCTGAATTGTGAGCTTTTAATGTAGTATAAGATCTTGTCTCAAAACAAATAAGATGGGGGTGGGCTCTGAGAGTTTATAGCTTGCTCTCTGTTTGGCAATTGGGATGTGATCGTTCAACTTCCTGCTCTAGCCTACTGATGCCATGACTTCCCTACCATTATGAACTCTTTTTCTGGAATTGTAAACTCTGATAAATTCGTTTATAAGTTGCTTTTGGTCATGGTGTTTAGCACAGCACAGGACACAATATACAACCTCAGAATGTCCTTTGTTTTTGTTTGAAATTTGCTGTTTTGTTGTTCCTGATCTCCTTCCTCTTATTCCTATCAATATCAAATGTGAAATGAAATACGGTTATTTATATTTCATAACACATTTTATTGACTACTTATAAAAATGTCTTTCTCTTGCCTTCATTTTTCCTTACCTCGTATTTGCTTCCTTTCACAGTTTTCTGTCCTCAAAATTATTCATTTTTATTTTGAGAAAAAATATTTGCAAAAGGGAGATTTATATATATATATATATATATATATATATATATATACATATATATATATATATATATATATATATATATATATATATATATATTTCTGTATGTATACATTTAGAATTTCATTGCAATATTGTAAATCACAGAAAATTGAAATAATGTTAGAGACTTTGTAAAATATGCTATCTCTATACCTGAGATATTCCTTAACTATAAAAATTATGTGGGGCCACAATAAAATAACTTTAAATACAGTATTAAATACAAAGAAAAATTTAAAACAGCATGTATCACATGAGTACTGATTTGACTGTTTAGACAATAAAAACAGTGGTTCGCTGAGAGAACTTACACTTTCTTCCTGAAAAAGTTGCATTCATACACAGGCTTTCTGCCTAGCTGCTTCACCATCTACAGGATAGCTTCTATATGATGAAGACTGGGTCGTTGTCACTATGTTATTTAGAAGCAAGTTATAAATAAGTAGTGTTATTTATATATACATTTCTAATTTACATAAACGATCTTGTGCAGATTCTATTATCTTTTAACACTCACTCAGCTAAAGGTAATTTCCTCTGCAAAATCTTTTTCAATATTTCCATTTTCTATACTTTTAAACCCATGTAATGTCCATATTGTTTTTGCTGCTGTTTGGATTCATAACATATTTGCTTTATATTACTTTTCTTCTTGACATAGTGCAAACTCCTTGAGGAGCAGGCTTTCTGTCAATTTCTGTTTCCATTTTTCTTAAATCACAGTATTTCTCCTCCTGAATGAGAAGTTGGCCTACATACCTCATGAAAAATATTTAAATTTTGCACAGCTTCTAGGTGAATTCCAAAATGTAGCTCCATGGTGCAAAACTGCTGATGTCATTGGTGGTCTTATGAATGCAAACTATTGTCTCAAAGAGGAGGTCAGCTTCAAGAGCTGCCTCAAGAAAGACATTCTTCGTTTTGACTACTGAGGGAATATGGCCAAGTCACCTAGGAGAATAATTTGGGATTGAACCAAAGAAACTTTCAAGCTGAGAGAAGAAAATGTAATGGGTCTCAGGGAGGTCTGTGACAGAATTTGGCTAGTTACAAAAGGCGGGCTGTGCCATAAAGCATAATATTAAGGTGACTACAACAGGAAGTACTCATGAGAAAGCAATGATTAACCCAGTGAGATACTCCCAGATCAGAACAATGTTCCCACTCAGAAGTGCTGTAGCACAAGGAAGCTGGAGGATCATGGGAACCGATATGCTTTTGTTCAGTTCTTACACTGAAGCCAGAAATGCTTAAGAAAAAAAAAAGAGTTTTCTAGCTGTGATCCTCATTCTATCCAAAATTGGAACTGTTATTATTTTGTTTTCTCTTTTCTCTCCTTCCTTCTTTACTTTCCTTTTCAATCTGGGCCTTATTAACAAACCCTGGGATATGACGTACTTATACATATTCTAGCATCTAAAACATACTGGTAAAATTAATTGGTAATTTTAAAAGAAAGCTTCACCTTTCAGCCTCTTAGAGAAATTAAGCCTAGCAGTGGGTCACCTCGGTGATGGGTGATGCTATTCAGTCCCTGTCTTTCAGCCTGTGCTTCTCTTCCAGCTTTCCTTTCAAAGAAAAGCCACTGGATGAAGCATCAGCTGGAACGCTCTCAGCCCTCAATGACTGCAGAGTGAAATAGAGCTCTCAGCATAGAAAATGTCCTTCGGGTGGACAGGTAAATAGCATTCCATTTCAGCTCTGGGGAATGGAGTGCAGCCCTTGTTATCCAGAGCCATCATTGCTACCTTGGGCAGCAGTAATGACTGACAAAGGCAACTGTCATTCCAAATTTTAATTAAGAAAGCAAAGGACTATTTTTAAGGGCACCAACCCCAAAAGATATGGGCTGAATTCCTGTAGAAATACCATTTCCTTTCATCTTTTCTTCTCATTCTTCAATATGAGTCAAAAGACAGCCAATCATCAAGTCCTACAGGTAAACTCTGCCCACTGAAAACCCTAATTATCTAAATTATTTCTCCAGGGTCTTCAGTCACTTTCCAGTGTATACCGCTCCCCAACACACACACACACACACACACACACACACATACACACACACTCACTCACATTAATAATACAATCCCTTGGCTGCCATAGCAATAGGAACCATGGAGACATAACGGTAAATAGCCTATCATTGAACAAGTAGGCAGAATATAAAAATAAATTCAGAAGATAAAATATTTCCAGGATCTAACTCACTGTATTGAAGGAGAATCTTA
This sequence comes from Arvicola amphibius, assembly GCF_903992535.2. Taxonomy (NCBI): domain Eukaryota; kingdom Metazoa; phylum Chordata; class Mammalia; order Rodentia; family Cricetidae; genus Arvicola; species Arvicola amphibius. The sequence goes on along the minus strand of NC_052048.2, from coordinate 69,589,862 downwards.
ATATACAATGTAGCCAAAATCATTGACATATTAGTGAGTTACATTGTGAATTCATTTCCTTGAGACAAAGATTAGTATTACCAAAAAAAGAGGAACATAAATAGGAGCATGTCATGTTTTAGAGTACAAGCTGTCCCCCTCAGTAACTGGAAATAAAGAAGAAATAACAGACATAAAATAAGAAGGTAAATGAAGGCATCTTGGTGTTCATGTAAAAATTAATGTCAGGTTACCTCAACCCAACAGACTCATTCAGGAAATAAAGTATATCAAAATATTTTGTATGAAAGAGGATGAAAGCTATCCTTAGACACATACGTACTTATTCTTTTTCTGGAAATTTCTTTGAGGCCAATATATGTCTGATGGCCTCGTCAGGCATTTCTTACAGTGCCTGTCCTTAGATTTAAAATACTTAACCCTAAACAATGCACTGTATTGCATATGTGAGGTAATTTACTATTTTGGCTTTCAGATCAGTTTTCAAACCAACAATCTACAGTCCAATGATAGGTAACACAAGGAATCAATATCTGGGGGAAATGTCACTATTGACTTCTGTTCTCTGTACAGGACCTGTGCTCTCCTAATCAAGGCTCACCAAGTCTGGGCGTTCATAGGGTAAACACTCCCAGGTGTGGGTTATAATGAATTGGGATGACTAGGGATGTCCAGTGAGAGCTGAAAGGCATCTCATTCTCAGAATCAAACAAATACTTGGTGGGCAGCTAAGAATGATGCACTCCTAAATCTGCCTTGCGTTTCTTGGTCCTGCTCTGACCTGACATGTCTTCAAATGCTTTACAGTTAGTGAAGGTGGACAGAAAGACATAGACTCCTGTTTCTGGAATGTTTCTGTGTCTATCACAGTCAGACGTGCCATAGCACATGGACAGCATATGAAATGACATCTAGAGAACATTCCTAAGTGTAGAGAATAGTGTACTCCAGGAGCTGCTTTGTGTGAATGCATGGTTGTATGGTGGCAGATTTGTGTCTGAGATCTTAATTTTTAAAAACCAGTAACAGTGACCAGAGGGAGACAGCTTAGTCCGTAAGTGCTTGCCTTACAAGCACAAGGACCTGGGTTTGATGCCCAGCACCTGTATTAAAAAGCCCAATGTGGAGAAACATACTTGGCACTTGCTGGGGAGGTAGAGATAGGCAGACCCTGGACTTTGCTGAGCAAGCAGCCAAGGAACTAAAGCTCTAGGTCAAGGAGAGACTTTGTCTCAAAAACAAAGTGACTGGCATTTCTGAGGAACAACAACAAACCATGTCTTCCGGCCTGTACAGGAATGCACATGAGTGCATAGGCACCATCCTCACATGAACCTACATATACGTGATCACACACACACACACACACACACACACACACGCATGCACGTGCACACACACACACACACACACACACATACACAAATACAAATGAAAATCTAAAACCCATAGCAATCCTTTAGAACAATAGATAATCTTTAACTTAAAAACAGAGCAAAACAAAATGGCACCTGCTATTATCGTAAAGAACCTAAAAATTGTGGTTATTTGCATATCCTCTGTTCTTACCAGCAACATTTACTGTCATGCCTTGGGCATATGTGTCTCAGACAGCACAGCACACAAATGAAAATCTCTATCAGTCTTTGATGGTTCTCCTTGGTTCTGTCATTCCTATGACCTGGCATTCAAATGGGAAGAGAGCTTGGATGACTCAGTGCACTGTCTATACTGACATTTCTTAACAAACAAAATCTAGGAGAAAATTGAAATCAAATAGAGTGCCCATGTAATAAAAAGGTCTAATCCAGACAGCATATTTAGGTTAGACTCTACATCTTCTCTGATTCCAAAATTTAGAGGAGAATTCATTTTTGATGTTAAAATAACTGATTTTCCCTGAAGCTGAGGCAGAGACTAAGCCAGGGTCCAGTACTAAAACATGACCTCTATCCTCCTGTCAGTCTCTAGAAAATTCTGCTGAGCATACTTCCTGCATTAAAGCTGTCATTCTTTTGACCTCAGCTAGTGCCCCCATTACTGAGATATTATGCACTTATAGGGCTTAGTGCCTCATGGGGGATCAATTTCTAGTTACAGGATGATCCTCTTGTAGGAGTTAATGTATGTTCTCAACATTTCATTAACTTTGAACCCACTTTCAGTTGTTGGTAACTTCTTCTGCAATCTTTTCCAAATTCTGCATTTCTAGCCCCTTCAGCTTAAGGAAGGAGTTAAGGTAAGTCTGAAGGCATGAATTGGAATAGTTGTCATCTTGAATACTACTGATTGCTTGGAGGTTTTGGAGGGTCACACATATCTTGCCAGTTATTCTATCTCATTATTATAAAACCACAAATGGGTTTTACAAGTCCTTATATCAAAGGAAAACAAATACAGACATAGAAGTTCAGTACATTATCCAAATTTGCACAGTGCATACTCAGAGAAGTTACCGTCTAGGTGACCCCATCACTGCTTTCATAGTGAGTGTGGTATGTTATGGTGCAGTGCCTCCCCCATGAAACATGGACCCCAGGGAGTTTCCACACTAGTTTTGGCTGCAGGAATGCAGAAATCTAACCAAGCCAACTCATTATCCCAGCACCATTCACACATATTCCCAGGAAACTAGAATGATTTCTACTCTTATTAACAAACACCCACATCTTTTGTCATCTTTATCATTAAATCTGTATTTGCCATATGAAATGCATGCTGACAGCTCACAGAAACAAAACCAAATAAAACAACCCTCTAAGGAAACATGCAAGAGAAAAGCACCTTGTTTGTTTTCCCTGCCTTTTGGTTCTCTGTCATTCTCTGCATCTCGGCTGTGTGGAACTGAGGAGGTGGAGTATATACTCTGCTCTCTTGAGTCACAGAAACAGTCATGACAGAATACTGAGATGTGTCAGCCCACTGTGAAGGCAAACAAATACCTTGGGCTTGAAGACTTGAGACGCCATCCTAAGAAAGTGAGGTTTGATTGTTTTTTTCTGTTGTACAAAGACATGTTTCAGTATGGAAGTTCGAAGACACAGCTTCTAGACCTTAAAAGTCTATTTTAAAACAAATCTGTTGACTGAAACCATAATGTCATGAAAAAGGTATGTTGTGTTATGTGGTGGGATTGTTGGCTACTCACACTAACTTGGGTGGTGGGGGCAGCTTTCCCTGCCTTGAAGAGAGGCTCCCCTTGTAGGCTTCACTCCTGGAGAACTCCAGCCACCAAGTTGCAAACCCAGATTACTCTGGCAGCCAGACATGGCTCCTCAAAATGTGGGAGTAGCCAGGGCCACTCTTTGAGGAACTTCAAATGGAAGACCCTAATGGTCTTCCCCAGACATCCCTAATGGCTGGAAGGGCTATCCCCTAAAGACTGTAACAGTAGGCTATTCCCAGGCACTTGGGGCAGGAGAGTAGACAGGCCCTACACTGCCAGAATCCTGAGATCAGGCCACAAAAATCCCACCTGTAGTCCCATATTTCTATATGGTATGGCAGCCAGGCTCTAAAGCCATCAGCCACACTTGAGTTGGTCACATAACCTTCCAGACAGGCTGTCACTACCTAACAACAGGACAGGATGTTGTTTTGCTCCTTTCCTTGTAATTTGGAGGATGCCTGATAGAGATGCTGATTCAAGCCCATATGCCAGGTAGCATACAGAGCACACAGGTAATTGTGGATGTGACTAAAAGCCATTCACCTGGTTACCTAGGAAACAGAATGCTAATGTATTTCCCCGCAGTTAAGTTTTGGTATAAAAACTGGAGAAGAAATGAAGGGGAATTCTTCAGGATGTGAACTCAGGACTTCATGAGGGACCACTGAGAATCTCCCTCTCAACAAAGCTATGTGAGTTGTGCCTTTACTTACATGCCTCCATGCCAGTCCACAGAGATAGCTTTTGTTGGGGTATCATCAAGAGAAATAATTTTTGATCCGGGCTAGCACCAGACCCTGACACTATCCAATCCCTGAGTTTACCCCAATGATCTAGTCATATAATCCCTCCAATTTCAGACCACTCTGGAAAGTTTTACACCCCCAGGAAACCCTATTTAAAGCCTTTCTTCTGCACAATTCTCTACTACTTCTCTCCCAAGCAGGGACAGCTACCCTCTCTCTTGGATATTTCCCAATAAATCTCTTGTGTGAGGTTTTTTTGTGAGGCATGGCTTTGTGGTATTCCTTGGCTCCTGACTGTCAGCATATCTTCCCCTCAGAGCTGTAACACATATAGGAAAGATGTCTTGCTCTAGTTTCCTTTTGATAGCTGTAATAAAATATTTTGCCAAATCAACTTGTGGGAGGAAAGAGTTTATTCTGTTTTATACTTCAAGGCCGCAGTCACTCCGTCACTGAGGGAAGTCAGGTAGGAACTGGGAACAGGCCTTTATGATAAAAGTTCAATCCATGATTGCAGCTATGGCCCTCTGTTTGCTTTTCTACTGTGAGGTAAAGAATGTTCACCACATGTTCTTGTCACCATATCTTGAGCATCTCTGACATATGTTCCTCCAACAGAGGATAATAGTTTGGAACTCTCTAAATTCATAAGTCAAAAAGTCCTCCCCTCTCTTACATTGTTTCTCAGATATTTTAGTCATAGCAACCATACACACAAAACAAACAAGCAAGCAAACAGATAAATAAAAACTACAGTTATTAAAATTAGATTCATTTGGTCCCATTTGGTCATTTCCAAATTTTCCATTTGCTTTAGTTATCTACTCCCACACATAAAATATAATGCCTGAAATTAAGTTATATTAGTTTTATTCATGAGTTAGCAGGGTTCTCTCTCTCTCTCTCTCTCTCTCTCTCCATTTCTTCCCTCTCATTCCCACCCAGTTTTTTTTCCAGTTGTCGATTTAGAGTTTACCTATATCTAGTAGCTTCATGGCTCTAAGTGTTCCTATATAGGCAAGAGGAAAGAAACAAAGATTATAAAAGGAGAAAGTGGGGATGGGGGATGAAAAGGAAAAAGAAGGGGGAAGGAAAGCAAAGAAAGATGGAACATTTGGTGAGAAAGTACAAAGGGGAGTGAGAGATGGAGGAATGGAGGAGAAGAAGGGAAGGGAAAGGATGAGAAGTGACAGGAAGGGAGGGAAAAACAAGGGGAAGGAAAGACAAGGGAAGGGATAGGAAAGGAATGGAAACAGAAGGTATGGTAAGGGAAAGGAGGAAGAGAAGGAAAAGGGAAGGGAAGGGGAGAGGCAGGGAGGGAAGGGGAGGAGAAGGAAGGGAAGGGAAGGAAAAGATTCTCTATAATTTTTGCTAGTTGATCCTTATAGTGCATACCTATAATCCAAGGAGAATAAGCAGGAAAAATTGTGAGTTTGAAGCCAGCCTGGAATATATAGCAATACCTGTATTAAAAACCAAAGTTATTATCATTGCTATTCTTTTTTTTTGGTTTTTAGAGACAGGGTTTCTCTGTAGCTTTTTTAGAGCCTGTCCTGGAACTAGCTCTTGTAAACCAGGCTGGTCTCGAACTCACAGAGATCCACCTGCCTCTGCCTCCCAAGTGCTGGGATTAAAGGTGTGCACCACCACCGCCGGGCTTATCATTGCTATTCTTAGTTTTAACAAAATACTTGCTGAAAATTACAGTTGTAAAGTTAGATGTTAGGTTTGATTTTTCAAAATAGCACTGGAAAATTGAGAAATTAGCTAACCATGATTTGTTCTTCAATCATAGGAAGTCATAGCAGATGCCTTGGCTCTAAAAATCGATGTGCTCAGAGAAACCATGCCAAAACTATTAACCTCACAAATACAAAGTGCAGAGGTCTGCAGTGTCTTGTTATGGTTGATGCTAACATGGGCATTGGTAAACAAAATGCTGACCAAGTGTGCACCATTATCTTTGATAGTTTCTAAAAGTTTAACTGTTAACTCTAGAAACTCTGACAGGCATAGATAAAGCAGAAGGACGTCAAGTGCAGGAATCCTGTAGAAATGTGTAGAGCAATACAGAGAACTGATGTAGGTGTGTTTTCTGTCTATGTGTTAATTTCATTGGTTAATAAAGAAACTACCTTGGCTTTTTGATAGGTCAGAACTTAGCTAGGCAGACTAGACCAAACAGAATGCTGGGAGGAAGAAGGCAGTCAGGCAGTCGCCATGCCTCTCCTCTCTGAGACGGACGCAGGTTAAGATCTTTCCTGGTAATCCACACCTCATGGTGCTACACACATTAATAGAAATGGGTTAATCAAGATATGAGAGTTAGCCAGTAAGAGGCTAGAGCTAATGGGACAGGCAGTGTTTAAAAGAATAAAATTTGTGTGTTTCTATTTTGGGGCATAAGCTAGCCGTGCCGGAGCCGGGCGGGACAAAAAGCAGGCTTGTTCGCCACATCACTACAGAGAACAACACATTAGCATTAAGAGGGGCATACTCATGCAATAATCAAATGTGACCTCAGAGTACTCACAGTCCAGAAAATCCTCTTCATTATTTTGATTGACATGTTTGTTGAGTGTTTAATCACAAGTAACTCTAGATAATGTGACCCTGAAAATAATTTGTTAGAAGTACATAGGCAAAAAGAAGGAAGTGAAGGGACAGTATAAACAGAACTCTAGTATTGGTTTACAGAATGATTTGATACAGGACCACCTAAGACACATGCCTCTTGGTGGACTACAAGGCTATACAAAGGGAAGAGCATCCTGCCACATGGACAGCACTATCCAGTGGTGGTCAGGATATAAGGAGGTATGGTGGGAAAGCAGTGCACCTGCTTGCTGGCCTTTGCTCTTTCTGGTGAGCATATCTGCGTCCATTGTTTCTGTGGTGGCCACCATCCCTGACAACCCAGAGGAGCTTGTATGTGACTGTGGTAGGTTGATGCTTCTTTTATTTCTCATTCCCCAGGTGGACACCGTGAGTTGAGATTGTGCACACTAATAATACTTTAAGCGCTGCTGTTGGAAACTGTCAGGAATGCTAACAGCTAAGACTGAAAAGAGGGGAAAGTAAATTAAGAATTTATCATAGGGAAAGTCATGTTGCAAATAACTTCAGCATGAACCAGAGGAGAGAAGTAGAACCTCATCATGATTTCAACAAGACTTCACAGGGCAGTACCTATATGTTTTGGCTCCTGGTTTTCCTTGTGTGGTGCTGGTGGTGCTGGTGCTGGTGGGTACAAATCCCCAGTACCCAGACAGTTTTCTTTCTTTGCAGAATACATTTTAGCAGACCCAGATCCCGTCTTCCCTATACTGCACAAAGTGGAATGCCCATCACTGGAATATACCAACCGTTGTGACTACTGAAATCTATGCACTTCAGTTATATAGACTAAAGCTGAAGGAGAAAAGGAAGCCACCAAGTGTAGTGTGTGTCATAGCAATGCTTACACCCTGTTGCTGGATGATTGTCTTTGTCACTCCACATTTCACCCCAAGGTGGGTAATATCTTTGCACATGTTAATGTTTGGATATGAAATTTCCCCCAAAAGTCGATGTGTGGTAAGCTTGATACCACAGCACTTCTCAAAGGTAACTGGATCTTAAAGGTTCTGAGTTCATCAATGGATTAACCCTTTGATAAGTTAATATATGAAGAAATTCTTAAAAGGTGATATTACTGAGCTTGAGGGTCACAGACTGTGCCCCAAGTCATGTTCAACTCCTCTCCTAAGTAAGCCAATTAAAAGATCCAAATTGATAGTAAAAAGTATGAAAAAAGAGATGTATTCAATGGTGGGAAGCTAGTCTTTTGACTGCTACCTTTGTCTTCTCCCAGCATGAGATTCCTAGGGAAATTTCCATTTCTTTTGGGATCTATTATTTCTTTGTTTGTGTTTTTAAGGCAAGTTTTTCTCTATATCCCTGGCAGTCCTTCAAATCACTATGTAGACCAGGCTAGCCTAGAATTCACAAAGATCTGCCTGTCTCTACATCCCAAGTACCTATTAAAGGTTTTGTGTCTAGCTGAGGTCCATCATTTCAATGGTCTGATAGACAGAGAAATGTCTCTAGATTATTTTTGTTTCTGTCAGGCAGAAATGGGACCTACTTGGAGGAAGTAGGTAACTGGGCAAGTAATATGTTTTTCCCCTGGATCTTTCCCGCCCTTCCTTCTCACTTTTTCTTTCTACCCTTCTGCATTGCTGACTGCAGCGTGGAAAGAAGCCTCTTCCACATGGCTCCACAACACAACTCAATAAAAACAATCACACACACACAAATAAATAAAACCCAAATGCTTTTCCCTCTTGAATTTGTTATCTCTCAGTCTATGATCAAAGTAACACAAAGCTTACTAAAACAATTGAAAGTGCTTATTCTAGTTGACTGGGACTACACTGAAGTATCTGGGACCTACCTATAGACCTGAATACTTAGAAGGAGACCATGGAACTTTTAAAGACAAAAACCACTTCTTGATATCTTGCTCAACAACTGCAGGAGGAAGTTTTGCTCAAGCAACCAGTTTAGCAGAAGCTAAGGTAAGTTAGCTGGGTAATCCTAGCCTTGAGTTCCTGGAATATAGTTGAGAAATTTTCCCTGAGGTTCTCCACCAAGGAAATCAAATTCTAGTTAAACCTGAAATGGCCACATCAAAAATACAAGGTGGAAGAATGGAGTGTTCTTTGAGAATGAAAGCAGGAGTTTCCAGAAAAAAGGACTATAAATCCATACATAAACTCTTACATTTAAAGTCAGCAGGAAGATAGGCTTCTAAAGAATGTTGGCTCTAAGCTCCTAAAATATGCCCCAAGATTCCACCAAATTAACTTACAACTCTCCACAGTTATCCACTTATATAGAATCCAGTTTTCTTTCACACAGTTAGCATGTGCAGAACTAACTCCTACTGTCATCCTCCTAAACTCCCTGTTGTTTCCTGTATCCCACAAACTGCATCCTTTCTCTTCTGTCAGTGATAATGACCAGAAGTTGGAAGTTCGTAGTTTTAAACCAGAATCATTCAGAAAGAGTTTTGCCTTCCCAGATACCCCCCACCTTACCTCCTGGGGAGAAAAAAAAAAGCTGTGAGAATATTAGAAACTGTCCCCAGGAATTTCTCCTGTCACCCACCTCCAAATCTTCAGGAAAGCAAATTATTATTTAAGTGTTTGTGAGTGTTTATCTCTGTCTCTCTCCTCTCTCTCTCTCTCTCTCTCTCTATATATATATATATATATATATATATAAATATCTATCTATATAATTTATGTTGCAGTGTCTGAAGAGGGCAAAAAAGGGCATTGGAATTGTATCCCCTTGAAGTGGAGCTACAGGAATTGTGAGTCAGCCAATTTGGGTGTTGGAACCCAAGTTACATTCCCTGGCAGCAAGGGCTTTTAGCCACTGAGACACTTCTCTATCTCCCAACAAGGTATTGAAAAACTCAATTTCTTTCCATGTAAAATGAGAATGGTTATAACATTGCTATGGGAGGCTCTCTGTAAAAATTCAGGAGCATCACATATTCACAGAGGCATGCCCAGAGAAAGTAGGCTCCTCCAAATCCTTTAATAAAGCCAGCAGTGGTGGTAATTACGTCCTGTGTGTCCTGAAATCCTCATGTAATTATCACAAAGGATCTTTGCCTTGTGTGTAGGCCTACCTGTGGGTTATGCTGGCATGGTGTTTTAATAAATACACAGAGAGAAGCAGAGATTCTCATAGATTCACAGAGCAAGGCAAAATCAACCATATGCTCAATTTGCAAGAAAGATAGTTTTCAACAAAAAAAATAAAAGAATTGCTTGCTATGCAGTTTCCTTTCAGATATGTGACATCCTCTGGGCTGCTAGCTGCTCTTGCAAACAGGTGTGAGAACGAGGAAAGTAGAGACTAAAGAACCAAGGTGTTAAGATAATAAACCACTTTTTCGCTTGTTTAATGAGATAGCTCCTAAGATCCACAGCATCAGATTCACCAATACAGACAACTAGACTGAAGTTTCCAGCACTAGATTTTCAGAGTGTAGACAGTTTGTGTGTATGCATGTTGTGGCTTTAATATGAAATATTCCCCATAGAACCATGCATTTGACACTTGTTCCCCAGCTGGTGACACTGGAAAGGTTGTCCATCATGTATGAGGTGAAATATCCCTGGAGGAACTGGATAAGTGGGGGCAGGTGTGGTTTCATATTCCTGCCTTTCTTCTTTTTTCTTTCTGATTCCTGGCTGTGGATGCAATGTGACCAGTCATTCTCTCAATTTTGCTGCTATTTCTTTGCCTCCATGATATACTGTATCCCACTAGAACTGTAAGCTCAAATAAACCCTTCTTTCCTTAAATTACTTCTTCTGCATTTCATATGAGTAGGGAGTATGCTAGAGTGTGAATGGCTGACTCCCCATGAACATCCTTAGGACTGATAGTTAATTATGAGCTAAAGAAAGATCTTTCTATGCTTTCTTAAGAAAGATTTTCTTTCTAATTCTTCATTTATTATATATATTTATTATATATTATATAATATATTATATTATATATAATATATATTTGTTATATTTTATATCATATATTTATTATATATATTATATATATACACATAAATATGCATGGGAGTGTATGTCGTGTGTGTATAGTGCTTGTAGTAGCTGGGAGATGGTGTTGGATCTGCTGGAGCTTGAATTAAAGGAGGTTATGATCTACCTGGTGTAGGTCTGGGAACGACACTCAAGTCTTCTGGAAGAACAAGTGCCTTTGATCATCATTCCTCCTATCTAGACCCAGAATTTCCTTTTCTTAAGAGAGAAAAACAGACAGATAGTAAAAATGATGGCATAATTTTATTTAGTCTGAAAAATCTTCACTTCAGGGGAAAGAGATACATAGATTATAAAAAAACTACAGGGGAAAGATGAACTTAATAAAATTACTAAAGAGACTAGTGAATGGTTCACTAGGTAAAGACACTTGCTATTATGTCTGACCATACCACCTGATTTGATCCCAAAGACTCACATTCTAGGAGAGAACCAACTCCAGCAAGAGTCCCTTGGCCTCTGTTCACATACTGCAGTACATGTGTGCATACACACACACACACACACACACACACACACACACACCCCATGCATGCATTCACACAATACATATAAATGAAGTCCAAAAAATGAAAGGAAACGACTAAAATATCTATCTTTAAACAGCGTTATTCATTCATACTCAACATAGATGGATCATATATAATATATATGTTTTGGGGTTCATATATAATACACAGTAAATGACATTGAAGTGACTTTGAAGAGTTCATATATAACACACAGTAAAATCTCATAAGGCTGAATGTTTCTAAAAGTAGATTAAAATACAGTGTGCCTATTGTCAAAAATTTTCTTAATTAATTTTTCACATCATTTCATAAAAAGTCTTGATACCTTAAAAAGTGAAAAAAGTTCATCTGAATGTTAAGACAGTACATTATTTATTTTGTTGTTTTGCTTGTCTATAATTAACACAAGCTTTATAGTAGAGGTATACCCTGGGGATATACAAGATGTTTTAGTTAAACTAGACCAAAGCAAACCAAAACAACTGTTCAATTTTTAAACGTAATATTTGGAGACAGCCTCTGATGCAGGGAGCTGAAGCCCCAGCCCAGAATTGCTCTCATGCATCTGCTCTGTAGCGTGTGGCAGTGACAACCCCCTCACTCTGCCAAGCTGATGGAGCTGAGCACTGAGATTCTTTCTTGGCTTGTATACTATGTTTAAAATGGTAAGGCTGACTTTTTTCTAGAAGGTTGACAGAGAGCCAAACCATTCTGCTTACTCATCCAAAATCTCACCAACTCTCAGAAAACATTCAATATTGGAAGGATAGCAGTCCACAGTACAGTGGGAAGCAAGCTTGTCATACCGAGTCAGAAATATCTGCAATTTTCAGGAAGCAGAAGGAAGAGAGAAACATCCATGCAGAAAAATAACTGAAATGAGAATAGACTGACAAGAAGACAACTTCTGAGATATTTACACCAAAATGAACAGAAGTCAAACCTAGAGGTTGTGGGCTTTCACCAAGTGGGAAGTTGCTCTCAGACAACCTGGGTGTTCAACCCCTTCTCTTTTTTTATCCTAATGTTCTCTTAATTATTTTCCATGTTTGCATCCTCATTTCTATATTCAGGTTTAAAAGGAGACACAAAGCAGCTGAATGTTCTTGACCCCTCACCTCCTTCTATGTTGCTATGAGGATGAAGTCAGCCAGTAGTCACAGTTTCTGGAATCATCCTGTTGCAAAATAAGTGTTCTATTATATTACTTGTTAATCCTTGCTGGTTTGAAGTGTGGTTATGTAATAAAATGACACTGTCCTAATTGACCAAAATGCAACCATAAAAGAAAGAGTAAATAAGTTTAATGTAGAAAAAGCTAAACAATCCTTGAACCCCTAACTTTATATATTTATTAAATTAATAACTGCCTTTATGAGCCATATCAAAATTAGTCCAGTTGTTAGTTCTTTTCTAGAAAGTGTCCTAGGAGCTGGACTAGAACAGAAGGGAAACCAAGAATACATTTATAGGAGTAGTGCCAAAGTATCAGTAAGAACAGATGGCTAAATTTCACAACTGAGGGTGTAACATGAGGGGGCCAGGCCTGCTTGTTTGGGTTTCTGTTCTGCCTGGTACCCCACAGCCGGCAAGCCCCAAAGAAAATAACACAGAGATCTCTATAAGTTATAAAGCTGAATGGCCCATTAGCTCTAGCCTTTCACTGGCTAACTCTCAGAACTTGATTAACCCATTTTTCTGATCTATGTTAGCCATGTGTCTCAGTACCTTTTCTCAGTGGGGCAGATCACATCCTGCTGCTTCGGTGATCTGGGTAGGAGTGGGAGGAATCAACTTCCTCCTTCCCAGAGTTCCCCTGTTCTCCTTACATCATTTCTCCTTCCTGTCTGGTTTTCCTACCTTTACCTCCTGCCTTGCCAATCAGCATTTATTTAAAACATGATTGACAGATTACAGACAATTCTCCTGCACCAGAGGGGAATGAAAAGATGGTTTTGAGATTATGGAACCCACTGCTATTTGAGACTCAGTCTTGGTACCCAACATCCAGGTAGGGTGGCTCACAACGATCTATAACTCCAGTCCCATGGGATCCAACACACTCTTCTGGCTTCTGCAGCTACCCACACTTATTTGTACAATGTTCTTACATATGCAAATAGTTAAAAATAATTTAAAAAGTTGATTTTCCAAATAACAACATGTGGATGAAAAGAAAACAAACAAGTGAAAACCTGTATAAAATTCTACCAGTAGATGAAAAGAAACAGACAGAAAACTATTTAAAATGAAATGATAAAATCCTATCTGTTTTGCTGCTTACTATACATTTTGTTTAAAAAGATGAAAAGAAAAAAGCCCTGGAAAAATAAGAAGGTACTATATCTAGTACTCTAAAGAAATTTCTGCCGAGTAGTACTCTAATATGTATATATTCCACACTTTCTTCATCCATTCTTCCACTGAAGGGCATCTAGGTTGTTTCCAGGTTCTGGCTATTACAAATAATGCTGCTATAAACATAGTTGAACAAATGCTTTTGTAATATGATTGAGCATCTCTTGGGTAAATTCTCAAGAGTGGGATTGCTGGGTCCTGGGGTAGGTTGATCCCAAATTTCCTGAGAAACCTCCACACTGCTTTCCAAAGCAGTTGCACAAGTTTGCATTCCCACCAGCAATGGATGAGTGTACCCCTTACTCCACATCCTCTCCAGCAAAGGCTATCATTGGTGTTTTTGATTTTAGCCATTCTGACAGGTGTAAGATGGTATCTCAACGTTGTTTTGATTTGCATTTCCCTGATTGCTAAGGAGGCTGAGCATGCCCTTAAGTGTCTTTTGGCCATTCGAACTTCTTCTGTTGAGAATTCTCTGTTCAGTTCGGTGCCCCATTTTTTAATTGGGTTCATTAGCATTTTAAAGTCTAGTCTCTTGAGTTCCTTATATATTTTGGAGATCAGACCTTTGTCTGTTTTGCATGCAAATGGAGGGAAATAGAAAACACCATCCTGAGTGAGGTAACCCAGGCCCAAAAAGATGAACATGGGATGTACTCACTCATAATTAGGTTCTAGCCATAAATAAAGGACATTGAGCCTATAATTCGTAAAAAATCCTAGAGAAGCTATATAAGAAGGTGAACCCAAAGAAAAACATATAGTTATCCTCCTGGATACTGGAAGTAGACAAGATTGCCGGACAAAAAATGGGAACATAGGGGTGGGGTGGGATGGGGGGAGAGGGGGATAGGGAGAGAAAAGTATGAAGTGGAGGATGGGAAGAGCTTGGGGGAATAGGATGGTTGGGATATAGGAAGGGTGGATATGGGAACAAGGAATTATATATCTTACTTAAGGGAGCCATTCTAGGGTTGGCAGAGACTTGACTCTAGAGGGGTTCCCAGGTATCCAGGAAGACACCCCTAGCTAGGTCCTTGGGCAGCTGAGGAGAGGGTGCCAGAAATGTACAGATCCTATTGCCATACTCATGAATATCTTGCATATCACCATAGAACCTTCACCTGGCATTGGATGGAGCCCCACATAGGAGCACCGGACTGAGCTCCCAAGGTCCCAATGAGGAGCAAAAGGAGGGAGATCATGAGCAAGGAAGTCAGGACTGTGAGTAGTGCGTTTACCCATAGAGACGGTGGGACAGATCTAACGGGAGACCACCAAGTCCAGTTGGAATGGGACTGTTGGAACAGGGGACCAAACCGGACTCTCTGAATGTGGCTGACGGTGGAGGAGGACTGAGAAACCAAGGACAACGGCAATGAACATGAACTCTACAGCATGGATGGGCTCACTGTGAGCCTTGTCAGTTTGGTTGCTCACCTTCTTGGACTTAAGGGGAGCTGGGAGGACCTTGGACTTAACATAGTGAAGGGAACCCTGATGGCTCTTTGTCTTGGAGAGGGGTGGAGAGGGGGTATGGGTGGAAGGGAGGGGAGGGAAGGGGAAGGAGGAGGGAAGGAGATGGAAATCTTTAATAAAAAAATGAGGAAAAAAATAAAAAAAATAAAAAGGCAGTGTTTGCTTCTCCAAAAAAAAAAACAAAACAAAACAAAACAAAAAAAAAGAAATTTCCACTAAATCATAAATTCATTAGGACTAGAAGTTAGGTCTACCCTTGTCATCCACTGCACAATTCCCTGCAACACTGTGACAACAATGTTCATAGAACACATCTCACCAAAAAAAAGAGGTCCACCTAAGTGATAAAAGTTTTATTATCTACTATTTATTTACAGATATTTTCTTTTAGTATTTAAAACGTTTTATACAATATTTTTAAACAACATTTTTAAATTGTGTTTTTCCCATTCTCATCTACCTGAGTTCTTCCACATCTCCCTACGCACTTAATTTTATGTGTTCTTATCTCTTTCTTTCTCTCTCTCTCTCACTTTCTTTCTCTCCCCCTCTTTCTCTCTAATAACCATAAACACAGTGAAATTCAAAACAAAAAACCCAACAAGATAAAACAAAACAAAACAAAAACTGACACAAAAACAAAACAAAATATAGAGTTGGATTTCGGTTGTCAAATGTTCCTGCACATGGTGCTTGTTATGAAATGGGCTTGATATTCTGGAGACACTCCATTAACAGTAGGTGTCATTTGCAAATGGCTCCTTGGTCCTTCTTCCTCTCATTGCTGGGATCTTATCTGACTGGAATCTGGGCAGGTCTTGAGCATACTGCCACAGTCTCTTTGAATTCATATGCGCATCAGTCCTGTTTTTCCTGGAAGACAATGCACTATATACTATTGACAAATGACTCTTCAATATCCCTGACAGTACAAAAAGAACACATATCCCCTCAAGAGCGATGAGGATAGTTTATTCTGAAGCCAAATATCAATGACTATGGCCCAGGAACACAAATTCGGGGTTTCTCAAATTTCAAGCTTCAATATAGTAATAATTCAAAGAAGTTTTTATAGTAACAGAAAAGAGGAAGTAATAAATCAAGGCACATTTCAAATACATTGGTGGAAATACTAGGTAGAAGGGCTGCAGTCAGTCAAGGAGGAAAGTTATTGCTATTAGTCTTAGACACTATCAGATAACACTCTTAGTCTTCTGATTGGTGAAAACTAGAGTTTTGTTAAGATACTATATTCCAAAAGATTTTATCTGTTTATTATTGGATGTTATATCAGATACAGAAGTAGGCAAGGACTGGCTATTTAGGGGACTAAACATAATCTAACATAAAGTATTATTAGACTCAGGATTTACAAATCCAAGCATCTTTAAAATGATGGTAGTTCTCATAAGTAAACAGCCTGCAAAAGGTTTAGTGCAAGGTGCAGCTTCTTAGAGGGTGCATTTGTGCACATCCCCTAATGTTTGGTTTTTAACAGTTTGGAACTGATATGTGTTTATTCTACCTACCCCCTTTGCAAAAGACAGGCACATAAGCATGGAGAGATTTGGAAGTTAAAGAGGGCAGCCCAGATGTGGGGAATATAAAGAATATTTGCAAAGAATTACTATTTTATTCTTGTTTTCTGGCCTGTATATCAGCCCCATACTTATCCTAGTAGTCATTTGTATTCTTTAATTGATTTGTCAGTTTTAGAACAGGTAAATACAGAGATAAAGCCCTAAACTACGAAGTGGCACATAGCTACTTTCCATAAGGTTTTGTATGTATTTGGAGCAGAGTACACATTCAGTTCATACCAAGCCCCTTGTGGACAGCATTCAGGACAGTTTTGACAGAAGAGCAGGAAGCCGTGGCATGGGCTAAAATCTAGGTTGATTAGAGATCTATCCACAATCAGAAAGCCTAGCAAAGCCCTCTATTCACCCAAGTCGAGATAGAGGCAAGAAGAATCAGAGCAAAGTTGAAGGCAGATTGCACCACCTACGACTTTGCCTATGGTCATCTTTGTTAATTTCCCATGACTGAGGAAACTTCAAGGCCCCTCTTACCCCCAGGGACACGGCCTCCTTCTTCACTGTCTATTAGCAGGAAATGTGGAAAGGGAATCACTTCAAAGAGCTAGGCTCTGTGCCCAGAGCTGCAGATCTGAGAGCTGCCCCCACCCTATGTGTGATCTTCCAGACAGGCAGCCAAAGATCAAAAAGCCGTCTCCAGCTGCTTGCCTCTACACACACACTACCCAAAAGCTAATCACATTAGCCACTTCATAAGTAATAAATTGTTATTTCCTCTTCACTTTGATTTTCCCTCTTGTCTCCCCATGTAGTATCCAATAAATGATTCTCTATCTTTTTCTCCGGGAACTCTGTTTCTTTATCTGTTACGTCACAGTCACTCTTCATTCTGGGTTCAGGGACTCACGTGTGCACATCAAGAATGTTCACCCTCTTGGGAATAGTAGCTATGCTCCTGGAACACACACAGAGCTCACCTCCTTCTCGTAGCTCTGCTTTCATGCTGTATCAACAATAATAATTATTATTGTTACATAATAGTCCACTCACTAAACAGACAAAAAAGAGCAGCCATTCCTTATTAGAGGAACAGCCTGGTAGAGACATTTATTTCACAGAAAACTTCCTTAAAAGCCTTTTTTTTTGCCTTTTTGATTTCTCTCCCTATACTTGTCTCATGCTACAAAGCTCCATCAAGGTCTGACAGCTTCCTCAAGTGTTTCTTTTTCTCCGTCATTGTTTATTTATTTTACATACCAGCCACAGTTTACCTTCCTCCCCAGCTGCAAGCTCAATCCACAGAGACATGGCCCATTCCCCTTTGCGGACTGGATCAGGTTTCTAATATGAAAACTTTGAAGAATTTCCAGTTTTCTTGTTTCTTAAGGGAGTCTGGTTTTATCCCTATGGAGAAAGGAGTGATCAGAATCAAAGTAGCAAGTAGACCTAGGTTCTTAGGAAGTAAAGAGAAGACTGTACTTCATCTCTTCATTCTGAGAGAAAAAAACACTTGACAACTCTCTCCTTCTCATTTATGTGGGGAGGAGTTGTTCTGTTTTGTTTGTTCATGCTGGCCTGGATCTCAGTCTGTATCACAAACTGGCCTAAAGGCATGTATAACAATCTATTCTCTTCAGTCTCCAAGAATCAGCATAATGGGCATTGGCTACTATACTGGCCATGAAAAAGCTTTTTAAAAATTGTTTTGGTGGGGCTGCAGTTAAATGATGGGTCAACAATTAAGAATACTTGCTCTTCTTGCAGGGGGCCTAGGTTAGACTTTGAGCATCAACATGGTACTTCATAATTGTCTATAATTCTATTTCCTGGGGATAAGACATGGTGTTCTAACCTCTGATAGTTCCAGACATGCACATGGTACAGAAACATACATGCAGAAAAGCACTCATACACATAAAATAAAATAAAATAATAAATCTTTAAAAATAATTTAGGGATATGACTGGACATGTTCATGTATGTATGCACATATGTTTGGGTACAGAGCACATGTAAGCCATGCAAGTGGAGGACAATGGTTGATAGAAGCTGCCTTTCTCAAGCAATCTGGACCTCCTATTTTGGAACAAGCTATCTTACTGAACCTGAAGTCTACTGCTCTGTTGCATTGGTTGGTCAGCAATCACCAGGGGTCTTGACTGTAATTTCCTAATTGAAAGATTATAGGTACATTCCAATATGCTTTCTAAGTGGGTGCTGGGCATACAGACTCAGATACTATTCATAAATGGCACTTCACCAAATGAGCCACCTCCACAGCCCTGAAAATGCCTTTTATGAATAAGCATTCTATTCTTCTTTCATGTTCTGCCAAACCACTGATCATCTGTGAAGGACTTAACTGAGATGGTGAACTATATTGTGCAGTGCATGCACACACAGAGGGACACAATAGATCATTCTCACCTAGAGTGTGACGTTCTTCTGAACCAGAGCCTCAAGAGGTAGGAACTGCATAGAAAAAAACAACAGTTCTGTAAAGGTCAATCATCACTGAGTGGATTCATTTCTGGTAAAGTATAGCTGCTGCACATTAAGGATTGGGTGGGGAGAGAGCAGTGAGAACAACACTTGGGCAGGTAAACCAGATTACCAAGAACTGTGTAGGCAAGCGATGACTAGAAACCAGGCTAGTGCTCCATGGACTAGCAGCTATCACGTGTGATAATACAAGTGCTGTGGTTTGAATGAGAAATGTGCCCAGAGACTATGTGTTTGAATTCTTGGTCCCCAGCTTGTGTCACGGTTTTGGGTAGTTACAGATTTTCAGGATCCGGAGCATCAGAGTCACTAGGGCAGTTTTTCAGAGTTTGTAGCTTCTCCTCACTTTTACTTAATGCACTGTGCTTCCTTGTGGTTAAAAATGTAATTAACCAGTTTTCCTTTCCTGTTGCCATGCTATACTTGATATCATGGCCTCTAGCCCTCAGGGTCCATAAGTCACAAAGAGCTTTCTTCCTTAAGTTGCTTCTGATCAGCATTTTATCACAGCAACAGAAAAATATGTAATATAGTCTGAATTGAGAGATGAATGAAAGAGATAAGGAAAGATGATGAACATTTCAGAAAATGAGAAAGCAAAGGAGAAACATCTTTAGATTTTATTGTACAGGGCTTAAAGTCTTCGCATGAAGTCATTTAGTTTTTAGTTTTCCTTTTCAAAATTATATTTATTTTTCTCTTTAACAATATGCATGTACACAATAAATATGATCATATCCACCTCTTATTTACTCCATCTCCAAAACATGTCTTCTTCCAAATTAACTCTTCCTCTTTTCTCCTTAGCCTCTGTCTTGCTCAATAGTTAGAAACATCTATATGTGCACAGGCATGGTGCCTTAAACAAAGCATAGGAACTTGCCAAAGGTTACACCCACAAAGAAGAATGATTTTCCCTCTTCAAATCACCAGTGACAGTTTTCTTGATCTTTAAATATTGCTGAACACCTCTCTCCATAATGAATCTAATTAATTTATTAGAGCTTTTAAGGAGGACATTTACATAATTAATTTAATTAATTAATTTTTAAGAGGCTATTTATAATCTTTTGCATTTGATAATAGATGCCCTGTTGACTCATCCCTGTCTCAGAAGGTTTTGAACCTTTCCCTGACATTGTGTGAAGAAAGTGCTTGCATCTCCATCACAAGTCCTGTAAAACACCCCTGTCCCTCTAAGCTCCAAGGAGCCATCTCAAACACTGGTTTGGATCATCTTCCGGGACATCACAGGACTTTGCCCCATGATAATAAACTCTCTTTTGTTGTATTTCTATCATGTTACCAGATATCTGTCAAGCATCCCCCACATTCAATCCTAGCAATTTCATAAGCATGTGCTATAGTTTTATGGTAAACAATGAATTACTCACACAACCAAAGCTGAAATGTAACCCTAGTTTTCAGTTTATGTAGAGAGGACCTATATTTTTTAACGTCTCAGCAACTATCTTCTGGATCTCACTATTTATTTATGTGTCTTCTAATCTTGGCTATTTAAACTTAACTCCCAATATCATGGTCTTATGAGATGGGGCCTTTTCAGATAAGTAAGTTAGGAAAGAGCAGCCCTCACAAACAAGATTTGTGCTCTATTACACAGACCTCAGAAAGGTGCTTTGCTCTGACTCTGCAATGGTTTCTGCTAGGTCAGAACCAGATTTTGGGCCATCAGCAAACACTGAATCTGCCAGCACCTGTATAACTGCAAGACATGCACTTCTGACGCTTCTAAGGTAATGAGTTTTAACTGTAATACCTGTCTTGACAAAGTCTTTTCCTAGGAACCCCTTGGGAAGAGAAAGGCTGCCAGGATCCAGGAATAGGGCAAAGATCACTCTCCTTGCAGATGAGTACATGTGTTCCAAGTTCTCAAGCACAGATAGTTCTGAATATTTTCCCGCATCCAAGGTCCCACTCTTTCTCAGCAGGGCCGTCCCTGTAGCATAGGAGACTTGCTAGGGCTTACTCTCTCTGTATCTCCAAAACGAGGTATTAGGCTGAAGTGTCAGGTGCAATTATTTTATAGTCTTCAGTTTATCTGAAATATGAGTCTAGTTCAGTGCAGTCCTGAAGAGTGTTGTTTTTATGTGATGTTGTCTGACCCAATTTTGTGGGTTTTTTTTTCCCTTCTTTTTTTTTTTGTTTTTTTGTTTTTTTCAGGGATCCTCATAGCTCTTAGCATCACACAAGAGGCTATTGTCATGCCTCTCATATACTGGAGGTATCAGGGACATCTTTTTGCCCCAGACCTCATCAGGTGTTAGTCACATTGATGTGACAGCCTGCCAGTGACCTTCTTTGCCTTCCCTCATCACCAACTGTGGGGTTAGTGCTTCTATACATCCTGGTTGTGATCAAACTTATATACTGAACATCTCTTAGAACTTTCACTCTTGTGAGTATTCTGAGAGGTAAGTGCTGTAAATATTTGAGTCAGAGCTTTTACGGGGAATGTAAGCTCAAGACACACAAATAAATATGCAAGAAACCAAGATAGTGCGATGGTTAGTGATTATCAACTTGAAAATATCTAGGCTCCCCCATGGGACAAGCCACAGGTTTCTTCATTAGGCTAGTTGAAGACCCATATTAAATGTAGAAAGCACCATTTTATGGGCTGAATTGAAGACTGAAAAGAAGTAAAAAAGGAGAAAGCAAGCTGAACACCAGCCTGGGCTCTCTCTATGGCCTGACTGTAGCTCCAATATGAACAGCAGCCTCTAGCTCCCACTGCAGTGAGTTCCCTGCCATGATGGACTGTGTCAAGAAACTGTGATTCAAAACAAAACCTTCCTTTCTTTAGCAGCTTGGTGGGTATTTGGCCACAGCAATAAGAAGAGTAGTACAAAAAGGAAAAGAAGGAAACTCTTGTCAAAACCAACCACTGTGCTTCACTGAAGTTCTTGTTCGTGCCCAGAGACAGCTGAATCCAGACACACTATATTAAATATATACCTTATGTACAATTTTATAGTCACCTGTAAAGATCGAGTTGAATTTGCTGTGGCTACCAGAATTATTTTCATTCTCCTTGCCTGTGATTATGAGGTCATTTGAATTCAAACATTAAAATGTTTATAATGTAATATAATGAGCCAAACTCTTGGCTTTAGCTCAGTCTGTTTGTCTCTGTGTTTGTACATTTTGTGTGTCATGGCATATCCCCATTTGCAAATGATAGTACCAACATTTACTAGCAGAGACAAAAGGAGCATCCCTGGGATACAGGCTTGTTTTGAAATGTAACAAAGGGTCAACCCCAAGGTTATTCTTTTTTATCTGATGCTAGAGTCTTTCCAGCCATTGCATTCTCTGAATCAGTGATTTCTGGATGGTACTAAGAAGAAAAGCCCCATGCCACCCCCACTCCTAGCCAATCCCTGTCTGGCCATCTTGGCACCATATGGAGTTGCTTTCTCGCTTCCCTGTTTGGGTTGCGCATTCCAGCTCATCTCCTCAGGAATCCCTGGAGTTTTCTGACTCAGATTTGTGAAGTATTCTGGCCCCTCGCCAGATGCTGCATGTTATCTGTTGCTAATATTTGTGGTGACTGGTGAATTTGTTTTCAGCTGGCAATTTGGGGGCAGAGAAGACCTAAGTGGCTGTGAGAGAAATTGCACTTGGTTTCTTCCTTAGAACAATTCCCCAAGGTTCAATTCCACTCTGCTTGAAGCATTTTAATATGGATGGGAGGCTAAGTCTTCCTTATCCTGTTATTATAGATCTTTTAAAAGCCTAATGAAAAATGCAGTGTGAGGGCTTGGAAGCAGCATAGCATATGGTCCCAGGAAGGAGGGCCAGAGCTTTCCGTGATGAATGTGAGAGACTCTGACAAGGTGAAGCAGAATCTACTGGAAGGCTGACTATGGGGATCACTTCTCTTCACACACTAGTGGTTACACCTGAGCGACTGCCTTGGCTTCACAGAGGCTCCTGGGAGATCTTTCCTTGATAGCTGTGTCACTATGCAAATCACTACAGAACACAGCTTGAAAAATGTCTGGACCAGGTTTCCTTTTCAGAGTTCACCACTCTGACCCCTGAGAAGTTGACAGTGTCAGATTTTGTTGTTGTGGCCTTGGGAACGTGAGTAGTTAACAAGGGTTTGATATCTTGCCCACGACCTAGTTTCATGCTACTACTGCCTAAGCCTTCTGGAATGTCAGAAGAAACCCTGGGTTTGAGCATTCATGGTTTGCTGAAATGTTAAGCTGTTGGGAAAGAAATTGGCTTTATTTTAATTAAGTGTAGATTATTGATATCATGTTGGGCAGAATTTTAAATGCTTCACTATTTTTTATTGGAGATTATATATGTTTTGTGGTGATCTATTTGTCTGTCAAGTAAGTTTAGTCGTCAACCTGACTAGATTTTGAAGCACCTCTATGACATACACTTCTGAGTGTGCTCTTGAGAATGTTTACAGAGATGATTAATTAAGGAGGGAAGGCTAACCCTGAATATGAGTGGGCCATCAAATATTCGGGGGAATGGATGGATGAAAAAGAGAAGGATAATAAAGTCTCCTGGTACAGCCATTCTTTCTGCTTCCTTGTCATTGTAGGCTAAAGAGCTTCCCTCTATCATGATGTCCTGATTAATCACAAGTGCAGAGACATGGGTCAAAGAGGACCTGGACTGAAGCCTCTGAAATCAGGAATTGAAATAAATGCTTCTTCCCTCAGGTTGATTTGTCGGGTGTTTTTGTCACAGAAATGAGAAGTCTAACACATCTACTCTCAACATGCTTGGGTAGATTTCCTCACAGTTTTCTAATATCAGTGTCTCCAGACTTCTTGTTATGTATTTCCATAAGGCATTACATTGAGATGTAGAGAAGAGAGGGTCAACTTCCTCTTTTCTGTTTTCTTTTCTGTCTCATATTTTGAGGTAAAGTTCTGCCCTAGTTTCATTCTGGTGCTGTGATAAAAACTCTGCCCAAAAGCAACTTAGGAGAAGAAATGATTTATTTAGCTTATACTTCTGTGTCGTGTGTTACCATGAAGAAAGTCAAGGCAGGAACCTATGAACTGAACCACTTGCTAGTTCATGTGCCATTGTTTCCAATCAGGGAACTCATTTCACAGCTAAGTTATACAGTAGGGACCATGGAGTATCTTATCACGTGATTGTTCTTAGCTAGCTTTCTTATCCAGCCTCAACTGTCTGCCAGAGGAACTGTGCCACACATAGTGGGCTGGGCCCTCCTACACCACTGAATAATCCAAACAACTTCTTACAAATGTGGCCATAGGCTAGTCTAACCCGGGAAATCTCTCAGTTAAGAGTCCGTTCTCAGGTGAATCTAACCTATATTAAGTTGATAATTAAAGCAATTAAACCAGGGTTAATCTTCAGTCCATATCAATGCCCAGTTGTGACAAGTAGTAAGCACTGAGAATAAAGGCTACTCAGTCACTGAGTTTATAGCAATTTTCTATTTAGTACTGGTATTTAGTATGTTATGATGAAGTTGAGTTCATCTCTTAAATTTAAGCTAGTTAAGTGACAGAATTCTTTCTTCATATCAGGCTCTGGATTGGGTGGACCGTTGAGATAGACTTTTGATCATTTTTTTTTTTTTTTTTACAGAGGTAAAAACACTCCACAGTGTTTAGTGGGAAAAATTGGTTTCAAAATATTTTGGAGCCAAAATAGAGGCTCATGCCTGTATTCCCAGGACTCAGAAAAGCCAGGCACAAGGAAGATCATAAGGCAGAGACCATACTGGGCTGCAAACTAATTATTAGGCTCAAAAACTTAAAACAACAACAGACCTTCAAAGTTTTGTCGCAAATCCTGTGCTTCTGGAATCATTTTAGATTACACAAACAGTAATAGTTCTGTGGTTGGAAACTCAGAAACTTCTCCCAACCAGACTCTACTGATTAAGAAACAGTGAATATTCAAGGCAGACAGAAAGCCTCGGTTTCCTGAGACACTTCTGAGGTAATTAGACTGTCTTTACTCTGCTTAAAAGCATCACCCACTCCTTTTATAAGACACTCATGCATTGTGGTCTCACTCAGACAGCGAACAGATTTGCTGCATAGCATGGTGGGAAGAAAGTGAAGAGGGAGCTACTGAGTAGGAGGGAGGCTATAGGCGAATGCTTCCTCCAGCTGACAGCAAAGAAGAAAGGTGGGTGCTGTCTCCTACTTTGGCTGCCAGACTCAGTTACAGCCACATTCAGAGAACTTTCCACACAACAGTCATGGGATTTCCAACTGATCTGTGCTGGACCAGTGAATTAAATATCAATGGTAGGATGACTGGCAAAAAAAAAAAAAAAAAAAAAAAAAAAAAAAGATATTCTGGAATCCAGAGCTGGGGTTTTCAAAGTATTTGAAACTTACTTTTATTTCATACTTCAAGAGCTTTTCCAGTTGCATAAATTGGTTACCTGGATGAGTATTGGACAAGCTATAGATAGAGCCCAAACAGTCCAGTTGCTTCAAGAGATGTGTTACGTGACAGCATGCTCCTCACTTTGGAAAGATTTCTGCTTTAGCATTGTTACCAGTGAAAACATCTTACTCTCATCTTTAATAATATGATTGAGGGTTGGTGAAATGGATCAGTGGATAAAGAAACTTAATGCCAAGTCCTGGTTACCCGCTTTTGAGTTACAGGCTTTCACATGGTGAAAAGATAGAACTAACTCCTGCAAGTTGTCTTCTGACCTCTGCATGCAAACTTTGACCCATGGGCATTCAGTAATGTATACGAGCACGGGTGCATGCACACCCCCACACACACAGACATACACTGCCATACATACTCACCCATGCAGAGGAGGGATAATAGACAAATGGATACAAAACAAAATATAACAGTGATCAATTTCCATTATAATGCCTTCTGTGTGTGTGTGTGTGTGTATTCATTTGTGTGTAGGCACATGTATGTATAGGTTGTGATGGTTACTTATAATGTCAATTTGACACCATCTAAGAGCACCCAGGAAGGGAATGTTCAACAAGATACTGTCTAGCTCAGTTTGGCTATATGCATGTCTATGGAGGATTACATTGATTCTGTTAATTGAAATAGGAAGGCTTTTCCACTGTGGGTGGTACCATTCACTAGGAAGATGACTTTGAACTGTGTACGAGTGGAAGAAGCAAGCTGGTGCACAAGCATGCATTAAGTTATTGTTCTCTGCTCTTGAGAGTGGAGGTAACATGATTAGATGCTTCAAGTGTCTATCTATAGCCTTTAGTTCCTGACAATGGTGGACTTCATCCTGAAGCTTCTGATTTCAGGATATTTTAACACAGTGACAGGAATGAAACTAAGTCAGTGGCTGCAAATATACACATGTGTGTATGCCTTGGGGGCAGAGGATATAAAAAAGAATCAGTCCTCAGGTACTGTCCACTATTTTTATTGACTCTTGGCTTGGAACTCACCAGGCTAAGTGGCTAGGCTGACTGCTCATGAAGCCCCCTGTCTTCACCTCCCCAGCATCGGGATTAAAAGCATGTGCTACCACGTGAGAATTTTTAATATGGTTTTTGAGGATTAAATTGTGGCCCTTATGCTTTCAAGACATGTACTTTATGAAGTCAGTTTCTTAAATGTGTAAATAAGATTCCTATCAATGAGATTAGTACATTCATGGCGTAGTGCCACTGAAGATTATTGAATCCTAATCTTATGTTACTATTGTCCTGTCTTCTCTGACAGAAGAAAAGGCACTGACTTTGCGCAGCTACAAAGCAAGAAATACCAAACACTTCCAACAAGCAATTAGAAGTTTTTACAATGCAAGGATTGTCATTAGGCTTCACTTGGGACATACCCATTTCAAAACCTTGACTTTGGATTTCTTGCCAAGCTTTAAAACTGCAAATTTCAGATGCCTTACAATCAACGTCTTTGAGAGATGTTTGAGGAATCTGGAAACTCAAGGAGATACCTTCCTAGATCATTTCTACAGCAGTTCAAAAATAATTTGAATCATTTACTTCTTCTTGATCGTCCTTTTTATCTCCTTAAAGATCTGTGTCCCTTTTGATTGGGGCTTTCTTTGATGTATTTTTGGTGTGACATGGTTCATCTTTTCATTTCTCCTTTTGTCTCTTTTTTATGACTTCGTTTGAAATCCTAACCGATTTTTCAATACCTCATTTAAATTTCACCTTTCTGAGGGAAGTTTTCTGCTTGCATGTCCCCTCCTCCGTCACTGCTTATCACTTGTGCTATTTTCAAGGTACTTACAATTTGTGATTGTGATAAGCAAAATGGTTAGAAGAATATGACATGTGTCCCCCACTTTTTTCAAAACACATGACGAAACAAAGCCCAAATAAATCTGAGTTACTCTTCCTATTTTTCAGGAAGCACTTCTTTATCATCTGCCGTTCACTGAACACAATGCCTAGTGTGGGGTAGACATTAGGACAGATGAGAGAGATGATGAGAAGCCTGGTCTCCCAGCAATATCTCTTTGGCTTATGTGTGGCACACTGATTCTTCCTTTTAACTTTCACTATGGAAAATCTCAAACACATCTGGAAGCAAAGATGACAGGAAACCTGTGAACAAGTATCTGAAGTAGTCTTTAATCCATTTTTCTTCATCCTCAGGAATACTCTCAGCCCCGATGTTGAAGCATATCCAAGATAGTGTTTTTCACCATCAGTTAATATGTCACTTTGTATTTCTGGCCAATAAAGAATTTCCATAAAGATGTAAATATGATATCATCAAAAAATTGAAAAAGGAGCTGGAGAGATGCCTGGTTAATAGTACTGGCTGCTTTGCAGAGACCAGTTCAGTTTCCACAACCCACAGAGTGGCTCACAAATCTCTTTAACTTCAATTCCAGGGTATTAGACCCCTTCTTCTGGCCTCCAGTGGGCAATGCATAGACATATATGCATGAAAACTACCCTTACACATATAAATAATAATTATCAACAACTTGAGAGTCAGAAGTAGACAGATAGATCTTTGTGAGCTTAAGGCCAGTCTGGTCTACATAGAGAGTTTCACTAGGCAAGTCAAATATACATGATGACACAATGTCTCAAAATACTGAAATATTAATACTACTACTAGTAGTAAATTTAAAATTAAAATAATCATCAATTCATCCATTCTCTAGGGAGTGTTTAAATTTGTCCTATTTCATACACGCTTTTTTTGTTTTTTTTATTGTCTGTGTATTCTACATGTCAGTGATGTTTTATAAATGAAGCAACAGATCTTTTCTGAACAAATACCCTATGATATACACTGTGTGATAAACTTTGAAAACTAAGCTATTTTTGGAAGCTTATGAAGATGTCCTTGGTGTTAAAGGACACACAGTACAAGGGTAAGGGCCAGAGTTCATGAAAGGACTAGGTGGCCATGATGACACACTTGCAATACCATCCTTGGAAAGTGGAGATGAGTACCGTTGGAGGATGCTATCTGTGGAGAGTAGCCATTTCTGTGAGCTCTGAGACTGAATCATTATATCTACCTCAATGAATAAACTGGAAGAGTTATCAAAGATGATGCCTGACACTAGTCATCTGCCTCCATAGGCACCAGCACCCCATCCATATGTAAGCATGTACAACACATGCACACATGAAAGGTAAACAAAGGGAAAGAAATGACCATTTTTACCATCTCCCATTTTATTAATAAGCAGCATTTGGCTTATAAAAATGGGATACTAGGCCAGGTTGAATAATTAGACAGATCCCTGAACAGTTCTGGATTTAGGCTGCTGAGTTTGGGCAGGCGTTCTTTCCATGACATAGGGAATACTTCATTCATTTACTCCCCCAAACAACTATGACAGGGCTGTTTTCTTGAGCAAGTAGTAGATAGGAAATATAGCTGCTGGTTTAGATAGTCATGTGACTATATCTTGTACAACAAAGTGTATTCTTCCTCAAAATTAAATCAGTTATTTATTAGTGTTCTGATGTTGGTATAGCATCTGTTATAATAACAGAGTTTAATTATACTTTTATTCATTAATAAATTCACACACTCATCCAGTTTATAGTTATGAGTGACTGTCATCTGTAAACTAAACTCTAAGGATACTTTTGAGTTGGAACAGGAATTGTTAAACCATCATATAAAACTTTTCATTTTGCAAAGGACTCCTTTGTGAATTAATATGAAAGAGCGAAATTTGCATGACTTTTAAAATATATTTTATTCCCTTAACTCACGAGTTATCAGACACACAGTGACAGTCACTTACCTCCATCCCTTACCTCATATGTTACCCATTCATAACACTAACATCTGTAACAAATGATATGGTAGTTGTGTGTCCTGGTCCTTGCCAGAGATTTACTTATTTAATTTCTATAAAGACGCCATTCCACCTCCAGGATAACCATGAGCATTATCTTCATTTTGCAGTTCGTGATGCTCAGGTTGAATTTAATGGTATAGAATTCCTGGCCTACTGTTTTTTTTTTTCTCCAGAGCCTTCCTTCTTAACTAATACAACATAGTCTTTTGACACTTGGTTCTTGAATTTGTACAAACCCTTATTAGACTGTGGAGTGAAAGCGAGAAGCTCTTTTCATTTTATTATATAGACATTCTGTAGTCAGATCTCCTGAGAGTTACATAGGTCTGAGTTTAGTAACACAAAGAGAATTTAAGAATATTTGTATACAAGATATTTGAGCAGATTTGTTGCCTCACAGGTTTTTGTATGCTCCAAACTGCTCCCACTTTCCTCTGGAACTCCTTCCTTTAAAACTAACCTTGCTCAACTCCAGCAAAATTGCTTTGCTTCTTAGGTAGATGTGTGGATATAACTTTCTGTGCCTTGAAGTAGCAAAAGTCATTTGCACTCAAAAGATCCAACATGTAATCTCTTTGAAGCAGTGACTGCAAATTTTGGGCTTTTTTATTTCATTGACCACTAATTAACACAATTGAAGTAGTCTTGACTAGTAATGAATATACATGTCACACTGACAACTCAGAAAAAATGTGATGGTTAAAATCTGTGTTCTGAGAAGAGTAGTTTGTAACCTGAATTTTCCCATTTTTCTTCTTATCAAAATATTATCAGTTATTTCTATTATATTATTTAATATGGAAATTATATTGCTAAACTTAAAGCATGATCAAAATAAATCAATAAATAGTGAAGTACTGATAACAATTTTTTAAAATATCTAAATTTTTCACTAATCCCTTTTTCAATATATAGCCTCTTGTTTCTTCCTGACACTTATCCAACTATAATTCCACTATCTTTGTGTCTTTATTCAGTGGGTACACATACGCCCAAATTTTACATCTGTGACAATGTATTTTTTTCTCTTTCATTTCTTCTCCTAGCCAATACCTTATTTTCATAATCCAAGACAGACCACAATAGTGGCATGACTATTATGGATATAAACAAGTGATTTGGGGTTGAATTTGAGTATATGATCACATGCTGAAAACACCCCATACTGATGTCACAACACTTGGAGAAATCAGTGTACTGACTTGGAATCTTCCTCCATAAGGGCTGGATCTCATTGTATTCAAATGTGCTCTGCAAACTACCAAGGGATAAAAGCTATTAACAGTCCTACTGAGCTGTAGAACCTGAGAATCTGAGTGATGACTGGATTAGTAAGATATCTCTAACAGTGCCACAGAGGCTTTTACACATTTGGGGAAACCAGTAGCTATTTGATCGAACTTAAGATGCCCTCAGAAAGAGAGTAGTCATGCCTGCTACTGTAAGCCCAGTTAGCCAAGTACCTATGTCTGGATAAGTTATAGGTCCCAGGTAAAAGCTACTACTATCATTTTGCTAAATGAATATCACTTGGTGTAGGAGGTCCTTCTGTATTTGTGTTGCTTTTATTGGTTGAATAAAGAAACTGCCTTGGCCTTTTGATAGAGCAGAGCTGAGGTAGGTGGGGAGGACAGAACTGAATGCTGGGAGGAAAAAGGCAGACAGAGAGACACCATGAAACTCCTGCCTGAGACTGACACTGTTTAGAATTTTTCTCAGTAAGCCATGACCTTGTGGTGTACACAGATGAAGAGAAATGGGTTAGATCAAGATGTGAGAGTTTGCCAAGAAGAGGCTAGCTATAATGGGCCTGGCAGTAATTTAATTAAACAATTTTGGTGTGGTTATTCCGGGGGCTAAGCTAGCCGTGTAGCAGGATGCAGCCTGATCCTCCTACAACAATCACTTCCAATTCTTTCTTAATACTCATTCTTAAAATCTCATACAAGTGAAGTTCCTAATCCTCATCGAAGAAATTTCTTTGCTGTAGATGGAGATTATTACAAAGAACCAAATATTCCCAAAGTGCAGAGAATAAATAACCATGGAGTGTCCAGCTCCAAATAAGTCATCTATAACATAACCCCTATACGTAAGACTCAGATGCATCAAAGAAAGAGCAGAAAAAATATTAAAGAGCCAGGAATCCACAGGACTGTGTGGAGAAACTGTCTTCTGGACTTGACAAGGATGTTGCTACCATGAACATTCAAAATAAAATTTCCTGCACAATATCTACACAGGATGACACCAGGCAACATACCAATATGATCAGGTGAAAAATTCAGGACATCCCAACATTAGATAAAGAGATATAAACTGTCACTGGCTGCTAAGAAAGGGACAATAAGTTTTCCTCAGAGATGGACCACTGATAAGTCACCCAACTCTGAGTAGTCACCATTAAACCCATGTACCTATGGGCAACATTAATTG
Organism: Arvicola amphibius; assembly: GCF_903992535.2. Classification (NCBI taxonomy): domain Eukaryota; kingdom Metazoa; phylum Chordata; class Mammalia; order Rodentia; family Cricetidae; genus Arvicola; species Arvicola amphibius. The sequence goes on along the minus strand of NC_052048.2, from coordinate 69,558,205 downwards.
GACTCAATAGTTTAGATTTGCATATATATATATATATATATATATATATATATATATATATATATATATATATGTGTGTGTGTGTGTGTGTGTGTGTGTGTGTGTGTGTGTGTGTGTGTGTGCATTGCAATAATAATTATTGTTATATAAGAAGTCATAAATTTGAGAAGGGATTGTGGGAAGGGACAATGGGAGGAGCTGAGAGATAAAATGGAAGAGTGAAAATTATGTTAAGTACAATGTACTCATACATAAAATTCTCAAATAATTAAATGCTTTTTTTAAAGTGAAAAGTTTATTCATGTTTTTACAATGTCCTTTTCTTATGTCTTAGGGCTTCTTTTAGATAAGACCATAGTACATGTGATGAAGTGATTGTTCTATAGTCAAACAATGGATGACTATTCGTAAGCCATGAGGTTAATATATCATTCTTTCTTATCTCCTTTGAGGATGATAACTCTCCCTAGTAAGGAAAACTTCAATGAATTTTCTTCCAACTTATAAACAAGAAAAACTGTATTAAATGTAGGTTATCATTTATTATATAAATAATGTTGTCATCACAACCATAATAAGTTGGTAATTCATATGTTTGCTCTGACCTTTCTGGTGGAGATATTTTTCCTACAGACATTCCTGTCTGAAGTATGTAATTGATGTACAAGTAATAGAATCAGTCCCCATGCAATTTACTTTGTGCCACTGATAGGAACAGGATTGCACAATTTCTGGCTTGATACATGCCTTCATGGCCCCCAAGTGACTATCATCATGCTTTTCTGCTACATTTTAATAAGAAACTTTCTGTGTTAGCTAATTGTATGCCGAGTTGACACAAATTAGAGTCATTTGGGAAGAGGAACTCTGTTGAGACAATGTTACAACCAAGATAGGTCTGCACACAAGTGTGTGGTGCATTTTCTTAATTAGTGACAGATGTGATAGGGCCAGTCTATTGTGGCAGGTGATGTAAAGCATATAACCAAAAAGCTGAGTTAGACTTGACTTGGGCATAAAGCCTGTAAGCAGCACTGCTCCATGGTATCTGCATCAGTTCCTGCCTTTGAGTTCCTCTGAGTTTGGGCCATGACTTCCTTGGAAGATGGACTAATTACTGTAAAGTGAAATAAACCCTTCCCTCCCCAGGTTGCTTTTGGTTATGCTGTTTTCCAATAGAAACTCTAAGACAATATCCAACAAGGGCCTAACGTTAAAGAGGTTTGGTAAAGACCATTTCTCCTAAAATCAACTCGCAATACCAAAAGTTTGACTTTGAATAAATCCATGAGCTCTTTTTTGAAATATCTACATCTTGATCTTAATCGTTGTAATTTGAATGAGAAATGTCTTCCATAGGCTCATGTACTCGATCATTAGGTCCTTAGTTGCCAGTGCTATTTGGGTGGTTGACTATGGAACTTTTAAGAAGGGGCACAATGTAGAGGAAGTACGTCAGTGGGATTGAGCTTTGAGAGAAGATATATTTTCATGTCACTTCCTGCTTCACCCCTGCCTTGCTAGCTCTCTCTTTGTTTTATTTGTGTAGGTGGAAATTTTATCAGCAACCTTTCTGCCATGTGTTTTCCGACATGATGAATTCTGTACCTCTGAACTTGTAAGATAAACAAAACCCTTTTTTTCCCAAGTTATTTTTCACTGTTCTGTTTCATCACAGTGTGAGAAAATGAATGAGGTCATCCTCCAATCAACACATACACTATAAATGCATTCCTTCTTCTAAAGGAAACCTCTACAGATGTTGACAAGTAAGAAACTCAGCTAACTATAGGCATGGATTTTATTATTGATAATGTACGTATTCTTCATCTCTTCCAAGCAAAATTAATAAGAGAATGATCAAAGATGTCCTGTTACCAATGAAGACATACTTTATTTTTCCCTTAAGAATTCGAAAATTGAATTTGAACAAAGGTATAATTTGAAATATAAAGTAAATGACACCAATACTTGCCTTTTTGTCCATTTAAGTATCCCCCTCACATACACACTGTGTGACAAATATCTGCCATCAAGTCTTAAATCACTAGATACTTTTGACCTACATTGGGTTCCCTGGAAGCCTACTTGCACAGAAATACAGATCAACTGTTTAAAAACTTGCCAAATTATAATATTAACATTGGAAGAGAGATACAGGGCAATTTGAAAATATTATTTTGATCATTAACATACACTACTGAGAGAAAAAAATGGCAGTCTTTTCCCAGGATATGCATTTCTTGTTTGTTCATGCTAATTAGTAGAGTTTGTATAAATGCATAATAATGCTGTGTTATGCAGAGCTTATTTCTTTCTAATGGCAATAAATATTCCCACAGTACACATCAATTAACTACCTATGACCAGGACAAATGTGGGAGATTTGCCTCCTTTCTTCTACTTGTGAATGTACTGAGTTATCAAATGTATAAGTCACATCTGCAAGTTATCTGAGCAAGCATTTTTAATTTAAGATTGAGGAACTGAGGCAAAGAATGCCAAGTCATACACCACAGATCTGGGATTCCAGAATGACTAATAAGAATGTGTTGTTTCTGGTACTGTAGAAATGGTTTAGTGGATAAAAGTGCTTGCTATACATACCTAACAGCCTGAGTTTAGAGCAGAGAAGACCAGATGAAGTACTGTAGACTGAGACAAGTCATTCATTCCTGGCAGCCCAGACCCTAGATAATCACACAGACTTTATTAATTTAAACACTGCTTGGCCAATTACTTAGTCATATTGCTAACTAGCTCTTATGTCTTAAATTAACCCATTTTTATTATTTTATATTTTACCATGAGGCTCGTGGTTTACCGGTAAAATTCCCAGGTGTCTGCCTCCTCGGCAGCTACCTGGCTTCTCACTGACTCTGCCTACTTTCTCCTCTATCTCTGCTTGGAATTCCCACCTTACTCTATTCTGTTCTGTAATGGGTCCAAGGCAGCTTCTTTATTAACCAATGGTATATAGAGGGAAATCCTATATCAAAGTAAAATTAGTATTTATAATACAAGTGTAACCCTATGGGGAGATTGGAGGTGGACATGGAAAATATCTAGAAACTCATAAGCCAGCTAACCTAGAGATTGTATTTTAAGCAAGATGGAAAGGGGAGAACTCACTCTTGCTTTTGACTTCCACACATATGCCATGGATGTGTGACTGCTTTCACATATGGGTAATCAAGCATCCACATATACATGTTTCACAGAGTTGGGTGCACACACACAGAGATGCATATGCACATTGCACTTCTCTTACAGTGACATTAAGGGATACTTTAGAATATGCATTCTCTTAAGGCAACATGCCCCACCAACTTTACTTTCTCTCTGTTCATTGCTGAGAAATAAGAACTGGGAGATAGAATTAATATTATGTAATGATTAAACATATCAGGTTTTTCAGTCACACTGACCTGAATTTCACTGTCAATTCTCAACCAAATTAAAGTCCATTAAAAAAGTAGAAAATAAACAAGAACATTTTCTAAAATGAGAGCAATAAGGGACACACTGACATGTCAATTACAAAATACATTATAAACTTTTCATATTATTACAATGATGTAAACAAAGTGACTTGGATCATATCAGGGACCAGATATCTAGAGTGAAAAAGTACTGTGCAGCCCAATTTAGAGGACTCTGAGCTGAGGTTGGTGACTCATGCCTTTTATCCCAGCTCCTAAGAGTTTGAAACTGGAGAATGAAAAGTTCAAGGTCATGCTTGAGCACATAGTGATTTTGAGGCCAGTCCACACTACATAAAACCCTGTTTCAAAACCAAATCAAAACAATCAAATCAAAACAAAAATCAGACAAGACAATCTTAGGAGAATGTAGACTTGTAAAACTCTGCTTTATAATGATTCCAGATAAATTAGGAAGAATGAATGAATGCTCAGAAAATGGTGTAACAAAATTGGTTTAATTTGGATAAAAAATCTGATTATATCTATCATATTGTACATTTTCAGTCTTGTAGTAATATCAAAATTTCATATGAAAAATAGAAGTTATATTGAAAACTATAAATACTGAAGCTTAAAACTTAAAATCTTTGGATTTACAGAAAATTAAGTACCGCATTATTAGGCAAAAAGATATTTAATTATAGAAAAATTATTTTAAAAAATTCCATTCCAACCTGGTTGCAATAATTCAGGAAATAAATTTAAACTTGATGAGGGTTCAGAAGCACTTCAAATTTTTTACTTGTTTGAGATATGGTGGAACTCAGAATGGTTTTGAAGTAACTATGCTATTGTCTCTCTTTTCCTAAGTGTTTGCTTAGAGGCATATTCCATCATTATCAGCAGAGCAACTTAGTCAAAATGTTCCCAATCCACCTTAGTTGACTTAGCACAAAAAGAGACTGGATCTCTACCAGTGTATAGCTACTTTCTAATGTGTTTGATGAGCACTGAATTCCTGATAAATCCTCTGACTCCTGAACACCACTGGAAGGGGAGACTTCATTACTTCTATTCCAGTGATGGTTGCTTTTGAATGTCAGATTAACTGGATTTAAGAATAGTATAGAGCTAAACCCTGCTGTGGGACAATGGTTTGTACCCTGTCAATTGTATTTTAATAAAATGCTGATTGGCCAGTAGCCAAGGAGGAAGTATAGGCAGGACAACAGGACAGGAAGTAGAGACATGTCAGTGAGAACAGGAGAATTCTGGGAAGAAGAAAGTCCTAATCTGCTGTCATGACCAGTCACAGAAGAAGCAAGATGTGACTGCCTTGCTGAATAAGGTACCGAGCCACTTGGCTAACATAAACAAGAATAATGGATTAATATAAATTATAAGAGTTAATAGGAAGTCTGAGCTACTTGACCAATCAGTTGATAACTAATGTAGACCTCTGTGTGTTCTTGGGACTAAATGGTGAGGGGACCTGGTGGGACAGAAAACTGAGACAACATATAAATCTTTCAAAGACCTTCATAAAATGGCATTTAAAATGTTTTAATAACTTAGGACTCTTCATGACAATGAGACACATCTGCTCTTGGCAGCACCAATCTACATCAAGAGGATGATGGACATCGGAGAGGCTCCTTATGGAGTTTGCTAGCCATTTGGTCAAGAACCTATTCTTGCCTGGGCTTCTTGACAGTATGCTGTGTGAACTGGACTTGCAGGACACACAGAAAATTGATTGTTGAAAACTTGCCTAATGGTGAGACAGTCCTTTGGGGTTTCTTCTTCATGAAAGAGCCTGTCAGACATTCTGCAATATACAGAAGAAAGTGACTGACAAACTGCCAATATAGGAAGAACTGTCTTTGAAATTTCCTGCTTTCATGGAAACATCTGCCAGATACTATGGGCCTATAGGTTGAAGATGGGTGCCCCAATATTGAAGAGAAACTTTGGGTGACTGTCCAGGCACTATGATGTCTTTGTCAATCTTAGAATTTTGGAAGTTGCTTACAATGCACTTCTTGTTAACTTATTTAATATTATATCCTTCTGGGTTCTTTGACGGAGTTGAAGAACAGATAATTATAATTATAGTTTTCCTTAGCTATGATACACGATAAAGTAGATCTAAATATATATATTTTTTTTTTGGTTTTTCGAGACAGGGTTTCTCTGCAGCTTTTTTAGAGCCTGTCCTGGAACTAGCTCTTGTAGACCAGGTTGGCCTCGAACTCACAGAGATCTGCCTGCCTCTGCCTCCTGAGTGCTAGGATTAAAGGCGTGCGCCACCACCGCCTGGCTAGATCTAAATATTATAATTGTAATTCTTGCTTGGTACTTGTTAAGTTATATGTAATTTTACTATGTTAAAGTTAAAATCATCCTTTTCATTTAAACAGAGAAGGAGAGGTGATGTGGGATTCCTCTCTGCATGCAGTGGATAGGTTTTATTGCCATTAATTAGTAAAGAAGCTGCTTTCAGCCAGTTGCTTAACAGAGTAAAGTTAGGTGAGAAAGCTAAAATGAATGCTGGGAGAAAGTAGATGGAGTCAGGGAGATGCCATGCTGCCAACAGAAGAGAAAGATGCAAGCACCCAGCCGGAACTTTGCTGGTAGGCCACAAGCCTCATGGAAAATATAAAATAATAGAAATGGATTAATTTAAGATATAAGAGCTAGCTAGAAATATGCATAAGCTAATAGGCCAAGCAGTGATTTAATTAATACAGTTTTGTATGGTTATTTTTAGTCTGGACAGCTGGAAAATGAATGAGCAGCCTCCACCAACAGGAATCCAAAGCCCCCTATTTTTCTCTCTTCTCCACCTCTTTCCTCTCAGTAGCTGTGGAGATTTATAGCTTGCATGATCTGTTGTCTTCCTCTTAAATGATAATAAAATTATCAATTTTCCTTTTGAATTAATCTTAAAATTCTTTCATCAAGAATGCAAACTCAAAAGGAATCCAAGATTTCACTGGCATCTTGGTTTCTATTCTATTGCTATGAAGAAATATCATGACCAATGCATCTTATAAAAGAAAATCACCTAATTGGGCACTTGAATACAGTTTCAGAGGGTTATTCCATGGCCATCATGGCAGAGAGCATGGTTGGAAGCATGGCCGCTGTTAGGCATGCACGTCACTGGAGCAGAAGCTGTGGGCTTACATAGTGATCACAGGTTCAAGAAGAAAAAGAGGGGAGTGGTACTGCCATAGGCATTTGAAACCTCAAAGCTCTCTCTCTCTCTTACACATACACACATGGCACATGGTGACATAACTCCTCCAACAGGGCCATACCTCCTGATTCTTCCTAAATGGTCTAACAAACTAGGAACCAAATGTTAAAATATATGAACATAGGGGGACATTCTTATTCAAATCACCACAACTTGTAGCAAGTTGATAAGGAAAACTCTAATTATAATAATAAAAAGAACAGCAATTTATGGCAAGATGGCATATGTGGACAAGGTTGTTATGAGAAGAGGTGGAGAAAGATGCTAATTCCTAAGAGCAGCAATCCAGTTTGATCATTATTCTGACTGATAGTGGACTGTTATCAAATACAGGATGGACCTGTGCTTAGGGTTGGGAAGATGTATAGGAAGGACATGCATCTCATAGATTCATGCATACATATATCCCATCATTCATATATCTGAGATAGCAAATAGTAATTTCTTTCTGACATTATGCTTCATGGATGTATTATCCCTTACTCTGTTTATGTGTATCAGTAATCTAAGCTCACCTTGCTTATCCTTCTTTGTTTTTTTTTGTTTTGCTTTTTTGAGACAGGGTTTCACTGTAGCTTTGGAGCTTGTCCTGAAACTAGCTCCTGTAGACTAGACTGGCTTCGAACTCACAGAGATCTGCCTGTCTCTGCCTCCAGAGTGCTGGAGACACTGTGACACCACTGCCAGGCAACCTTGCTTATCCTTTTACCAGGAAGTAACTGACCTTGAATTGCCCTCACAAAGTAAGGTACTTGTTTTGGTCCAACTGGGAAAGGGTGAATGTGGAGATGAGGTAGTCATGTTACACTGAGTGTAAAGATCATCCTTCAGAAGAGAAGTTGGTTATCCACCATGCTGGTTAGGAATAAATACAACTTCTGAATCATATGTATAGGCTGCCTTGAGTTTCAGAATTGCTGTTGTAAGAAATTACTCCCAATGGGGGCAAAACATAATATAAACTTATGCTTCTATCTTTCATTAGGTCAATTTTCTGAAATTACTTCACTCCATTGTAGACAGTCCATTTATGATCCATTTGTTCACTTTCCCATTCTTCTAGGACTATAGTCTTTATGTCTCTTTGTTTCTTCTCTCAGCTTCATTTTTGAAGAGGCAACATGACGTCCTTAATCATGCTCATATTCTGTCACATCCCATGCTGTTGTATAATCTTTCTCTTATTCCCTTTCATAAGGACACTGGGCAGCTATGTGTTGACTCCAGCTGGATAAAGTAGACTAACTTCATGCTTTTAGAAGTCTTAATTTAATCATATCTGCAAACCCTTTTTTATTAATAGTAGCCAGATTTATTGGTTAATCATAATATCATGAATATTTTCATGTCTCAGGTGGACTTATGGCCTTAATTCATGGGTGAAAATAATGGGCATTCATGCTCATTAAATTACCCACTAACAAAAACTTTAGGGACAAAGAAGGGTGGGTTTTTAAAGGAGTATTATTATAGACAGAGCTTAAAGAAGCAGAAAATATGGAGGTCCTAAGACAGGGTTCCCCAAATGGTTAGGATTCTTGGGTAATTGAAGGGTGCTCCTAAGAAAGTATCTTTTCCTTTCTGAGGACATTTGTTTAGAGGTATAATCCTTTCCACCAACAAAATATTGTTCTTTGAAGTAACTGTACTGAGATGTGGAAATGTGAGATAGTGCTCTCAGCTGACCCAATCATGAGGAGCCTATGAGCTTCTCACCTGAGTAATTTGATTCAGTTGTCCCCATACATATTTAAAAGCCAATAAAGCATCTTCTCACATATAGCTTTCAAGCAGATGTGTTCATTAGATTGCTATTAAAGAGAAGAGACATTTAACATGTCAAAAATTCAGGACATGAACCAATGCCCCTTGCCAAAAAAATTCTGACATTTTGGGCCACTATCCAAGACAGAACTTCTGATCAAGAGAGGACTGCCAGTAGAAACAAGGATTCTCTGGGCTTCTGGCCAGAACAGAAGAGGTTAATTTAAATATTGTCGCCCCACTGTGTGAGAAGGTAGTAGAGGCAAAGAAAGATGATGTACTGACTTAGCAAGGGAGAAAACATAATAATTACAATGCTTTAAACTAAGTTTGGAGCATATTCACATACTAAAGTGTGGCAAAAGCAAACTCAACAGCATCTTAAATATGGCATTTACTAAATTTTTCAGATTTATTTTTAATTTTTAATTTATTTGATATTTGTAAAATCCAATGAAGCTACCAATTCCTGTGAAAGTCAAAAGTGTTTTAGACTAAAAATTAAAAGCAGAGAAAATAAGTAGGGGAAGACTGGGCTGGAGGGAAACCAGGGAACCAAAATGAATTGTGGGAAATCACACATTTTGTAAATGGAAGATCACATAGGGTCTCATGAGTCCTGCTCTACAAATTTCAATGTCTATAAGCCCTTTCTGAAACTATTCTCATACCAATGTAAGATGAGGAGCTATAGTTTGCATCTTGAGTGACCCCAAAGCTCATCTGTGGGCATTTGGTTCATAGAAGGTGGTGTTATTAGGAGACACTATAAAAGTTGGGGAGTCTTTTATTTGAATTTATTTGAAATGGATAAGTAATAGGATATGACTTTGTAGGGGATATTGAAATGAAAACTATCTTCTCTCTTTGGTTGTTATCTAAACAAGATGAACAATTATTTAGCTATATGCTTTTGCCATGATGATATACTTGTCCTATCTATCACAAGCCTAAAATTAACCGACTCACCCAAGCATGTGTCAAAACCTATGAAACTATAGACCAAAGTCAGTTGTTTTCAATTAACCTGATTTTGGTCCACAGTGAATGTCAGCTTGATTCTAGATAGTCATGTGACAATGGTATTTTAATTGAGAGATTGCCTATATCAGAGTGGCCTCTGGGCATGTCTGTGAAGAGTTGTGTCAATTGTTCATTGATATAGGATGGCTTATGTCACTGTGGGTGGCACCATTTTTTGGTCAGGTGTTCTTAGATGAGTGGCTCTCAACCTATGTGTTACATTATAATTCATAACAGCATAAAAGTTACAACTGTAAAGTAGAAATAAAAGCTATATAGTGGGGTCACTGTAACATGAAGAATTGTATTGAAGGGTGCCAGCATTAAGAAGTCTGACAACCACTGTCTTAGACTATATAAGGGAGTTAACTGAGAATAAGCCTGCCTGCAAACTATCTAGTAAGGAGGACTCTCCTTGGTGCCTGCTGTATTTCTTGGCTGTGAATTGAGTTGTTTGGTCAGAATTATGTTGTGTGTCCTAGCAACTAGACCAGCCTTTGAGTTTTTACCATTGCTTTTTTCAATGATGGACACTGATCTTGAATTCTAAGCTGAAGTAAACTTTAAATTCTTTCTGGTCAGAATATTTCATCACAGCTACAGATATCAAACTAGAGCAGTGACAGAAATGGCTGACTAATGTGGCAATAGTTCTAGAAGGTGACACAGTTTGTTTTTATCCTGTTTGGAACCTCAGTATGAAATTCAGTCATGCCACACCTATACCAGGTTTCATGTCTGTTGCTATAGAAGTACCTGGAGATCACTAAATATTTTGTCTGGTGAGTGATTCATGCCCCAACATGAAGGTCTGGTACTCACTGTTCTGTTACCACGGATGCTACAGTTCAAACTGTGTAACCAAGGTCTTTATCCTCCCTTCACAAGGGTCAGGGTATTGTGCTTTTCCTGCTTCTAGCTCAACTGAAATTGATGTTATTAGAAATGTATGAGTGTGCCGGGCAGTGGTGGCGCACGCCTTTAATCCCAGCACTCGGGAGGCAGAGGCAGGCGGATCTCTTGAGTTCGAGGCCAGCCTGGTCTACAAGAGCTAGCTCCAGGACAGGCTCTAGAAACTACAGGGAAACTCTGTCTCGAAAAACCAAAAAAAAAAAAAAAGAAATGTATGAGTGCCATGCCAAAGAGATCATGAGCACTCCTTTCTCCCATCATCCTTAAAGGTGTGACTTCTTCCCTTTCATTCAATGAAGAGAATTATTGGGAGCCACTCTTAATGTGTCTTATTAAATTTTGGGAAGGCAAACCAACAGCAACTGATCTGCAACTCTGTGTGTGATGTAATTACCACCTGGAATTACAAATTTGATGAGCACTGAGTCTTCCTTAGACACTTAATTGCTTTTTTCCTCTTACTTTCATCCTTGAGCAAAAATCTCTGGAGATTTCATCCTGGGTACTTTGTTAATAACACCAAGGAAGGCACTGACAGTTAATTTATGAGGATTGTTTTGACAGTTTGGCAGGTAGTGAGGAAAAACTACATATCACATGCAGACAGTGTCTGGTGTAGACAGTCATTTGTTTATTATAAAAAGGACATGAATTCAGTACTGGAGGAAAATTAAGTAAAAATAGTAAAATACAAGATCTACTGTTTTCCTAATGGGAAAAAATCAAACAGCATATTCTGATCTGTGTAGAGTCCATAAGAAATTTCAGGAAGAAGGATGACTTGAAGGAACTTTTTAAAAGGTTATCTGGTCTACGCCTTCAGTGTGCTCTTCAACTTCACGTAAGTAGAGAGACATGAGACAGGAGAAGCTGGAAAAAAGAGTAGCTGCAAGCCAGATCTGGAGGTATATTTTATAATCCTGGCTATGTAGGAAGCCGAGGCAGGATGAGTTGAAGTTCAAAGCTGACTGAAATGTAGGGTAAGTTCACCCAGGGAACTCAGTGAGGCTCTATTATGACATACAAAATTTATGAAAGGCCTGGGGTTGTTGTTCAGTGATGGTGTGCTTGCTTGACATGCATAAGTATGAATCCTCAACACTGAGAAGAGAAAAACGCTAGTTCAGGTAGCTGGAATTTGGTTTCATATTTTCTGCTCTAACACTCTTTCAGCAGTAGCAGAATCTACATTTAGAAAAACTAAAAGATGGAACAAAAACATTTGGCTGGATAAAGTAATAATAAGGTTCAGCATTATCATGGGTGGTAAAAGTGAGCCTGAATTGGAGTCTATGTAGAAGCAAGAGCATTCATTCCCTCTGAGGTTGGTGAAATTCTCTGAACATTTTCCATGGAGATCAGAGGTGGCTTTCATCTCTGACTGTAAATAGAATGAAATGGCATCAGGACCAGAGTTCAGATATTATTTTTATCTGTTTTCCATTATTATAATAATACCTGAGGTTAGATACTTTATGAAGAAAAAGATTTTCTTTATTCTCCAGTTTGGGAGGCTGAAAACACAAGACTAAGGTGCCCCTTATGTACCCTCATATAGGGATGATAGTGAAAACCATCACAACGGAGCATGTATAGAAGTGTTCTTAAGGCAGGAAATCAGAATTGGAAGAAGACAGTTTTACTGTTTCATAACAATCACTCTCTCATAAAAATTAAAGAAATCCTTTCTGAATCTATACCTTCCGAGACTCAATTATCTGTATTGAACCCACCACTTAAAAGTTCATACCGTCCACAATGCCATATTGTGAGACAAGACTGCAACATAGGAACCCTTGGTTATTGGTGTATTTAAGTTTCTACTAGATGAGTTCTTAGTCTCACTAATAAAAAAATTAAAATTGGACTAAAAAGGAACTCTTCTTTTTAGAGTGGGAAAGAAAATTGTCAGGGCAGGAAAGCTATAAATCTTGTCATCTGTTGGGTGAAAGGAGATGAAGAGAAAGAGGGAAAATCATGACTTGTGAGAAAAGGTCCAAGAACTCAGACATATTCAGCAATGAAGGTCTGCTCCATTGGTAGAAGTGGAGGATGAGATTAATAAAACAAGTGAGAAATCCCAGAATGCCAGGGGAAATCTGTTTAAGCTTTCAGTCTGGATTTGAAAAAGAGAAAGAAGGAAAAGAAAAAGTAGTGTCTTTTGAGTTAGAGCTCAACAAAGTGAGAAGGGTTAGCACTGAAGCTGTGTAAGCACCATATTGGAGTGAAAACATTGTTTCATTAAGCAAAAATTGTTTCTCCTATCTGCTTAGCTTGTCATAAGGTAAGCAACTTTGCTATAGGGTAGTCTTCTGGCCAGGTGATTGACAGTCCCAGATGAATTAACTCTTAAGGAAGAGACTCTAGCCTTTAAGGCAGGTAAGATTCCCCAGTTTCTACCCATAGTAAAAAGCAGAATTCTGATTCCTTTTTCCCCCCAAAAAGAAGTATTTTTCTTTTAATGAATCTCAACAATACCTTGATATTTCTACCTTTTCATATAGCCTTTTAAATGTTAAGGAGGATCAGTTGTAACATTTCCCTCTCTATTGTTACCAGGAAAATTGGAAGTGGAGTCTAGAGCTGATCATGAGGGAAGGGTACATTCTCAATGGTCTCCACACCTGCTAATTCCTGAAATACTTGAGAGACAGACACATTCAGATCATATTCAAACCATAACAAACCTGCAACTTACAATCTTAAAAAAGGTCCTTAGCTGGGTCAACCTTGGGAGTATCTACCCAGCAACAAAAAGTTAACTTAGCAGGTAGATTCAATCATTCATATAGATAACACATAGAAGGGAACTGAGAGGAAGAGTTAAAGTATCACTCACCTGAAAGGAAATAATTTGGATCTAAACCAAACACACGACCCCAAAGCTAAAGCTTATCATATAATCCCTCCCATAGTCCTTCTTAGGTAGATCAGGGCTCAGATTCTCCCTGGAAGGAACATAATTTATATACTCCTGACTCTCAATTATAGAGTAAGTTTGTGATCCTTAGTATCTGTCTCTGGTTCCCTTGGCACATAGGGGAGCCCAGGCTAAGTATTGTGCTATAAAGCTTCCCAGGACATCCTAAAACCTTTCAATCAGACGCTACCTTTGCTCTTGAGATTTGAAGGTTCTTTAAATGCCCCCTGCCCCACCTTTCCCACCATGTCTCAGTGCCTAAAGCAACACCTCTTGAGACTGAAAAGAAGGGTCTTCTTTCTCCTTGAGACACATCTTGAAGGGACTCTTACTCTCACTACTGAATCTCTCTTTCCTAATAACTCATTCTCTTTTTAAAGTAAGATGTGTTTGATTCTACTATGAACCTATTATTATCTTGGCAAATTGATCTAACATATTGTCAGAACTGTGGGAAATTCTGCTTGGGAGGTAACTTCCTTCTCTGCCTGTTACCAGGGATTCTGCCTTTTGCTTCCTGGGGGCATTCCAATTTCTTGGGGACTATTATATCAATAGTGTGATGGCACAAGAAGGGACATGAATATCTTCACTCATTAAAGGCACATTATAGCAAAAGGAAATTGTAGGAGCTGGGCAAGAGCTAAGAGACAAAGAATAAAACACTCCTGCTGAATATTTACCCTTCCAAATGGGAAGGTTCCTTTTGTCTTCTGTTGTTTGTTTTGTAGGCCCATTTCTCTTTCTTTCCTCCTATACATGTTCTAACTTAAACTTGAGTGGTAGATTTCAGTTTACAGAAAACTAAATGATTCTCATTAAGATGCTCATTAAAGGAAACTCTAGACACAATCCTAACTTCAAAAACGGATTGTTTCTATAATTATTCAATGTGGGATTTTTTCTTTTTCTTTCTTTTTGTTGTTGTTACTGACATTTTAAAATATGCATTTCAGGGAAAACTTTACCTATGTTTTCACCACTGGGACCCAACAACTGGTGTATGCATATATTCCCACAACAACCTAGAAAATGCAAAGCACACAGAACAGGCTCAAGAAATTATTGCTAAAAACAAAACCAGAGAACCAAAGGAACACCGTTCAGAAATCTCCATAATTTTCATTCTCACACACTGTATCCTCCACAGTAAAAGACGTTGCTTAGAAAGAAACAATTTATTATTTAAAAGTATTGTTGACTATTTAGAATAAGTGACAAAAGGCAGTGGTAGGGGAATGTCTATATTCTATATTCACTTTTAGATTCTATATTATAAGCCTTCTGATGTCTCAGTGTCTGCTAACCTGAGGTCTTCAAAATCCTTTCAGAAACTAAGAATTTGGGTGCCTGCCATTCTCCTGGAATCCAGGCATATAAGGAGTCTATTAGGCTACTAGAGGCTAGCAGATTTACAAAAGGGCTCCATTGTAGGTTGTCTGTTTCTCTTGTAGACCCAGGGATGGGAATCAACCATGAGGGTGGAGAGAGAGGGCTGCAAGTGGGTGTGGCATGATTAGTCTCTCTCTGACTAATAGCCATACAGATGTTACATCACAGACAGAGGTGGACAATAAGTGTCTGCTAAGAACGATAACAATAGCCTATGATGATTTGCTTTGTGATGTGGGACTTGGCACCTTCTCATCATTGATGTTCCAATTGGTCAATTAGTATTTGTAGTTGCAACTTCTTTTCTGGGACTTTTGTTTACATTCTCCATAAGACATACTAACTACAGCTGGTCTAAGAAAGAAGATTTGGGGATAGCATCCACTAGCTTGCCAGGTACTTACCCACTGAATATTCTATACTTTAAAAATTCAATTCGCTCTGTTCCTTGGGTTTGTAGTGACAAGCATCATGGATTACCACATTCCAGTTATATTTGGACTTATTAATGCCTCTGCATGTGGTTTTCCTATGCATTACAAGAAATTAGAAAACAAATTAATATAGGGTAAAATGCATTTTTTTGTGAATTGATTAAAGAGAGGGTGTAAAATATTTCCCCTGTGTCAAGCTTGTATCTACTTTACAGCTTAAGAAAGCTATGAGATAAAGGTTAGAATGTGTATAAGTTTAGATTGAGATAAGCTAATATTACCTTTCCTGAATGGGTCTCACATTGTCTTCAGAAATAATATTCAAACACAAAAATAGAAAAATATGACCTGGAAGATGTTCTACTTGGAAAAAAGAAAAGATTTGGGGGTTTCTTGTATAAGGAATTGCCACCCATTCTGGGCCTGGTAGAGTTTTTGTTTGTTCTGTTTTGTTTTTGTCTATAACTCTATTTCCCTAATAGGTGGAGAGTTGGCACCTTTTAAAAATCCTTTCCCAGGAGATCAACTTCAGCAGGTATACCCTGAAATTTATGTTAAGCATTGACTTTGCAAGGGAAAGAAAATGTGATACTGTGATTGCTGAAGAGAGGAACACAAGAAAGGGGTCATTGTTTCTTAAAGTGCAGACTCTGAGGCATAGACCACACCCAGCTCCTGGTGTCTCTCAGTTACAGAGTTTTCTGCCTTAAGACACCCTTTTCTTTCAATAAAACTACCTATGCTCTACTTGCCTAACTACACTAACCGTTCAGATGTCTTGCTCTTTGGAGCTATGCCTCAAACCAATAATTTCATACCTTCATTCTTCTCACCTTTCTACTCTTTAGAATTTGTCTAGAAAATGGGGTAAAAAATAAAGAAAAGATAAAGCATAATCATGTTTTGTGTTTTATATAATTTTATACTTTTTCATCTTAAATATTATCACCAACAAGAGAAAGCAGAATATTATAAGTCAAGTGACATGGAATATCCATGTAATCTCAGCTATTTTAGATGCCTAGGCAGGAGGATCTCAAGTTCGATACCAATCTAGATAAAGAAAAGAAAAGTACACATTAGGATTGATCTCAAATATTTTTGTGGTAGTACGATGTTACATAACTAGTTAGAAATTATCAAGTTTGAAGGTTAAGGATGGAAATCTTCCTCCCTCAGAATTAGTTTTGGACTCTTATTTTCTATATTCTTAGTAATACTCTTAAGGTTTTTTTTTATACATGTAAGTGTGTGGTATGCACATGGATAAATATGTATGTGTATGCATCTTTGGGTGTGTGTGCCCATAAATGTTTCCAGGCTTGTCTTGTGTATGGGGGTGGGTGGGTGTGAATGTGTGTGTGTAGGCCCAAAGTTGGTATCCAGTGTCTTGCTGATCATTCTCTGTTGTTTTCACTGTGGAACAGTTTCTTCCCAAACGCATAGCTTGTCTCCTTTCTCTCTATCATGAGTCAAGATGACCAACACAGCATTTCTATGAAATCTGAGAACCTAAGATTTAGATCTCACACTTCCCCTGTACTAATCTCTCAATCTTATGCTAAATTTAAATAAACTGCCACTCCTTCAGATTTAGTGTACCCATCATAGGGATGATAGGCAGATATAACATGACTGTGCTGAGGCCCTCTGAGGGAAAGATGTTTTTTTCCTTGTAAAGTATAGCTATTTTACAGACTTTCATTTTTCTTTTATTCTTTTTAATCTACTCAGTTAAATATCTTTTCCTTAAGAAATAGAGCAAAGAATCTGAATAATGACTCTGATCATGGTTGAAGATCCAATATTAAAAACTGCCCAAAGATGACAAGACTCTCATCTAGAAAAAGATTTCTGGAAAAGATACACTACTATCTCCCTCATCAATGAAAGTTCAATCACCAGAGTGATACAACTGAGTCTTGAGGTAGATCAATTCCCAATTTTCTGTAGAACCATATTGATTTCTATAGTGGCTAAGCAAATTTGTACTCCCATAGGAGTCAAAGTGTTTGAGGACACCACAAGAACACAAATACAATACACAGAATCAATTAAGTGGGGCTCATATGGGCTCACAGAGAATGAAGTGACAGTCACATAGCTTGCATGGGTTTGATTTAGATCTTCTGCATATATGTTATAGTTGTATAGCTTGGTGCTCTTGGCCTCCTAACAGTGGGAGTAGGGGTGTCTCTGACTCTTTTTTCTGCTTTTGGCACCCTTTTTTCCTACTGTATTGCCTCATCCAGCCTTGGTATGAAGGTTTGTGCCCATATCTTGTTATGTTGATATCCCTGAGAGACCTGTTCTTTTCTAAAGGAAAATAGAGAAGGTGTAGATCTGTGGGAGAGAAGAGGTAGGGAAAGACTGGAGCAAGGGGAAACTGTTGTCAGAATATAATGTATGAGGGAAGAATTTGAAAAGGACAGAGAAAAAGAAAAGCACCCCTAAGGAAATGTATATTTTGTAGAAACTTCAAGAAAGATTTTTAACCTCAGTTAGCATGATGGTCTCTCTGGTCACTGCTTATTCTCACTCCATTTCTGAGTTTTTGGTATTTGGGGTTTTTCATTTCATTTTATTTACTTTTTGTCAGAACACCATTAACCACCATTTACTCTCATCCTATAAGTGTACACCCTATTTACTTTGTAATAAACTCAGTCTATAGTCTACCTGTACTTTATTCTGTGTGTTTCATCTGAATTCTTTGGACAGTGATCACAGGAGCAGGGAGTTGAGGAGAAGCCAGAGCCCTCCTAGTATCGGAGTTATTTCAATATGTTTATATGTTAGATAATTTTAATCTGTTCTTGTGTCAGGCCACTCTCTTGTTGTAGAACATGATCGCTGAAGTTATGAAATGGCTGAGGGACTAGGATTTTATTCTCAGGTAGCATGAGGAATCATACAAACTGCTAGTAAGAGGTAAGTCCCATCAAGACTCTTCTTACTTCTGACATCAATTTCAAATTTGATTTCCCCAAATAGTTCTTATAAATGTCATAACACATAGTCAAAAAAGCTCACCACTCCCAGTAATAAGTTATTCAAGTAACTAGACCTTAAATGGTGGAGTTAACTAAGGTCAGGTTTAAGTGGCCTCTGTCATGTAATGTAGATCCCATATTAAGTGAGATGATCTCGATTACTCAGAAAAAGAGTGACTCATATGTAATACAAGTCACACACACACACACACACACACACACACACACACACACACATATATATATCTTTCCTCTACTTTTGACACATAAAGCATGTCACATACTAAGTGGGTCCAACTTATCTACCTAGAGGAACACACAACCTAAGTCACATATTAACCAAGCGTGTTTCTTCTTTATCCTTCTTCATCGTACAAACAAAACCTTTCTTTTCATGAGATCCTCAAAAGAAGATACTTTTCTTCGTCTCAAAGTGGGCTGTGGAGTGTACAATTCTTTCGACCCCTGATGGAGGAGGGTCATCTGTATATCTGTTGTTTCGTTGGTTAATTAATAAAGAAAACTGCTTGGTCTGATAGGTCAGAACATAGGTAGGCAGAGTAGACAGAACAGAATTGTGGGAGAAAGAAAACAGAGTCAGGCAGACACTTCAGGCAGTCACCATAGACAGTCGCCATAGGCAGATGCTTCAGGCAGTTGCCATAGTCAATCACCAAGCCTCTCTTCTCTGAGTCGGATGCAGGTTAAGATCTCTCCTGGTAAGTGACCACCTTGTGGTGCTACACAGATTACTAAATATGGATTAGTCAAGATGTGAGAGTTAGCCAATAAGAGGCTGAAATTAATGTGCCAAGCAGTGTTTAAATGAATACAGTTTTTGTGTAATTATTTTGGGTAAAGCTAGCCAGGTGGCGGGATGCAGCCCTGCCACTCCATCTACAGAGTGGCGCTCCAACGTGATGGACTAAATCCACTTAAAAACCTGACAAGGCTTAAAAAGGAGAGAGAGAGAGAGTTTAACACAGCTTTTTGCTGTTTGCTAGGATGTGCTGTAGAGAGATTTCCTTATTCAGCAATAGTGGCAGAAAAAAACCACCGTCATTTTAAAATGCATTTTCCTGGGTTCTGCCGCTGGTGCAAACTCCGGCTATGGAGCATTTCTGGGCCCATTAGGGGTCGGGAACAAAGTAGGTGAGACCATGCCTTTGGCTCAGCTTTTTCTGCCTGGATAGGCCGTGGGATAAGTTCTACTAAGAAGTGGCGGTTTTGAAATACCAGTTTCTGGGCTGTGCCGCCATTGTGATCTCTGTCTGGCTCCTGCGGGAGACAGAGCTTTTGAATGGAGCATTTGGAGTAAAGTGCTACAATTTGTTTGATGCCAACTAGACTCACTGTGTGCCTAAAAGGGGGTCATTTCATGCTATGGCTCAGAGGCACAAGCAGCTTGGCCATGTTAGCAGTGCCATGCACATGGCTCAGAGGCACCAGCAGAGAAGCTCCGCCATGCTGAACTATGCTGGTCTCAGGCAGGAACTATCATAATTACCATAATAACAGGGCAGTTAAGGTTTAGACTGGACAGGACACAGGCGGTACAGTATAACCTCTACATGGTGCAACTTAAGTTTTTATGAAGCGTTTAGCATTTTAAGAAGTGCTCCTGAACAGTAAAGAATTACAAATTCACAATAGCATGGATTGAGACATAAAAGACCTTTAAATGGGTCACAGTGTTGGATGAGTGTACATAGGCTTGAGAGAGAAGAAAAAAATATAGAGAATAAAGTTAATGCCTTAAAAAAGGGTAAAGTCTTTAAAGAGACAGAGTAAACAAAATAAGCCATGTAAAATTGGAAAATTCTCAAAGAGCCTGGATTCTGTGTATTATTGTGTTTTCTTTGAATTTTTTGACTGTGAAGTAGCTAAGAACAAAAACCATTTCATTAAATGGGCTGCCAAACCGAACCTGCATATATTTGCTAAAGGTATCTTGATTTCAGAATTTGGATCTAAGGATATGATGCTTTGGAGAGGGTCTTCTTTTGTTTTCACAGAGGATGAGACCCTGTGGATTGCTTCTATCCCAATATGGTATGATAGACCACACCCTCCTGAAAGGTCACCGTGAACACCTTCAAAAAATTACTTCACTCAACTGCCTACTGAGATGAACCTGGCAGACAGGTTACACCATGAAAGATCTGATTAACAGCACCCTTACTCAGCATGAAGCAGTTTGAAGAGAAATAACTGTGCCCATATTCCCAAATATTGCTTATAAATGTTCTTTTACATTTAAAGGGGGATATGATGTAGATATGAATAATTTGCATTGGTATAGATTTTAAGGTCAATTTTTATATGTATATGTATTTCTGATCTTGATTAGGGTATTGTGATTGTATGCTTCATTTGACAATGCAATGTTTAATTAGAAAATATAGGTTGTTAATGGATAATCATTGATAATAGTCAAGTAAGTTAGATTTTCTAGATATATAGAGATATATTTCAATTAGATAGGCATTCTTCATATCTTTCAAAGACTACAGAATATGGCATTTTAATGTTTTAATAACTTAGGGCTTTTCATGACAATGAGACACGTTTGCTCCTGGCAGCTCCAATCTACTTCAAGAGGAAGATGGGCATTGAAGAGGCTCCTTATGGAGTTTGATAGCCATTTGGGCAACAAACTGCTCTTGCCTGGACTGTTGCATAAACTGGACACAGAGAACCCTCAGAGAGAAGACTGCTAAACTTGCCTAAAGGTGAGATGGTCTTTCGGCGTTCCAGATTCGTAAAAGAGTCTGCGAGACATTCTGCAGGACACAGCAGAAAATGACTGAACTGTCTTTGAAATTTCCTGCTTCATGGAAATGTCTGCTGGATACTATGGGCCTATAGGCCGAAGATGGATGCCCCAACGGTACAGAGGAGCTTTGGGTGACTGTCCAGGCAGAGAGTTGTCTCTGTCATTTCTAGAGTTTGAAAGTTACATATTTCTTGTTTACTTAGGTAGTATTATATCCTTCTGGAGTCTTTGATGGAGTTGAAGAATGGTTAGTTATAGTTATAGTTTTCCATTATTATGATAAAGATAAAATAGATTTAAATATTGTAACTGTAATTCTTGCTTGATAACTGTTTTGTTATATGTAATTTTACTATGTTAAAGTTAAAGCCTTGCTTTTTGTTTAAACAGAAAAAGGGGAAATGATGGAAGAGGGTCATCTGTATATCTGTTGTTTCATTGGTTAATTAATAAAGAAAACTGCTTGATCTGATAGGTCAGAACATAGGTAGGCAGAGTAGACAGAACAGAATTGTGGGAGAAAGAAAGCAGAGCCAGGCAGACACTTCAGGCAATCACCATAGACCATCGCTATAGGCAGATGCTTCAGGCAGTCACCATAGTCAGTAGCCATGCCTCTCCTCTCTGAGTTGGATGCAGGTTAAGATCTTTCCTGGTAAGCGACCACCTCGTGGTGCTACACAGATTACTAAATATGGGTTAGTCAAGATGTGAGAGTTAGCCAATAAGAGGCAGAAATTAATGGGCCAAGCAGTGTTTAAATGAATACAGTTTTTGTGTAATTATTTTGGGTAGTGCTAGTCGGGTGGCAGGACACAGCCCCGTTGCTCCATCTACAGACCCCTGCCATGTTTCTGCTTTTACCTTTATGAATAATCTTCTGCCCACAAACTACAGTGGCCTGTAATAACTTTTCTTTTTTAACTTGATACTGCTAAGTGGCTAGTCAGATATTAGCAGGCTTCAGGATTACTAGCGATAGATGTCTGCCTCACTATGAGCAGTTTGAAAAGCCACCCATTAAAAGTGTAGGATCTGATCATTGGCCAAAAGAATGAGAACTGAGTCTATTACTGCCTTATGTGGAGATGTGATATTGACAAAACTAGAAGGTCATAATATTGCTATCAAGCTCAAGGCTTTCTGGTAAGAAAACCTCAAGGACATCTCACTGGCTTCTTTCATATGAGCTGTCAATCACCCAGACATGAAAATACTTCTTATGAAAAGTTTCCATATCTAAAGACTTTAGAAATAGTATAAAGCCCTAAAATGCAAGTAAACCATAGTCTACTCTCACTCTTTGAGATTACTATACTTTCCCCCTCGGTAAACTTTCTATCTTTTAGCAGGTTCTCTCTGTCTCATCTTTCCACAGAGATAAAGGACCAGTGATTTAGCTCAGAGTGAGGTCCTACTGACAAAAATGCTAAGTGATACCCAAGACATGTTATGACATCATTTCTAGATGCTTCTGTTAGAGAGAGATACTTTAATTTATAGATTGGGCAAAGAAAAACACACTTATTTCAGAAGACATTATTTAGGTTTTTATATTCTTGAATTTATTGAAAATATTTATTAATTTATGCTGTGTGAGTACTTGCATGCTTGAAAGTATCTTTATCACATGCCTGCTACTCACTCTATTTGGGACCAACTTAGTATAGAAAAAAAAAAACAGAGGGGCGACTTATATCCTCTTTAGGTGGAATACCCATATTCCTTGCCCTCTGATAATGACCCCAGATTCTCAGGACTTTAGAGTCCAGAACTTACATTAGAAACTCTTTCATATCTAAACTTAACATGCTGGACTGGGAGTAGCACCCACTCCTACTTCCCACATTATCTATCCCTATAGTCTGTGGCTGTATTGTTCCACTGGCTTTTCAAGCTTTTCAGAGGGCAGATGACAGGTCATGAGACTTTAGAGTCTCAAAACAGAATGAGGCAATTTCCATTTAATGCCTTTTGTACTTATGTCTGTTTCTCTATAGAACTTCCATAAGGACTTAACTAAAAATAAATGCACAAGACCTAGTCTGGTTTACAAAATAAAGCTTTCATTGTCCTTAGGATGCTCTACCCTCCCGGCATAAATGCATGACAACACATACAAAGTGAGGTCAACTTGTCAGGCACACCTGAGCTTCCATGCTTCAGCACTTCACTCAGCTTTGTTGTGTACCTGCTGTAAATAGATCTGCTAGGATTCAATCTCTTGCACCTTTACTTCAAAAGTGGTACTGATATCACATGACCCAGAACCCTAAATCTCCGACAGTAATGATCAACTTTGTCATCATAACCGTAAGATATGCTGCAAGGGACTTTGATGTATGAAAGACATTTTCAGGAAATTGTAAGGGTTTTGAGGTCACCTTCAAAGAGCCAGAACCAAAGTCAGACGTCTATCTATCTAGAAACTGACCACATGCAATAATCTTCCTCCTCTGTTTCTGGTAAAGACTTTTGCACCTCTTGATCATATGATTCTCTCTCTCTCTCTCTCTCTCTCTCTCTCTCTCTCTCTCTCTCTCTCTCTCTCTCTCTCTCTCTTTCTCTGACCTTAATGATGTTTTACAGTGTATTTTGCTAAATTCTCTCTTTGGCCTTTTGTACCCTTGGGAAGTCATTTTTGTTAAAAAATGTTAATTTGGTGTGTGTGTGTGTGTGTGTGTGTGTGTGTGTGTATCAAAACATATATATGGGATCAGAGGATAAAGAGTTGCTTCTTTCTTTTCATCATGTGGATCCTGGGGATTAAACTCTGCTTCTTATGCTTAGTCACTAAGCATGAGCCCTATCACTGGCCCAGCAAATTCTTTTCTCCTAGACATATCCCAAGCCTCATAAACAGTGTGGTCCACGGCACATCAAGCACTTTACTACACGGAAAGGTGAGCTGCAGTCGAGGATGAACCGCTGGTGAATTTGAGGTGATAAATCTATGAATTCATCATACATTTGGAAATTTTCTAAAGCCAACAATTTCATTGTTCACCCTAGTGACTATTATTGTATAAGTCAACATGACTCGATGTGAAAGAAAACCTAAGAGATGATTAATTAAATTATATTATATCATTTCACATTTGTTGTTACATACAAAGAGGCTTGTGCTATATTTCAAATTTTTCTTTAAACAGATCCATATTTTGACTTACATAGTCTTACTTTAAAATAAACTCTCTAATAGGTTTTTTTAATCAAATACAACCACAGTACTGTCTCATATATAAGAATTAATTCAATAATAGATGATTGATTAAAATTCAAGAGCTGAAAAGTATAAGAAAAAAACAGAGAAGTAAAACTCAGTGAGATAATATTTGACATTAATTCATATATATGACACCCAAAGTCTGAACAACTGTGCAATCAAATTGAACTTCAGCAAAAATTAAATATTAAACAATATTATCAGGAAAGAGGAGATGCTACTTTCCAAAAGGGAAATTTATTTGCAAACCCTGTGTAGGAAAGTGCATTTATACCCAGAATATATACAACTTACTGACAAAAAAGATCAGCAGTAAAATTAATGAAGATTGACAGGGTCTGAGCATGCACAGAACCATGAATTTGTTGCTTAGAGCTGAGAAAAAACAAAGCAAAATATGGGCAGAGAGACTGATATATATTTCTTTGCAAATGGCATATATTTAATAAAACTCACACAAAAAGATTCCAGATGTCATTAACTGGTGCACAATTAATAAAAACTCAGAGACAGAAATTGGGATTCAACCTTCAATTGAAGGTCAGAAAAACAAAACAGTCACAGTTCTTACCTCTACCTCAGTCCGAAATGGCTATACTGCCTTCAGGACCCTCAGAATAGGACTGAGACTGACAGCTGTGTCCTCCCATCCTTTGTTTCCCTATAGTTTTGGGATTAAGGGTGTATGCCACTCCCACTTGTTTTCTATGGCAAGGTAGTGTGCCTACTGTGACTAAAACTGTGTGTCATTGTAACTACTGGGATTAAAGGTGTGTGTCATTGCTGCCTGGTCTGTAAGGCTGGCAAATGTTGCTGTTTAACTTTTTTGTTTTTCAGGCAAGCTCTTTTCATTAAAATACAAATGAAATGCCACAACAATTTCCCATTAGGAACATGAAATCCAAATTCCAAAGTGGAGATCCAAAATGGATTACCACTTTATACCTACTAAGATGACTAGATAAATAACAATAAAGGTTTGGGAGATAATGTAGCCATTTGAATAGATAATCTCTTTTTCAAGTGGTTAAAATTATTACCACTGGACCTGCCATTCAATTTCTATGTGTTTATATAAGAAAATAAAAATACATGAATTTTCATAATTTTGAAAAGCCAGAAGATGCAAGCAATTTTGAGTTTTCACCAACTAATAAAAGATAAACAAAAATTGAGTGTTCTTTTGAAAGTATAGTACACATCTGAAAAGGAATGAAGTGTTGATTCTTGATACAGCGTGACTGAATCCCAAAAACCTTAACCACAGTGAAAGAAACCAATCATATCACACATGATTCTATTGATGAGGAATCAACAGAGCAGGCAGATCTCCAGAGGCACAGAATAGACTTGTTGTGTTTAATGTTAGGATGAGAACAATAGGAAAAAATGCAAAGGAATTTGAAATGTGATTGAAGACTGGAATTTTGTAGGTGTCAGCCAGTCCTAAATGCTGAAATTGGGCACTTGGGGAAGTAGAAAACCCAACAAACATGAACTAAAGAAAGAATATCCTAGCTGGGTGGTGGTAGCAGCACACAACTTTAATCCAAGTAGAGGAGGCAGAGGTAAGTGGATCTCTGTGAGTTCAAGCCCAGCCTGGTTGATCTACAGAGTAGTTCCAGGACAGGGAAGTCTACACAGAAAAACCCTGTCTTGAAAAACAAAACAAAACAAGAAAAATGGGAAGGAAGGAAGGAAGGAAGGAAGGAAGGAAGGAAGGAAGGAAGGAAGGAAGGAGGAAGGGAGGGAAGGAGGGAGGGAGGGAGGGAGAACAAAGGAAGGAAGGAAGGAAGGAAGGAAGGAAGGTAGGAAGGAAGAGAATAGCTTCATATTTTGACCATTCCATTGATTAGAGACTTTTTATTGAATTGGGTTAAAATCTGTTTCTCTGAGACTTAATTCTTGTTTCTCTCTCTCTCTCTCTCTCTCTCTCTCTCTCTCTCTCTCTCTCTCTCTCTCTCTCTCTCTCTCTCTCGAATACAGAGATTGAATGAAATCCCCCATGCCACTTAATAGCCCATTAACTATTTGAAAACAGAAAACTACTTTTTCTTAATTATCCAGATTAGTGATTTTCAACTTGCCCACTCTTCCTCAAATAAATTGCTTTCAAGTTGCATTTGATAACTTGATTTATAAATCTATTTTGACAGCCATTTTACCTAAAAAACAAAACAAGGGGAAAAAAAAAGCTCCAAACTGTTATAATTCTTTGATCATGCACATACTTTTCAAATTTAGTCATCATCTTCTCAGCATGAAGTCATTTTAAAATTGCTGTTTTCCCTCCAATATCACTGGCATCAGGGCTGTAGTTTCTTCAATCATTTGTGGGACTTCTGACTATTCAACTCTGAACTGATGCTATAACATTTGTAAAATGTTGAACACAAGCCCTTCTGGTTAGTAAATGTCTTATAGGGTGACTATTATATTAATTATAAGAAATGACCAATGTGAGTTTTCTTTTTAAGTTTTTTTATTTAAATAACATTTTTTGCATTTATTTTACATATCAGACATTTCCCTTCATCCCTCTCTTCCCACTCGCTCTCTTTTGCCATTTACCCCCTCCCCATCCACTCCTCATTAATCTTCATTCAGAAACGGGCAGGCCTCCTATGAACTTGCAGGAAGCATGGCACAGCAAGTTGAAGTAGGACTGAGTACCTTCCCTTATGTCCCCGCAGTGCAAGGTAATCCAGCATAGGGAACAGGTTACCAAAAGTCAGCTAAGTGCCAGGGAGAGATACTGCTCCCACTGTTAGAAGTAATACTAAGAAACCAAGATACACAATCGTCACACACATGCACAGGGCCTAGGTTGGTCCCATGCCGATTCCCTAACTATTGGTTCAGCGTCCAAGAGCTCTCGTGAGCTCAGGTCCACTGTGTCTGTGGTTTTCCCCATCATGACACCCGTGGCAAATACAATCTCCTCCCTTTCTTCTTCAACACTCTCAGAGCTTAGCACAGTGTTTGTCTGTGGATCTCTGCCTCTGCTTCCATCAGTTACTGGTCAGAATATCTCTGCACTTAGGAAAGTTACCAATCTGCTTACAGAAGATGACCATTTCAGGCATTCTCTCCACTATTGCTAGGAATCTTAGCTGGGGTCATCCTTGTGGGTTCCTAGAGGTTTCCCTGGAACCAGGTTTTTTCCAAAATCCCAGCTTCCCCCTCACCAAGATATCCCTTGTTTTTCTCCCCATTCATACTGCCTCCAACCCTCCCTTCACACCCAGCCTGCCGAAAATGTTCCCCCTAGTTCCCATCACTCCATTCTCCCAACTCCCACTCAGTTTACCAACTCTTTGGCAAACTTTACACTTTCCTTTCTCTGGGAAGTTTGTGCATCTCTCTTTGGCCTTCCTTGTTATCTAGACTCTTCATGGCTGTGGTTTGTAGGTTGGTTATCCTATACTTCACCTATGAGTGAGTACATACCATGTTTGTTTTTCTGGGTCTGGGTTACCTAACACAGAATGATTTATTTCTTGTTCCATCCATTTGCCTACAAATTTCATGAGGTCATTGTGTTTTACAGTACTTCATTGTGTAAATGTACCACATTTTCCTTATCCATTCTTGGGTTGAGTGGTATCTAGGTTGTTTTCATGTTCTGGCTGTGAACATAATTGAGCAAGTGTCCTTGTGGTATGATTGTGCATCCTTTGATATATGCCAAAAATTGGAATAGCAGGGTCTTGACGTACATTGATTCCCAATTTTCTATGAAATTTCTATATTGATTTCCAAAGTGGATGTACAAGTTTGCAACCCCACCACCAGTGGAGGAGTGTTCCCCTTCCTCCACAGCATCTCCAACATAAGATGTCATCAGTGTTTTTGATCTTAGCCATTGTGATAGGTATAAGAGTTATCTCAAAGTCATTTTGATTTCCATTTCCCTGATAACTTAGAATGTTGAGCAATTCTGTATGTGTGTTTTGGCTATTTGACATTCTTCTGCTGAGAATTCTCCATTAAGGTTGTTAACCCCTTTTTTATTGGTTTATTGAATTCTTTATATATTTCGGAGGTTAGCTCCTGTCAGATATGGGGTTGGAAAAGAACATTTCTCATTCTGTAGGCTGCCGTGTTATTGACAGTGTCCTTTCCCTTACAGAAGCTTTTCGGTTTCAGGAGGTCCCACTTACTGACATTATCAGTGTCTATGTTATATTCAGTAAGTAGTCATCTGTGACATCACTTTCAAGGCAACTTGCCACTTCCTTTTCTATCAGTTTCAGTGTTACTGAATTTATTTTGAGGGCTTTGATCCACTTAAACTTGAGTTTTGTGCAGGGCAATAAATATGAATCTATTTTTAACCTTCTATATATTGACATCCAGTTATGCCAGCACCATTTGTTAAAGACACTTTGCTTTTTCCATTATACAATTATGTCTTCTTTGTCAATATTTAGTTTTTCATTGGTGTGTATATTTAAGTCAGGATCTTTGATTTGCTTCCATTGATCTATGTGTCTGTTTTTATGCCAATACCAAGTTGTTTTTATCATAATAGCTCTATAGCAGAACGTTAAGTCAGGGATGTTGATACCTCCAGAAATTCCTCTATTATACAGCATGGTTTTAGCAATCCTAGGACTTTCTTGTTGTTGTTTTTACCATTGAGGTTGAGTATTGTTCTTCTGAGCTATGTGAAGAATTGTGTTAGGATTTTGATGGGAATTTTATCAAATCTGTAGATCACTTTTGAAAAGATTGTCATTTTTACTGTGTTAATACTACCTTTCCATGACCATGGGATATCTTTCCATATTTTGTAATCTACTTAAATTTCTTTCTTAGCATCTTAAAGTTCTTGTCATATAGATCTTTTACTTCTTGGGTTAGAGTTATCCCAAGATATTTAATATTATTTGTGGCTATTGTAAAGGGTGTTGCTTCTCTGATTTTTTCCTGGCCCATTTATTATTTGCATATAGGAAGGTTACTGATTTTTTTAAATTAATCTTGTATATGGCCACAATAATGAAGGCGTTTATCAGCTGTACGAGTTCCCTGGCAGAAGTTTTGAAGGTTACTTATATAAACTATCATACCATCTGCAAGTAGCAAGAGTTTGATTTCTTCCTTTCCAATTTGTTTCTTCTTAATCTCCTTTTGTTGTCTTAATGCTCTAGCTAGAACTTCCAATACTATATTAAATAGATATGCAGAGAATAGATAGCCTTGTTTTTTTCTTGTTTTTAGTGAGATTGCTTTGAGTTTTTCTCCATTTAATTTGATGTTGGCTGTCAGCTTGCTGCATATTTTTCTATTCACTTATCTATTTATTAAAAAAGAAAACAAACTACTTTTTTTCATTATACATTCCAATCCAAGTTCCCAATAAATGCCCTCCTACCAGTCCCTCCACAAACCCATCCTGCCCTCCACATCCAGTCCTCAGAGAGAGTAAGGCACATTGCTTTGGGGAAGGTCTAAGGCCCTCCTGTTTTCGGGGTTTCTGTCCTGCCTGGTTCCTGCAATTGTTAAGTCCCAAAGAAATCACACAGTGGTCTACATTAACTATAAACTGATTGGCCCATTAGCTCAGGCTTCTTATTAACTCTTATAACATATGCTAACCCCATAATGGCTCCCTCAATCAAGATATCTCTTTCCTTGCTCCCATTTCTGTCCTTCCTCCATCTCGATTATCCCATTCCTTCAAGTTCTCCTCACTCCTCCCCTTCTCTCCTCCTCTTCCCCTTCTACTCTCCCTTCTCCCCCCCCCCCATGCTACCAATTTTGTCAGGTGATTTTGTCTATTTCAACTTTCCAGGTGGATCAATATATGTTTTTCTTAGGTTTCACCTTATTACTTAGCTTCTCTTGGCTCATGAACTTGTTTCCTCTAGGCTCAATATCTTTTGTTTATATCTAGTATCCACATATGAGTGAGTATATACCATATTCTTTTTTTTGGGTCTGGATTATCTCACTCAGGATAGTGTTTTCTAATTCCATCCATTTACATGGGAAATTCAAGATGTTATTATTTCTGACCACTGAGTAGTACTCTAATGTGTGATGTGCCACATTTTCTTTATCCATTCTTTGATTGACAGACATTTAGGTTGTCTCTAGGTTATGGCTATTACAAATAATGCTTCTATTAACATAGTTGCACAAATATTTTTGTAGTGTGATTAAGCATTTTTTTGGATATGTACCCAAGAGTGGTATTGCTGGATCCTGAAGTAGGTTGAGTCCCAATTTTCTGAGAAACCACCACACTGATTTTCAAAGTGGTTGAACAAGTTTGCATTCCCACCAGCAATGGATGAGTGTCCCCCTTACTCCACATCTTCTCCAGCATAAACTATCATTAGTGTGTTTGATTTTAGCCATTCTGACAGGTATAATATGGTATCTCAGTGTTGTTTTGATTTGCATTTCCCTGATAGCTAAGAACATTGAACAATTCCTTAAGTATCTTTTGGCCATTTTAAATTCTTCTACATGTTGATATCCAGTTATGCCAGCACCATTTGTTGAAGATGCTTCTTTTTCCATTGTATATTTTTAGCTTCTTTTTAAAAAATAAGGTCTTCACTGTTATGTGGATTAATATCTATGTCATTGATTCGATTCCATTGGTTAACCTCTCTGTTTTTATGCTAGAACCAAGCAGTTTTTATTACTGTAGCTCTGTAATAGAGCTTGATGTCAGGTATGGTATTGCCTCCTAAAGTTCCTTTATTGTACAGGACTATTTTGCCTATCATTAGATTTTTGTTTTTCCATATGAAGTTGATTATTGTTCTTTCAAGGTCTATAAAGAATTGTGTTGTGATTTTGACGGGGATTGTATAAAATCTATAAATTGCTTTTGGAAGGATTTCTATTTTCACTATGTTGATCCTACCTATCCAAGAGCATGGGGGATATTTTCATTTTCTGGTATCTTCTTCAATTTCTTTCTTCAAAGACTTAAAGTTCTTGTATAACAGGTCTTTCACTTCTTTGGTTAATGTTACCCCAAGATATTTTATGTTATTTGTGGCTATTGTGAAAGGTGATGTTTCTCTGATTTTACTCTCAGCTTCTTTATCATTTGTATATAGGAAGGCTACTGACTTTTTTGAGTTGATTCTGTATTCTGCTACATCACTGAAGGTATTTATCAGCTATAGGAATTCTCT
This sequence comes from Arvicola amphibius, assembly GCF_903992535.2. Taxonomy (NCBI): domain Eukaryota; kingdom Metazoa; phylum Chordata; class Mammalia; order Rodentia; family Cricetidae; genus Arvicola; species Arvicola amphibius. The sequence goes on along the minus strand of NC_052048.2, from coordinate 69,526,915 downwards.
GGTAGAATTTTTGGGGTCACTTATATATACTATCATATCATCTGCTAATAATGAAAATTTAATTTCTCCCTTTCTAATTTGAATCCTCTTGATCTCCTTTTGTGTCTTATTACTATACTCACAACCTCAAGAATTATGCTGAAGAGATATGGAGAGAGTGGACAACCTTCTCTTATTCCAGATTTTAGTGGAATCACTTTGAGTTTCCCTACTTTACTTTGATGTCAGCTCTCAGTTTGCTGTATATCGCTTTTATCATATTTAGATATGTTCCTTGTATCCCTGATCTCTCCAAGACCTTTATAGTGAAGGGTGCTGGATTTTGTCAAATACATTTTCAGCATCTAATGAAATGATCATATTTTTTTCTTTCTGTTTATTTACATGATGCTTACATTGATAGATTTTCATATGTTAAACCAGCCCTCTATCACTGGGATGAAGCCAACTTGATCATGGTGGATAATTTTTTGTATGTGTTCTTCAATCTGCCAGTATTTTATTGAATATTTTTGCATCTATGTTCATGAATGAGACTGGCCTGTAATTTTCTTTGTTGGTTAAGTCTTTATTTGGTTTTGGTATCAGGATAACTGTAGCCTCATAAAAAGTTTGACAATGTTCCTTATGTTTCTATTGTGTTGAACACTTCAAGGATTATAGGTATTAGCTCTTCTTGGTAGTTCTGGTAGATTTCTGCACCAAAACCATCTGACCCTGGGCTTTTTTTGGTTGAGAGTTCTTTATGACAGCATCTATTCCCTTGCAGTTTATAGGTTTATTTAAATTGCTCACCTGGCCTTGATTTAATTTTGGTATACGGTATCTATGTAGAAAATGTTCAGTTCTTTTACGTTTTCCAATTTTGTGGAGTACAGGATTTTGTATTATGTCCTGATGATTCTCTGTATATCCTCCATGTCTGATGGAGGACTCTCATTGGTTAACAAAGAAACTGCCTTGGCTTTTTGATAGGGAAGGATTTAGATAGGTGGAGTAGACAGAATAGAATGCTAGGAAGAAGGGAAGTTAGTCAGATGTTATGCCTCTCCTCAGTGAGACAGACACCATGGAGCCAGCCTCCAGGTCATACATACTGAATCTTTCCCGGTAAGCCACCATCTTGTGGTGCTACAAACATTATTAAATATGGGTTAAAGCAAGATGTAAGAATTAGCTAATAAGAGACTGAAGCTAATGGGCCAGGCAGTGTTTAAAAGAATACAATTTGTGTGTTGTTATTTTGGGGCATAAACTAGCCAGGTGGCTGGGAGCTGGGCAGGATTACAGCCCGCTGCTCCTCTCACTAAAGAATGGCACCCAACCTGGGGATCAAACCCACGACCCTGAGATTAAGAGTCTCATGCTCTACCAACTGAGCTAGCTGGGCAAAAACACAGCCCACTGTTCCTCTCACTACACATGTCTGTTGTTATATCCCCTTTTTCATTTCTGATATTTTTAATTTGGATATTCTCTTTTTGCCTTTTGGTTAGTTTGGATAAAGATTTGTCTATTTTGTTGTTTTTCTTGAAGAACCACCTCTTTGTCTCATTGATTCTTTGTATTGTTTTCCTTGTTTTTATTTTGTTGATTTCAGCTCTCAATTTGATTATTACATGCCATCTAGTTCTCTTGGGTAAGTTTGCTTCTTTTTGTTCTAAAGTTTTCAAATGTTCTGTTAATTCAATAGTTTGGGATTTTCCTAGCTTCTTTATGTAGGCATTTAGTTCTATGAACTTATCTCTTAACACTGCTTTCATTGTTTCCCATAAATTTTGGTATGTTGTGTGGTCATTTTCATTGAATTTTAGGAAGTCTTTAATTTCTACCCTTTATTTCTTCTTTGAATCATTGATGATTCAGGTGAGCATTGTTTAGTTTCCATTGTTGCGGGAGCTCCTTCTGCTCCTTCAGCCAATAGCTGCTGAGATACCAGCCCATTGGGGCAGGTTCTCTCTCTTTAAAATTGTGACCACTTCCCTCCACTCACACTCTGGCTTCCGGCTCTGCTTCCGGCCACTAGGCTCCCTTCCTGATTGTGCAGAAGGCTGTTGGCTGGGATGGTGATCTGTAAGTTTTCCCTTTTAAATAAATAACCATTCTATTAATCATAATTCCAAACTGGTGTGGGATTGTTTGTGACATACGCCTTCATTCCATGTGTTTGTGGGCTTCCTAGAATTAGTATATTGCTGTTGAATTCTAGTTTTTAGCCATGGTGATCTGATAAGATCCATGGGGTTACTCCAAATTTTTGTATTTGTTGAGGGTTGTTTTGTTACCAAGTATTTGGTCAATTTTTGGGAAGGTTCCATGAGGTGCTGAGAAGAAGGTATATTCTTCTATGTTTGGATGGAATAGTCTATACAGGTCAGTTAAGTCCATTGAGTAATAAGATCTGTTAGATACCTTATATCTCTGTTAATTTTTTCTCTGACTGACCAGTCCAGTGGTGAAAGTGGAGTGTTGAAGTCTCCCACTATTAGTTTGTAGGGTTTAATGTATGATTTAAGCTTGAGAAGTGTTTCGTATACATATGAGGGTGCCCTTGTATTTGGGGCATAGATGTTCAGTATTGGGATTTCCTCTTGATTTTTCCTGTGACTAATATGAAATGTCTTTATTTGTCTCTTATGCTTGATTTTAGTTTGAAGTCTGTTTTGTTAGATATTAAGATAGCTACATCAGCTTTTTTCTTAGGTCCATTTGATTGGAATATTTTTTCCCAACTCTTTACTCTGAGGCAATGCCTGTCTTTGAGGTTGAGTGTTTTTCTTGTATTTAAAAGAAGGATGGATTCTGTTTTTGTATCCAATCTGTTAACCTGTGCCATTTTATAGGTGAGTTGAGACCATTTATATTAAGGGACATTAATGACCAGGGAGTGCTATCTCCTGTTAATTTAGTTTTCATGTTGGTGATGTTAATTTGTGTGTTTTTCCCTTCTTTGGGATTTGCTGCTATGAGACCATCAATTGTCTGTGTTTTTATCGATGTAACAAACTTCCTTGGGTTGGAGTTTTCCTTCTAGTATTTTGTGTAGGGCTGGGTTTGTGGCTAGGTATTGGTGAAATCTAGTTTTGTCATGGAATATCTGGTTTTGTCCTTCTATGGTGATTCACAGTTTTGCTGGGTATAGTAGTCTGGATTGGCATCTGTGGACTCTTAATGTCTGTATAATGTTTGACTGCGACCTTCTGGCTTTCATTGTCTCCACTGAGAAATCAGGTGTAATTCTGATAGGTCTGCTTTTATATGTTACTTGGCCTTCTTCCCTTGCAGCTCTTAATATTTTTTCTTAATTCTGTGTGTTTAGTGTTTTGATTATTATATGGCAAGGGGACTTTTTTTTGATCCAGTCTGTTTGGTGTTCCATAAGCTGCTTGTTTCTTCATAGGCATATCTTTATATTGGGAAAGGTTTCTTCTATGACTTTGTTAAATATATTTTCTGTGCTTTTGAGTTGAATTTCTTCTCCTTCTTCTATACCTATTACTCTTGGGTTTGGTCTTTCTGTGGTGTCCCATATTTTCTGGATATTTTGTGTTAAGCTTTTGTTAGATTTAATGTTTTCTTTGACTGATGAGTTTATTTCCTCTATTGTATCTTCCACACTTGAGATTCTCTTCTAGCTCTTGTATTCTGCTGTTCATGTTTGTGTTTGTAGTTCCTGATGGTTTTCTCATGTTTTCTTTTTCCATAATTCCCTCAGCTTGTGTTTTCTTTATTGTGTCTATTTTAGTTTTCAAGTCTTGAATAGTTTCTTTCATATGTTTGATTGTTTTTTTCTTAGTTTTCTTTAAGGGATTTGCTGATGTTGTTCAATTTTTTATTTGTCTTTTCCTCCATTTTTTGAGGGAATTTCTCATTTCCTTTTTAAGAGTTTCAATCATTCTCCTGAAGTTACTTTTTAGGTCATTTTCTTCTGCTTCATCTATACTTGGTTGTTCAAGTCTTGCTGTTGTAGCGTCTTTAAGTTTTACTGGTATCATGTTGTTCTTTGTGGTGTTGCATGTGTTCTTACCTCTATTACTCATATTTTCCTCTAATAGGTATTGTTTGGGCTGTCTGTTTGTTGATTAATCTTCTAGGTGCCAGTGAATCCAAGGCTCAGATGGTTGTTTCTCAGGGTGGTACAGTCAGTGCCACAGTTCTAGTTACCCTGTTAGGCACTCTGAGTTCCTGGAGGTCGTTCAGCACTTCTGGGCTTTGGTCCTCTCCTTTGGAGTTTGCTGTTTCAAGCCTGCTCTAGCCTAGGTTGTCAGCTCAGACCTTTCTGTAAATGTCCCTGGTCAGGATCCATTCCAGCAGAGGTTCCAGGCTTGGGGTTGGTCCTGTAAAGGACTCTCACTCCAATCTACTCCTTAGAAATTCCCAGGCTCAGGTATGCCCAGACCTGGAGAGGACCTTGCTCAAGGTTACTCCATCAAAGGTCCCAGACTCATGCTCAGGCCTGTGGAGGTTTCTCATTCCTGCCTACTTCCTTTGATGTCCCAGACCAATTCCTGGACCCACAGATGTCCTGACTCAGGCCTACTCCCTTGAAGGTACCAGATTCACATCTGGACCTGCAGCAGTCTCTGTCTCTGGCCCACTCACTCAGCGGTTGCTCCCCTGTACCTGCTTCTGTGGAGTTCGCTGTCTCAGGTCTGGTCTGACCCAGGTTGCTGGCTCAGCCCTTCTTTCACAAATGACCCTGGTCTAAATCTGCTCTTGCTTTCATAGAGTTCTCTATTTGAGGCTTGCTCTGACCCAGGTTGCTGGTTCAGTCCCATGCCTCTTTAATGTACTTTTATATTGCTGTTTGGAATATTAGTGTTACAGGTGTTGACCTTTGTGAAGTCTTTGTTAAACGGGTCTTTAATTCCTTTATTGTCTGTTTTCTTATTGTATTTTTCCCTGAGTGACCACGGTTCATGTGATTGGCTGGTTTTCAGGTCAAGTAGGATTGTCTTAATTGCGGTTTGTAAGGTTAGGGTTGTCTAGATCCAGAATATTGTACAGTTCTTCTGGCTGGTGTGGGCTTTACTTGTTTCTATGTGGTCTGTTCTTCCAACTCGTGTGGGATGTGCCTTTCTTACAACTGGTGTAGCCTTTACATGTCCCTGTTTTTCTAGGTGTTGTGCGTGGTACTTGTACCTATAGGGTCTGCTGATATTTCTGTAGAAGGCTCTTTGAGAGAATGCTGCTCTTCTTCCAATTGCTGTAGATGGTGCATGTGCCTCTAGGGACTGCTGATCTTGCAGGAATATTTGGCCAACGTGAAGGTAGTGGGTTCACTGGCTGCTGGAACTGAGATGGAGGGGGAGAAACAGGGAATGTACCCTGGGCTTTAGGGATTGGGGCAGTTTAGCTGAGACATCAGTCATTCAGGACTTTTTCCAATTGGTGCAGACCCTGCTTGTGTCCCTAGGGCCTACTGATTTTGCAGTGCATGTTTGGCCATGAGGAAGGTGATGGGTTCAGTGGGTTTGGGTGACTGAGTGGGTCTTATAGGTTACAGTATCCAGTGGGTGATGGCAGTGGAGGAACAGCCTTCCAGCCGGACTCTTCCCAATGTTTTCTAGAGTTTAGTTCTCTACAAGTAGAAACATTAAGAAACTATTGAGAGTAAGGAATAGTTCTATTACAAATTTATCTATTTATACAAAAATTATTGTGTTTTACCAAAGGAATTAAATTGGCTGGAACCCAGAAAACTAAAACTAAAGAATATGGAAGTTGGTAGATGGAGGATCATTACAGAAATGTGAATGGCTAAGAGACCTAAGTTTGGTTCTGAGAAAGGACAACCAGGAGTAAAACAGCAAAGGAGATCCAAAATGTTCAAGACTAACAAGCTATCCTCACTTCTTCATGCTCAGGGCTGTTTTGATAATTATTCTAAACCCACAAACCACATATACTTCATCTCTCATGGATCTGTGTCCATCAATTAGCCCCCGTTGGGAAGCATCTTTCAATCTTTTAATAAGGTACTTGATTCATTTGTCTTAGAAATCTCAGCAGTCTATCTTGACTGCACTAGTGAACTGAGAGATATGAGAGATATTTTATCATGTATTTTCAGAAATATGAAAGCTGATTAACCAACCAGTTAATGTCAGATGAAATAAACAATAACTCTGAAAATGTGGCTTTCCAAAGACCAATAATATTTTGTTTCTCTTACAATTTATATTTACATGTAGGATCCCAAATATTTTATTTGTCTGGGCTATGAAGTTTAAACATGTTTGATAACATAGTATGCTTTGTATCTTCTCCTTTCTGAGTAGTATTTCAATATTCTGCCCTTTGTGTCTCAGTGCAGAGCTCCCTCCAGATGCCTAGGAATTTAATGGACTATTGTGCTGCATTTCCTAATTGCCTTGTATCAACATTTTGCTAGTAGCAACTAATAACTGATGAGTCTGCACTCTTCTGTGTGTACCACATTTTTGCAGATTCAAAAACTTTCTCACATTGTCCATGCTATGGGGTTCACAGTACATGCAGAATATTGCAAAGGATTACTTCTATGCTTAGTCGTTTTGATATCATATGGAAAATAGGGATAGAAATAACTGCCTTCCTGACATTATAAATTTCAGAATCAACAGAAATAAATATCCCCAATTATACTGAAGAGAACAAACAGGTTCTAAAAATTCTATCTCTGGGTCTACTTAAATGTCAAATGATAGACTAAAACTTAAATTTACAATCTCTATCTTCAAATCTACCTCCAGACTTTAAATACATTATGAAATGGTATTTGTTGCACCAACCTAGAAATTCAGCCTGAGCTGTATGTGCTGGCCTGAGTTTAGAAGAGGCTTCTTTCCTTTGTACAATATCCTCTAAAGGTGATTCTTCTCTTGGGCAGACCTATTGGTTCAGTAAGTTTACTCTAAGCTCTGACAGTCTTGTCTTGGTCACCTTTTCCAGATTTGCTTTGACTCAAGTCATACAACTTCTTATTCCTATTGCTGTTACAAAATGTATTGTAAGGTTGAACACTTTATTTTTTCTAGTTTCAAAGGTTCTTAGTTCATTGTCACTTGGCCCATCAACAGGTGGTAAAATACACTGGGAGTTAGCAATGATAGAACAAAGCTGCTCATTTTATGAGATGAAGGAAGTGCCAGGGAGCTCATGACTAAATATACCCTTCAAAGCCATATCTCCACAAACTCACTTCTTTTTTTTTTTTTTTTTTTTTTTTGAGACAGGGTTTCTCTGTGGCTTTGGAGCCTGTCCTGGAACTAGCTCTTGTAGACCAGGCTGGTCTCGAACTCACAGAGATCCGCCTGCCTCTGCCTCCCGAGTGCTGGGATTAAAGGCGTGCGCCACCACCGCCCGGCTCAAACTCACTTCTAATAAGGTTCTACCACCTAAAAATTTATCCACAGATAGCCCATTATTATATGACTCCAAAAATGTATTAATTCATTCATGATTCAAATCCCTTAAAATTCAAGCACCTCTGATTAGAGGATAGAGCACTTGTATACATTAATTTCTTAACACTGCTGCCCTGGGACCACACCTTAAATACATGAGACTTGGTGGTTCATTCCAGACCTTAACACAATTCACCTTATCGTTACTTAGCAACCTGAGATGTGACAGAGTATGATGGAAATTTAATATTTTGAGAAGAATGGTTTTGCCTCAGATTCCCTGAGAGCATGGCATCTGAGCAGCTGGATGGTCCTGCTTTCACATAGACAAAACTCTTGGCTACAGGTTTAAACACAGACTGATGTTTCATGAAATTTAATAGTGAAGATGATACTACCTGCATCTCAGAGCAATTACTATGAACTTGGCAATCATCTTCATATTATCATAAAATCCCCCAGTACAATATTAACTTCTTGTTCAATGTTCCTGTCAGGCATGAAGTCTGAACATATATTAGCCTTAGAATAAGTCAGAGTTGCTCATTTTATCCAGAGTAAAATGTTGCAAAGAATTTACAGACTTTATTTTTAAAAAAGGAAAAAACATAAACTGCAAAAACACATGTGGTATCGACTGAACAATAGTGAAGACTATAATACCCCCAAGCCAGTAAATTCTTGGACCTGAACTCAGTGGTGTTTTTCTGTCTTTCTCTCTCCATCTTTCTATCTCTGTATTTAATTCTTATAATGTAGAAACAATACAGGGAAGTTTTAGTTAATGCAGGCCAGTTTGATAAAAGAGGGTACCAAGAATGCCCAATGGTAGTTTAGGTAGCAAATATGTTAAACACCTGTAGTAATTTGAGTATGACTTCTCTCTACCAAGATTCATGTTGAGGATTAATGAAAATGGACCATTTAGGAGGGTTCCTGGAACAAAAGATGGATGATTGCGTGTGTAAGTGTGTATGTGTGTGGCTGTGTGTGTGTGTGTGTGTGTGTGTGTGTGTGTGTGTGTGTGAATTTGTGGTCTAACAACCATGGTTTACCTACTGCAAGAACTTGTCTCTGTGAAGTTGTGAAGTTAGCCTTCACTTACTGTCGAGACATTTTATTAGTGTTTTCCTCTTGTCTCCCATCAGATGAAGGAGTTCAAGGCTTTTAGCTTCTCACCATCCAGAATCATGAATTTATTTTTGTTATAAGTTTTCCCATGCTGCGAATTTTTTCATAACCTTAGGGCATAGACCAAGATGACTTTACATGTGCATTATGCTTTGTAAGCCTTGAAAATTCAGTGTTTGGTTCTGCTATTACCTCAGACTAGGAGATGAAAAAACTGCAAGTTACTGAGTCTAATTTCTTTAATAACTATTTCATTATTTGATGTGACAAATACCATTATCTAAAGTAAAGTTATGGATCACACTTCCAGGTCACAGTCCATCTTTAGAGAAAGCCAAGGGGAAACCTGAAGCAGAAATCACACGGGAATGCTAATATCTGATGTAGTCGGAGGCTCATGCTTAGCCAGCTTTCTAATATAGACTGTGATCTCACTGGCTGGACCCTCCCATATTAACAGTCAAGATAATCCCCTTCAGACAAACCCACTCACTTAACTAATCTGGGCTATTTCTCAATTGAGACTACTTTCTCACGTGGCTCCAGATTAAGATAGTCCATAAACTTACACATGCTTCATTTGCTTTGGATATTTTTTCTCATGTACACCACATATATACTTCCAAGAAAAGTAAGGAGAAAACTGTAGTCACTAATAACACTCATTGTTAAAGAAAAGTAAAGTGATTTCACTCTTTCAGTTCTATTAAACTGTGCCAAGAGAACTGCCCATGCTGCTTCTGAGCCCTAATTAAAGCCTTGAAGTTTGGAAACTGTTCATTTCCTATGTGGAGTCAAGCTTTGTCATCTAATCAGAGATCAAGACACTGGCTTGAATTTTCTATTACAAGTTTAAAACTGAGAAAAAAAGTTAACTGTAAAGATGTAGCAAGAGAATCAGCTAGCTAAATGAATCTTGGACCAGAGTTCACAGTGTTGTTACAACTGTCAATGCCTTACTGGGTGTTGCTAATGTCCACAGATGGTTATCTGGGAGAATTTCCCTCTCTTCTTCCTGTATCTTGTTTCTAAAGTTAGAATCTCATTCAAGCTGTTTTCCCTTTGGAAGCAAATCTCATGGTTTTACTTTATTCTATAACTCAAACAACACTAATTTTCCAAGTTACACATAAAAGACATCCCTGGCAGTTGAACCTTGGAAATAATGATTTTCAGTCAAATTTTGTGATAACTTGAGTGAGGCTTTAGCCACATAGATTTTATATGTTATATCTACTGAAAGTAAAAATATCAGCTCTGGACCTCAAGACCAGGTTCTAAGTATATAGTTTTTTTTAATTTGTTCCAGAGAGACAGAGGACAGGAAATAAGAGATAAAGACAGGAGATAGCTCCAGTTTGGGTTTCTTTATAATATAAGAGTATCATTTAGAAGAGAAGGCAGAGTGACAGGGCTTTGAACTTGAACATGGATTGGGATAACATTTTCTTTCAGGTTTATCTCTCAAGATATCTCACGGCACACGGCGGTAACTGTACTTCTAGTAAATCCCCTTTAAAGTCCTAATGTTGCAGAGATTATCAGTCTGTTAGAACATTCATTGGTGCTAGATGGTAGAAAAATATCTTCTTCTGAATAGAAAGGAGACAGAGTTGGCACATAGGAAAATGGCAGTTTACAAAATGAAGCACCATGTTAGGATGGGGGGTTAATTTTAATTGGGAATGATTATAGTAATGGGGAATTTCGTGGGAGAAGGAACTGTACTAAATTGTTTTGGTTCCTTTTTATTGATTTTTTTATGGTCTACATCTTGACAAAGAATTGGGTTATTCAACTACATATTTATTCGCAAGTTGGCTTGCTGAGAACTGGTAGACAGAGAGTCATACAGCATATAGTTTACATTAAAATCATAAATGAACCTTGCACTTCAGTTATTGAATGTATTGTGAAGTATTTGCATAAATATATCTAATTCACACTGAACTTTATCAAAATATAATATGGATTAATCTCTAATACAAGAATGCATAGCCGGGCGGTGGTGGCGCACGCCTTTAATCCCAGCACTCGGGAGGCAAAGGCAGGCGGATCTATGTGAGTTCGAGACCAGCCTGGTCTACAAGAGCTAGCTCCAGGACAGGCTCTAAAGCTGCAGAGAAACCCTGTCTCGAAAAACCAAAAAAAAAAGAATGCATAGATGTGTTGATGCAACAAAAAAAATGAAGAACTAACTATAAAGCCCAGGATGTGGGTGTTAGGTTATGTATTCTAAGTCCTCTCCTTATTCATCAGTAGGTAAGACTGAAATGTTAGCAAACGTTAGAAACAAGTCAATAAACACATTCATTTCTTAGTTTTCTACCATCTAGCTTCTCCCTATCTACTTGATTTTCTACCTTTCTTTAGCTCTCTATCTTTCTACCAATTATTGGTTTGCCAGAATTATTGATTCATTTTGATATACCTCTTGGATAGGAAATAGATTAATAATAAATTCTAGACTGTTCTGAAAATCAACACACATAACAATAAATTCTCCAACAGACTGACAATCTCCACAACAATTAGAAATTCAAAGGAGAGCTGGCAGAAGAACAGTTACAGCCAAGAGTCTCTCAGAACAGAGAAATGAGTATGAAAGAAATTTTTATCCAAAGCTATGCTCAAGTTCAAAGTCCTGTTACTCTGTCTTCTCTTTTAAATGATACACTGGAATATAAGAAATCACAAAGTAAAGCTATTTGGAATATTAATTAAACTTGTAACTTCTAAGACCCACTCTACTTGTCTCTCTTTTGAGGATTTAGACATCAACTTCTGCAACAATTGTCATGTCCTTGGGGTTTATACAATCTTTTCAAAATAAAGCAAGAAGTGTTCCTTTCCTAATGCATAGGGATTTCTGTTGAGAAGCAGTGCCACCAACTGTCTGCTTAGCTCTCTTACCAGCTGACATTGTTGCACTCGAATGTCTGGATGTCAAAAACTGACAAGTTGAGGGTTTGAGGGCAAAACACATAGAAATATTCAATGGATATGTGGACAAAGGTCTATCCTTGGTGTGCTCCATGATCAATTAAAGTAGCTTTAGTAAGTACAGGAGAGGGATATAAACAATGAGGGAGGAAAGGGAGGAGAGAGGGGAAGATAGGAGGGAGGAAGAGAGAATTTCCCAAGCTCAACAAACATTGAGTGAAATTGAAGGTACATAGTTTTCATTCTGTTGCATCTCCAGTTTGAAAACAAATATTTTACAATGTATATCCTGAAAGAATACAGAAACAGATCATGGAAAATATATTGACTCAGTATTTTCATGATGCTTTGACAAAGTACAATAGACAGAGTGGCTTATAAACAGTGGTTATTCATACTATTTTTAAACACTTTTGGAGGCAGGAAGTCTGAGATCAGGGCGCCAGGATGCTCGAACGCTGATGACGCCATCTTTCCTAATGTAGACTGCCGTCTGCTCATTGTGTCATTACATTGCAGAAAAATACACTGACAATGCTGAGATTTCTGCTGAGGAGGCACTGATGTCATGCGTAAGGCTCAGTTCCTATCACCAATCACTCTCAGAAGAGTCTACCTCCTAATACCACCACTTTAGGAGTTAGGGAGTGAACATTTCAAGTATCTAGCTATAATACATAGCTGGAAAGAAATGGAGACAGAGAGAAGAAGGGGAGTTAGAAGAAGGTGGAGAAGACAACAGAGAAATTTAAAGAAAAAAGGGAGGGAAGAAAAACAAAAGACAAAGGGGAAATATTTGAAAATGATACAAATGCCCTAAGCACAATCTTGTTTCTAATTTTCCTAGATAATTTTTAGGCTCTCCGTCTTCTCTGTAAGCAGGACGTCAAGGATCTAGGGAGAGTTGGATGAGGTCACCCTCACTTTCTCCCACATTCACCTTTGCCTTTCACTGCTCTGAGGCGTTACTGCTGATTTGACCCTGCAACACAACAGACCTGAGCATTCTGCATAGAGAATGCTTACCTGAGCCAGATTTTCTAATAGTCTCTGCAAGAGGACTAGCTCATTGCCTCTTTCAAGAGCCACAAACAATCTGCTGGTTGGCTAAATGCAACCTTCAGGAAATGGATAGTTGACCCAACATATTTACTGCCCATACTATCTCTGCTATACACTAAGCTTGAGACAACCTTTGTATTGTTCGTTTGATGGATTGAGATGCTTGTTTTTATAAGATGCTTGTTTGATGCCAGTTTTAAGCAAGAAACAGTAAGCATTGACTCCCAATTCTTAGACAGAGAAGCTACAATTCTCAGATCACTATTCTAGGGCTGGATCTCACTTCTCTGTCTCTCCCTGAACATCCATGACATGGACTAGACTACTCCAGGATTTAATTACGTGACACAGAACACACCCAATTAAATAATTTTTCTTATTTTTCCTTTTCTTTTGTATTCTCTCTCTTTATCTCTGTCTGACAGGCACACAAAAGTAGATAGATGATACATAGATTATAGATGATAGATAGATGATAGATAGATAGATAGATAGATAGATAGATAGATAGTAGCTAGATAGATAGAGATAGATAGGTGATAGACAGACAGACAGACAGACAGACAGACAGACAGGCAGGCAGGCAGGCAGGCAGGCAGGCAGGCAGGCAGATAGATAGATAGATAGATAGATAGATAGATAGATAGATAGATAGATGAGAATGTGGTTTGTGTGTGTGTGTGTGTGTGTGTGTGTGTGTGATACATGTTTATGAATGTGTTTGGACTGTGCATCCCCATGCACTCTTGTGGAAGAAGACACCAGGTTTCCTGATCTATTATTACTCATTTCCTTTTCTTCACATAGAGTCTCTCAGTGAACCTGGAGCTATGCTGAACATCAGAAAGCTCCCATGATCCTCTTGTTTCTACCCTCAAGAACACTAGATTTATAGGCATATACATTACTCTGTCATGGTTTTTACATGTGTGTCTGAGATTTGAACTTAAGTCCTCATGTTTTCACAGCAAAAAATTCTTGCTGAGAAATCTTCTTAGACTCCCACCACGTTTTTAAACAAAAAAAAAATAGAAAAATAGAACTACATACTCACACCTTAAATCTTTCATAGAGTGTTAAGCCCTCCATAAGCACAGGTTGTCAGGTGAACCTCCCAGCATACTGGTAGTGAATGCTCACTTTCAATGACTCAAATCAAAGCAGATTTTTTGGTGACTTTTCTTAGGAAAGACTATCACAACTGGCTGAGTTGCCTGCATTTTGGCTGTATGTAAATTGTTACTTCTAATTGCAAGTCTTGGAGTGATACCTAGGTAAAGCTAATAACATTGTCTGAGATATACTATTTCATGGCCTGAAGACTGGTAGAAGAGACAATAAAAAGTTCTCATTTATTTTTAATTGCTGAGATAATACGTGTAGAGAAATCTATCACCATCTTTTTGAGGATGGCTGTAACACCTCTACAATGAATATCCCTGTAGTAAAATCTCTAGCAGAAATGGAGAAAAACCCTCAGGGTGGATTTCTACAGTCAAGATTTGGTATTTTCATTGCTGCTGTGAATGAAATGTTTTATATTTTGTATTTTATAACATTATTATTGATGTAATGATGCTACATAATTATTGATTCTTTTTTTCCTTTATGTAGTTTCTTGATGAGGTACCTCCATCAAACAATGACCTTTAAGAAGTTGGACCAGCTTAGGCCATGACCATATGGGTACCCAGAGAAAACTGCTAGACCACCCAGGGCTCACTCTCTGGTTTCTGCATTACATACCTGAGGTTGGAATCTTTTAGACTTAGCTTGGAATTCTTTGACCCACATCCTCCCGTAACAGTTGCCTGTCTTCCCAACAAGTTGCCACTGGGTTTGCAGAGGTCCCCACAGTACCAAAGCAAGCACTTTCTGAGAACACGGTTGACAACACTATTATGTTCTTTTTTCCGTAGCTTTGATTATCATGACTTAATCTGAATATCTTTCAGTTGGGAACCATGAGCTGTGTTGTAGAGCTTTGGTGATGAGTGAATAGCCATTTTTGAATGCCTGTAGATGAATCTTCATCCACTTTGCCCCAGATGTGAACATCTGACTAGTGCCTTAGGATGCGACTGACTCTTTTCTACTTTTATGACTATTTTTTTTCAGTTTCTAGAAGGGGTTTCATCAAGCAATATGACCCACATTTCATTCTTTTTACTGAAGTAGAAACTTTAGAGAGCGTTGAGTCTCTCATGGTTGGCTTGTGATGCGTGCCCCTCCTACCCTTCAGCTGGTTCTTCTCTCTAGGACTCACTGCCAACACTCTGGACCCTCTAATTGGCTTCTGTATCTTGTTTCTCTTACAGAGACAAGTCATAGCCAAGAGGCTTACAGTTTTCCATAGTAATTTGTGATTTAGTAAAAGTCAATTTCTGACTTCAATATTGGAAGTTCATCACTAATGTATCACAAAGCCACATTCTGGAGCTGTTTTGTCAGTAGCGAAGCAGGTATTGTTTTGTTCGCTTGTCTTCTTTTCTGGCCAGTCATTAATGTGCTCCAAGTTCATTAAGTTAAGGAGAAAAGAGATCTTTATTCCTGCCAGGTATCAAAAGTAATTCAAATATTAAAATTTTAATTTTAAATGTGCATGTGAATATTTATACATACCTTGACAGCATAATGCATAAGGATATATATGTCTATAGATGTGTTTTGGTGTAAGCACGTGTAGGCATATATATATATATATACATACATATGTATATATACATATGTATGTATATATATACATATATATATATATATGTTTTTTGAGAAAGGGCTTCTCTGTAGGTATATTTTTGAACATGCACATATGTATTTGTGCATGGATATGTGTGTGTGCATGTGCTTGTGTATGAATTCCTTCTTTAGATGCTTTTCAGAATTGTGTGAGGCAACTGAAGGAAGGATTTAGAAGAGCTGAATCAACGGTGTAGATAAACTAGTACAACTTAGTGAAGTCACTGAATGGTTTTGTAGAAGTGGCAGGTCAACATATGTATTTGTGGACTCAGAGTAACCTAGGGAGATGAGAGTTTTAAAAATATATTTTTAAGAATTAAAACAAAGATCTTTTGAATACTGGGACTAAGGAAGAAAAGCCTAATTTTATGTATTAGTTTAATGAAGAGTCACCAAAAAGGTTACACTACCTCACACAGCAAAGGCGACACGCTCATGTACATTGCCTACCTATGGCGATCTCATTTACACATGAGCAATAACTATGTTTCAGAAATATTCATCTTCAGATGAGCAGATACTTTCTACAAACTACAGTCATCATGCACAGTGTGAGGCAATGAAGACAAAAAAAGTATGCTAATCAGTAGCTTCAAACACTTCACTTAGAGGCAATATTTTGAGAGGCCACAAGATGGGGATATTTACACACAAGCAGATCTTTTAGCTAGCAATTGCCGTGTCCTCAGGATCTACATACCACTTGTAGTTATTAAACTGATTAACATTCAGAAAAAAAAGCCCGATAGTGACAATTTTCATTCTGTATCTGAATCAGCAGTCCAAAGAGAGCTCAGTGGTCACAGCTGAGTAGTGGATACTCTCTTGGACAGGGTGAAAGCAAATCTCTTTCTTAAGCTTACATTTTTTTCTTATTAAATTTATATTTGGGTTTTGTTGGCTGTTTAAATTTTGTGAGGGTTTTAGAAAATACTATTTCTTCTCAATATTTATAACATTAGATAAAATGGAAAAATTAATGTCCAGTGATAAAATGTTGATCATCTGAAAAGTGGGGTCAATGTACAATAGAATATTGGCTAGTTGCTAAAAGTGGTATTTTTCTTAGTATATGTGAAAAATGATCATGGTAAAATTTTCATGATATAAAAATAAACTAAAATAGTACACACATAATTATAACTAACTGAGTCTAATTAGTACTGCCAGTATGTGCATAAGTGTAGGGCCATGCACTGGAGCATAAAGTTGGGAGGGAAACATGAGGGGGTTTGTGAGGAGTTGGAAAGAAAAGGGTAAATAAGGCTGAATATGACGATCAAAGCACATTCTATTTGTATAGGAAATTTCCAAGTAATAAATAAAAACTATACTTACCTACATGCAAAATGCACGAAAGGGCTCTTTATTTTCCTGATGTTTGTATGTAGGTAGTAAAACTAAGCTTCTTCTTTGGAATTTGCTTCATGCTCAATCTTTGTTCAAGATCAGGAAGGACTGTGACTCAGAGAAGAGGCCAGAAAAACGTGCAGTGTTTGGACTTGGGCAAAAGCTGAAGTAGCTTTGAGAAAATCCTGGCAATTTGCTTACTTCTTGGGATCAATGAAGCATTTGAGAGGATTGAGAGGACTAACTTGTTCATTACTGCTCAGACAGTGAGGGCATCTGGATGACCTCAGATTCTTGTAGGGTTGTGCAGTGTAGGTTCTGCACCCAATGTCATGGTCTCTGCTCAAATGAAAGGTAAATTATCATCAGCACATTTCACAAAGCCAAGAATCTTCTGACTCAGTCTTACTGTGTCCCTCTAAGAATTTTTGAGCTTACACAAAGTACTTTCCCCTACTCCCCCGCCCCCCCCCCGACAACTGACTCGGGTATTGCTGAAAGTGAAGTAGAGTCCAGCACCCAGCTGATGAGGTACACTCTAGCTTTTTCACCCAATTTCTCAGGTCCCTGCACTTCCTGCCATCGGGCCTGTGAAGGAGGCCTGAGGCCCCACAGACAACTTACTCCTCAAATCTCACGGGCTTGACTGAGACCTGAGTAGTATTAACTCTGGCCTTAAGCCTCATGTTCTGTAAGTTTTAAAGTTTTGATTTGTAAAATGATGAAGCCACAAGCAATATAAAGTTGAAATATCTTTTAAAATGCCCAATGCTAACAAGAGTTTAGGGGTTTTCTTATTATGAGGTACCAACTAACTAGTGATACTTTTCTCCCTTTTTCACTAAACATGCTGGGTGTATACCTGGTACATGTTCGAGTTAAAGAAGTGACTAGATGTGCTCATCTTACAGAAATTTAATATCTGGACTTTGGAAAGAGAAAATAGAAATGGATGCTACAAAGACCTTTATTTTAAATTGGTTATAATAGCTTCCTGGTTCTCTTACTCCAGCAGTCAATTGCAACCTAACATGTTCACAGTTGCAATAGTAAGAGTTATGTTTTTTACCTGTTAAAAGAATGTTCAATTTTATATTTACTATTTTGTTTGTGTGTATGTGTGTGTGTGTATATATACATGTTACATATGTGCTTGTGCCTATGGAAGAAGGACATCTTTTAAAAAGAAAAAGAAATGTAGCCTGTCCCAGAACTATATATTTTGTAGTTGTTCAAGCAAAGCATCTGGAATTGACATATCTACAAAAATGTAAGAAGATAAATGGTTGTCTGTGAAGGAGGAATGGCTTGGTGAGTCTGGGGAACTATTGGGTCCTGGGTTGAAAAATATTCTGAAACTGTATTGTGGCTGGAGATAGTTGCGCAACCATGTGTGTATTGAGGTGCATGCATTAAGGGGGTTAGATTGTCCTAATATGTGAAATACATCCAAATAAAGTTGTCAAAATAAAGACAATCAAAACAACAAGCAGGTACAGAGTAAAAGAACTGGTTGGACATTGAGGCAAGTTTGATTTCTCCATGAGACGGGGAAAGTCAATCAGTATTCTACTGGACTAGACAGAACATTCAGATT
The DNA here is from genome assembly GCF_903992535.2 of Arvicola amphibius. NCBI lineage: Eukaryota > Metazoa > Chordata > Mammalia > Rodentia > Cricetidae > Arvicola > Arvicola amphibius. The sequence goes on along the minus strand of NC_052048.2, from coordinate 69,508,705 downwards.
TATTAACTTGAAAAGTCAAAAGACTGTTTAGAGAGAGTAAAACATTGAAATCTGATCATGCAGAGGGTGGGCCATAATGCAGACAACATGGATTTTCCCATGTTAGAATTTTACTTGTTAGAGTGATTTCAGAATATTTATTATTAATTTACATTTCCTAGATTTGCTGCTGTGCATCTCAGAGATCTTTCTCATGTCCACTCTAGTACCACTGATATATGCTTCCAGGAAGAACTCCTAACAAATATCTATGATCTACAAGGATCTATCAAATGAGGAAACAAGTGACTAACACAATGTCACACTTTCCTGATCAACCCATTTTCCACATCATGGATTCACAAATTAGATTCCACATAGTTTATTAACAAAGCCATGATTTCAGAGGCAGACTGTGACAGCTTATTCTCTGCTCTGCCAGGAGGGAAAAATGAAGAGAGATCCCTGGATTGGAACCAAACACTCAGTGACTTGAAAAAGGCCTGGGAGAAGATATGTGACTTGAAACACAGCCAGGACTCAGCTGAAGGAATACAAAGTTCTCCTGGGAAGAACAATTATATTAGCCCACTCCAAATCCCTCAGCAGGTTAGCCAGAGAGACAGATATTTTAATGCTGGCCTGATCCCAAGTGCACATGCATTTCAATATTCTTTCTTATACTGTAGCCTCTTTTTTTTAACCAATAAGATGTGCTTCACACTAACACACACACACACACACACACACACACACACACACACACACACACACATATATATGGAAATGTTCTAAAAAAATTGTTCTGAGGATTGAATCTACTTACTTCTAGCAAAACATATCCTTTCCATCTGTATGAGATGAACCCATTGTTTAAGGAACTTGATATATGTCTTAAAAGTCTCTATATCATTTACAGAATTTTGCTATTCACTACTCATGAAAGAAAATATACAATATATTTCAGGAGATGCATTTAGTCAGTCTTTTACCATAGGAGAAATGGAGTAATCACTAATGTTGGTTATGTTGTAAAAAGGAATGAAAGCTGGGGGCTTATGTATGCAGACAGACATGGGTGTGATACCCACCACAGGTTGGCAAAGATAAAGACCATTTTACTTGGACTGATTGTCAACTCGACATAACTCAAAGTCACCTAAGAAGAAAGCCTCAATTGAGGGATTGTCCAGATTTGATTGGTCCATGAACATATCTGTGAAGGTTTTCTTGATTGTTAATTAATGTAGGAGGGCCCAGCTAGCTGTGGGTGATATCATTCTTAGGCATGTCACCATGGGCTACTTAAGAAATCTAGTTGAGCATAAGGCTGCAAGCAATCCATCAGACAGCATTCCTCCTCAGTTTCTCCTGGAATTCCTTGCTTTCTCTAGTTAGAGGTAATGTTTTATGGAAGAGCATGTAGTACTGTCTTCAGGCTCCTGCTTGAGTTCCTGCCTTGATTTTCTTCAATGATGTACTGTTACCTGAAGGTGTAAGCCAAATAAATCCTTGTCTTCCCTAGACTGTTTTTTGTCACAGTATTTTATCACAGCAACAGAACGGAAAGTATAATTAGTACAGAGAGAGCCCTGTATGTTACCAAGCATTTGAGGGAAGAGTGATTCTTGGGCATAGCCCTTTCCAAGGACACAGAAGGGCTAAGAAATCTCTTAGGAATTAAAGCTTAGGTCAAATACAACACCCTCCCCATTCAAATCATGTTCTCTATGTTCTAGGGAGGTCTTCCTGAAGCACTTCAGAGCTCCATGTCATGCTGAAGATTTCGAAGTCCCTGTATGTCTTCCCCAACTTTCCCAATACTCTTCCTCACCGCCAGTGTGTCACCAGGGATGGACAGTGCTTTAAAAAGAGTCTTTCTATCAAAGATCCTATTTGGCTGGCCACAGAAAGTCTACACAGAGCCATTTCTCATCAAAAACACTTCAGCAACTGTGTTTGCTAACTGTGGTTTGAACTTCATGACCAGGTCAGAAACAACATTCTTCAAAGATCTTTGTGTTTAGTTCATTCCCTTATTGTTGAATTTAATTTTATAAATTATTAAACTATTAATTTATAGATTATAATTGGTTAAAATATATACAACATATTTTGTGGAAAATAGATTTTTCATAAAGTATCTTTTGTTTATGCTTTTTTCTTCCACAACTCCTCCCAGATATTTCCCATTTTGTTACCATATGAATCAACTCATTTTTTCTCTCTTTTATTAGGATACAAGCAGACATCTAAAATAATAATAAAATAAAATTTGATAATATAAAAACAAACAAATTTTCAGTGAGATTTTGTTTTAACAAATAAAGCTTGCCTGAAGATCAGAGTGCAGAGCTAAGCCACTAGTGGCCAGGGAGTGGTGGGACACACCTTTAATCCCAGGACTCAGAAAACAGAAGCAAAGGAATCTCTGTTGTTAGTTCAAAGCCACGCTTGTCTACAGAAGATTAAATCTATCTAAAATAGAAACAGAGCTTACACAAAGGTGATCCCAGCACTTGGGATCCAACACCTTTAATTCCAGCATAAGGGAGGTGGAGATAGGAGTGATATGACTGAGTGAAGATAGTAATATAAGGCAGAGGGAGACAGAAGCTCAGAGCAGTCTGAGATTTGTTGAAATCAAATAATGGGGGCAGGAAGAGTGGGGTTTAGGAGCCATACAGGCAGGAACAGCAAAAACTAAGAGTTATTTGAGGAGTCTCATAAAAACCTAATAAAGTAGACGCTTCTTAAAAATATGCATATATGAAGGTGATCTAAATGTAATTACCAAATAATGATGGAGATGGGGCCACACGTGGACATCTCTCATCACCAAACGACGCTTCCAGTACTGAAAATAGGTTACATATAAACTACTTGTTGGCCAAAAAGGCTCCATGGGAACCCTGAGCAGTCTAAATTATTGCCAAGGCTATTGGTTGCTCCCCAAAAAGTGACAGTAATACCATAATGCCATATTGCTGTAGATAAAACCTATACAATTCATGGAACATGGAGAAATTGGGCTGGTAAGTAGGTATCTATCTAGAGCCTTCAGCCCCACAAACATGTTCATGGTATTAGAAGGTACTCGGCATGCTTCCTACCCCCCCCCCCATTATTTAATCCTTCCATTCCAGTCAATCCCCATCCATCCATAAGTATTTATCTATTTCCCCTTCCTAGTGTAATCCAATGCTCTCTCAAATTCCTTACTTTATACCTTGACTCCGTGGTTATAAGAACTATAGACTGCTTATTGTATATTTAATAGCTAACATACATTTTTGTCTTTCAAGATCTGGGTTATCTCATCCAGGGTTTTTTTTTTTTTCTAGCTCCATCAATTTACCCATACATTCTATAATTTGTTTTCGTAATAAGTAAGTAATACTCCATTGTATAAATGTACCTCATTTTCTTTAGTCATTTATCCATTTACAGACATTTGGTTGTTTCTAATTTCTGGAATGAATCGAATAAGTCTTTATGGTAAGCTGAAGGATCCTTCAGTTATATACCTAAGAGAAGTATAGCTGGATGTTGAGGTAGATCATTTCCATCTTCTTAAGGAATCACCACATTAATTTCCATAGTGGCTGTACAGGTTTGCATTCTCACCAGCAATGGTTGAGTTTTTCCCTTACTCTACATCCTTGCCAGCATGAGCAAGAGATTTATTGATCTTTGTCATGCTGACTGGTGTAAGATGAAATCTCAAACTAGTTTTGATTTGCATTTTCTTGATGACTAAGGATGCTAAACATTTCTTTATGTACTTCTCAGTCATTTGTATTTCCTCCCTTGATAATTCTCTGTTTATATCTGTTTCTCATTTTTAAAAATGGGTTGTTTGTTTCTTTGCTATTTTTTTGAGTTCTTCAGATGTTTGAGATATTAGTCCTCTGTCAATTTTGTAGTTGCTAAAAATCATTTCCCATTTTCCATCCTGCCACTTTGTCCAAATAATGGTATCCTTTGCCATAGAGAAGCTTTTAATTTCCTGAGGTTTTTAGTGTCTATGTTATTAGTTTTCTGTTCAGAAAGTCTTTTCCTGTGCCAATGACTTTCCAACCATCAGATTCAGTCTATCTGGTCTTATGTTGAGGTCTTTGATCCATTTAGAGTTGAATTTTATGCAGAGTGATAACTGTGGATCTATTTGCATTCTTCCACATGCAGCCATCTAGTTTGATCATAACCATTTGTTGAAAATGCTTTTATTTTGCCAGTGCATACTTGTAGCTTCTTTTTCAAAAATCAGGTGTCCAAAACTATGTGGGCTTATTCCTGGGACTTCAGTTTAGCTACATGAATCGGTGTATCTGTTTTTATGCCAATGCCTTGCTGGGTTTTTGTTGTTGTTTCTTTCTTTGTTTGCTTTTTGTTGTTGTTGTTTTCTGTAGTTCTGTAGTGCAACAATGATACTGGCAATAGTTATTTTGTTATTCAGGATTGTTTTTGGTATCCTGGATTTTTGTGCTTCCCTATGAAGCTGAAACTGTCCTTTAAAGTTCTGTAAAGAATTTTGCTTGTGGAAAATGGAGCTGTAGATTAAGATGGGTGCCAGTGGTGTTCCCAGTATCTCAGAGACTCTCATTTCTCATACTATGCAACTATAAGGCACTCTCCCTGTAAGTCCTTGGAGACAGAGAGTAGAGATCCACTTTTGGGTCTCTGGTACCTTTAAGGATAATGTTATAGAGTTGTATGTTTAAAGTGGTGAAGGTCTCCTATTAATCTGTATTCAGCTTGGTCTGGGATTTGGATATAAATTCTGTCTTCCTGAGTTCAGCAGTTTTCAAAGAAATATTCACTCTCGTATTGTTTTATGAATTTTGCTGTCTCCTTATGATAAAGGGACTTTTATGCTTGAGTTCCAGATTTCATGTAGATTTTTGCCATAATGTTTTCATATCATTTTGTCATCAGTCTGATATTTTAGGAAGATGTTTTCAGATGGACATCTGGCATTCTTAGTTGTTTTCCATCAGACAGTTACTCTGAAGAATGCCTTATGCCATATTGCCAGGAGAGAAATCTTTGCTGAGTCTTGTAAGAGAAGAGATGTGGATGGGATTATTTTGGTTGTAGGTAGGATTCTTTTGGTTGAAAAACAAGATGTGGGCTGGAGAGGTGACTTAGTAATAAGAAATGCATACTGCTCTTGCAGAGGACTCAAGTTTGGTTGTTAGCATCCACTTTGTGCTGCACGCTACTCTAGTTCCAAAAGATGTGGTACTCACTTCTGGCCTTTGTGGGCACAATATTGAAGTTCATATACCCCATACATAACCACATAGACACAAACACATATTTTAAATGAAAATAAATTTTAAAAAGGATGCACAGTGTTGTGGGTTATTTTTAAGATGTTTTCATTTGTTTATGCTGTGGACATTTGAATGACGCAAAGATGTGTTGCATTCTTTTATGTTGCATTTGTTTAACTGTGAAATTGTGTTAGTCAGACTGCTTAAAACACCCGATGTCCAATAAAGAACTAAATGGCAGATAGTGAGGCAAGAAAAGTATAGGTTGGGCTGGCAGGCAGAGAGAATAAATGGGAGAAATTTGGGAAGAGAAGATCAAGAAGTAAGAAAAAGGGGGAGAGGAGGGTGCTGAGATCAAGCCACACATTCAGACAAACAGGGAATTAGTAGGAAAGAAAAGGCATAGAGAAATAGAAAAAGGTAAAACCCCAGAGAGAAAAGTTAGACAGGATAATATAAGCTAAGAAAAACTGGCTAAAAACATGCCAGGTGGGGTTTTAGTAAGAAAAAATAAGTCTCTATGTGTGATTTATTTGGGACATGGGTAGTGGACTGCATAAAAGTAAGAGCCAAAAGAGAAAATAAAACAAGCAAACAACAGTATATCCTATGCTATATTATATAATATCTGCCACTATAACTAAAAATAGGGTATTGAGTATTTTTACTAGGGCTCTGTTTTATTTATTGATTTTTTTTAATTCTGCCATCCATCTTTTTCATGATGAACTGAGAATTGCACTAGTTAGTTTTTACCCAAATTTGTAGAAATCACAGCAGTGAATTAACTGACTTTGCTGTTCTACATCAGAGAGCTTTACTAGTGGGTTGAATGGAATTTATCCTGATTCTTTTTAAATTTTGCATTATTATAAAGGGATCAATTCCCTAACTGCTGAATTTACTCTCAGTGTTCTTTAGCTTAGTACAGGTCTGGGAAATCTGAGGGTGAAGAATCCAATTTCAGAATGCTTTGTTCTAAAAATGTCTATGAAAGCCCAACGAGATGGCTCTGTGGATAAGGACCACCAGGACTGACGACCCAAGTTCAATCCCCAGAATTCACAAGGTGGATTCTATAAGCTGTTATCTGTCCTCCACTTGCATGCTATGGGACATGGAATACACATACACAAAGGCACACACAATAAGGGTTAAAAAATGAAATACACAATCATCAATGAAGAAAGAAATAAAGAAGTAGAGAGAAGTACACAAATCTTCATTCCTGTTGTTTATATGTGAATATTTGTTTTGAAAGGAAATGAAAACTTTGCTTTTGTTTCAGCCACTTGAGATCATTAGATGGCTGGAGAACCAGAGGAGAGTAAGGTCCTCCTCCCTGAAAAAGATCAATAACGTATATTATCTTTAATTATAAATATAATGAAACATTTTGAAGTGTTTAGGAAGTCATAAAGTTTTGATGTATGTTCATGGGTTTTATTATTTTTGAATATTTAAAATTTCATATATGGATTGCTGTGGTGGGAGTTGTTTTCTCCATATTGTGCATGTGGAGTTCAGAGAACAACTTGATGCATTGCTGTTCACCTAGGAATAGTTTCTTATTTAACAAGGAATTAGCAAAGAACTCAGAGTTATGTGCCAGGGATGTCAAGTATGTGAATAGAATGTTCATAGGAGAGGGAAGAATTGCAGGAGCAACAAGAAAATATGGAGGGAAACAGAAATGGTCAACATGGCATTCTGAGTCCCAGAGCCTGTGTGTCATGAGTCATCAGTGTCAGGCGAGCCCTCTGGGATGTCTGTGTCCTCATTTGTAAAATAGGATATTGAACTTGATAATTTCTGAGATCCCTGCTGGCGCTACTTTTCTGAAATCCCATTATTATTTCTTTCAATACCGAAGCATCCATTAATAGGCAAGAAATTAAAAGCCTTAACCTTTGGCTGTTAATATTATTGGCGCCAACATTTAATAGCTTGAGATGAATAGCTGGTGATGCGAGAGAGCACAGCTATGGATGTTATAAGAAGTGACAGGCATTTCTCCCTCAGGTGACATTTCTCACTCAGGTGAAGAGGATGTTGGAATATTTTATACAATTCAAAGGATAATGAAATGGAAAGATGATTTCTGTAGGTATTCATTTGGAGAAAATTCAATAAAAAGTCACATTATCTTCTTTCAAAGCTCAGATATGCTCCTCCTCCATTTAACTACAGCAAAGGTGATTGTGAAATTGAAGAGGATTGGCTAACAAAGGAAGGAATCTAACCAATGGCGACTGTTGTTCAGTGTTTGCCACTTAATGAATTGCTAGAGATGTTCAATTGGGTTAAAGTACCCATAGCTCATTGAAAATGTATGTAGTGTGTTGAGGCATATTTCTGGACAGTCTGATTCCCTATAACCATAATTCTATACACTGAGGGATGCTAGAAAGACAGAGGACATCCTCTAAATCCTACCCAGACAAATGAGTTTTGAAAGGAGAAATAGGTTATTTTTTCCTATTGGCAATTTCTGTTTCCTGATAACCTTTGAAACACAAGGACAGTAAAGCAGTATGTTTGTGCACCTTAATGGTCATTGGCACCTCCAGAGGTTAACAATGGCCATTTGAGTTATTTTTGTACTTTTTTCCTTAAATTAAGGCATCAGATGACTACATAAGTTCTGTTTGTCCATCAAGTTTTCCATTGATTTCTCTTCTAAGCCTGTGAAGGCCTTTGTATTTCCATTTACAATGTGTTTCCTCAGTGGTGCAATGTCAATGGAAATGCTGATCTCAAAAGTTTGCCAGATGTATTAATATTGAATTAACTAATCGGTTATAGAAATAAGGACTTTGGGATGCTGCTGAGAGAGCCTTCCTTCACTTCTTGAGTCCCTTACTTCTTAGCTGTGCAGTTTATACAAAGGCATCACCAAGTCTCTTTTTCTGCCTTGTAAAATAATGGAAAGTGGGTAATAACGATGATTAAGGGAGTCAATATATCATAACTACTAGCTGAAAGTTATCATTGCTGTAGAAGTGGTGACTAATGCTGTGGGTTGTATTTTGCTCCCTTAAAATTAGTATGCTGAAGTCTGAACCCTTACTGCAATGTTATTTAGGGATTGATGCTTTTGGCAGGTAGTTTATATGGTGTCATGATAGTAAGCTCCCCTCTCTCCAGGGAACTGTTCAGTAGGACTTTCAAATCTTATAAGGTGGGGCAGAGCTTCCTGTAGTGGGAAATAATCAGCTTTCCTGACTTTGTCAGGATTATCCAATTCTCCACACTTGTCCAAATTATTAATGCTGGGAAAGAAAATTAAAAATTAACACATTCTAGCTGACATATATAAAAGTAATGATTTTACAGACTCATTCAGATTTTGATTTATAATCCTCTCCCAATTGGATCTATCTCTCTATCTCTTTATCCTCTCTCTCTCTCTCTCTCTCTCTCTCTCTCTCTCTCTCTCTCTCTCTCTCTCTCTTCTCCCCCATTCTCTCTACATGTGCATAGAAGTCAGAAGACTAACTTGTGGAGCTGTTTCTTTCCTTCCATGTTTCCATAACTCTAAGGATCAAACTTGGATTGCCAAGATTGCATCTTAATCACCTTTATTCACTGAGCCACTTACTGGTCTAATGGCTTTAAGAGATTAGGAAAGTGTGAAATCCCTAGGGAGTTCCCTCCTGCTCCTGAGATATCAATTTGATTTTATACTGAAAATTTAAGTACACATAAAACAAATCTTCCCCAGATATCCTTAACTATATAGAACTATTAAGAGAGATGGTTCAGCAGTTAAGAGTACATGCTGTTTTTGCGGAAGAATGGAGTTTGGTTTTCAGCACCCATGTCAGGTCAAACTGTTCACAGCCACCTATAACTCCAGCTATAGGTGATTTAATGCCCTCTTCTGGTCCTTGCAGGCACTGCATGTATATGCAACCCCCCCCCCACCATCACAAGCACAGACACATAATTAAAATAAAAAATAAGCCCTTATAAATAATACTTAACTCACAATGATATATAAGATCTATAAATATTCTTTGTTGTTGGTAGTAAATAAATTTATACATGAAATTTACCTGCTTTGTACATTTTTATTAATATAAACCAACTCCTAAGAAATAAAGCCCTATATTGCCTAAGCTTCCTGGGACTCTTCATTTGCAAAGATACTAAAGGGTAAAAGAATGAAGCACATTAGAAAATTGTAAAACACCCGACACCCAAGTTTGCAAGTTCAGATGACAGTTGAGATAAGTTAACCAGCAGGACAAAGTTAGGAGCTCAGGAAACTTCACAGTTCCTTGTTGCCCAAAAAAAGTAATTTGCTCTCCTCAGAGGATGAACTTTTGGGTAGTCCAACACTTCTAATGAGGGGAACACATACAGCTCTCAGGCAGATGGTTTTTCAAATTTGGCAAGTGCTCTTAGCACTTGCCCAAATTAGAGTTAGCAGCTGCCAGCTGCTCGTTTTTACCCATTTGCTCTAGACACTGCTACTAACTCCTACACCCAAGCAAGTCAAGAACTAACATATTACACATCACCAACACTTAGTCCTCCCGTCAAGACACTAAAAGAGAGTTGAAAGTATCCAGGGAGCACATAGAAAATTCAAGTAGCTTTTTTCTAGAGCAATAATTTCTAGAGACCATAATTGGACAGAAAGATTACACTGTATTTATGAGTACTTGCAGCTTTGCAGAGAACCTAAGTTTGATTCACAGCACCCACTGATGGCTTGAAGTCATATGTAACCCCATCTGTAGGGAATCTGCTGCCCTTTTTTTGCCTTTTCTGACACCAGACACACATACAATGAATTTACTTATATACAGGCAAAGTACTCATGCACCTATAATAAAATAAGTCTTAAATATGATACTCATTACATATTTTTATTCCTAGGTGAATAAAATGTTCAGGCATTTTAGCTTTGTATCTCTGAATTTATTGTATAAGCCAAACCATCAACCAAGTAATCAGCAAAGAAATGAACCAAGAATATTGGTAAAAAAAATAAAATAAGAGATATGTGTCAAAGAATAGAAGAGAAAACCACATGTCTACAGAGCTATATTCCTCTTTATGGATGCCAAAATGACTCAATTTAACTCACCCTTATTGTTGATGAAATTTAGCTCCTCATGGTTAATGGTCTTTACTGCTTTGCTGTCTGTAGCTGGGAATTGGGTTAAGCTTCTGAAAGACAGCTGTTTTCATGGCTAATCCCCCCACTCTGTTTTCAACACCTGTAATAATGTGTATAATCTGTCAGTTTTAAATGTCTATTGCTTTGTCTTCTGCACCTACTGCCTCTCTCATGCCTGATGGAGGACTCTTGTTGATTAATAAAGAAGCTGCCTTGGCTTTTTTATAGGGCATGATTTAGATAGGTGAAGTAGACAGAACAGAATGCTGGGAAGAAGGGAAGTTAGTCAGATGCCATGCCTCTCCTCTCTGAGACAGATGCCATGGAGCCAGCCGCCAGGTCAGACACGCTGAATCTTTCCTGGGAAGCCACGATCTCATAGTGGTATACAGATTATTAGATATGGGTTAGTCAAGATGTGAGAGTTAGCCAATAAGAGGCTGAAACTAATGGGCCAGGCAGTGTTTAAATTAATACAGTTTGTGTGTTATTTTGGGGTATAAGCTAGCCATGCAGCTGGCAGCTGGGCGGCAGAAACACAGCCCACTGCTCATCACTACACATGCCAGGTCAGGTGATTGAAAATCTCTATTATGTTTTCCAAAACTCTTTGCTACATCATCTAAATTAGTGTGACACTGAAACAAGGGAATGAGAATATTGTATTGAAAAAATCTTTAGAAATCTTGGTAAATAAAAAGTTGCTCATTTATCCCTTCAACACAATGGCTGAAAATTCCAGACTGTCTCAACTGAATGCCTACTGAAAGTAGGGTACGATAATGAGAATCACTGACCTCTTACAAATATGAAAGCTGAAATAAATTGGAGTGTTTAAATATCAGTTTCACTTGGAATCACAAATCACAGCTGCCAGCTATGCAGTTTAAAAAAATAAATCAATACATTCTTAGAGTGATGATAAGTTAGAAGGGTCATAAATTGCATGCATGCCTTATGAGAAATGAACGGGAAGACTTGCCCAGTATATTGACTGTTTTCTCTTTGGAATGTAGGCATAAATTATGACAGTCCATTGTGCAGAGGAAGTCAGATTTACAGTGCTGATTGGAAGAAACTGGTACAAGCTTTTATTGAGCATTGACTTGGGGCCAAGGACCAGTGAGCCACTTTCACAGTCAAGTATCTTTTAACTTTTGTGAGAGCAGAGTATGTGAATATATTCTTTTCTATGTTTTGCAGCATAAGAACCAAATGAGACTGGGAAAGAAGAAGGCTTAGCGGTCATAAAGTTGATCTTCTCAGAAGCCTAGGCTACTGATATAATCCATATCACGGAAAGGGAAAACAGTGGTGTTTGTCCTTTCATTTATTAGACAGATATTTTTTAATTTCTCAGATGTATCATTTGTCTATCAACATCTATCTATCATTATATTGATCTATCACTCTATCCTTCTGTGAATGTATTTATAAAACTATTAACTATATATCCTTTTTTTAGATCTAAACTTGGCCTTCTTAATCAAGTACACCAAGGTTATAGATCAATATGTTTGAGGAAAAAAATAACACATCGGAGAACTGGACTGAGCTCCCAAGGTCCAGTTGAAGAGCAGAAGTGAGGAGAGTATGAACAAGGAAGTCAGGACCATGAGGGGTTCACCCACTGAGACAATGTGCCTGAGCTAATGGGAGCTTACCAACTCCAACTGGACTGGAAATGAAAGAGCATGGGATCAAACTAGTCCCTCTGAATGAAGTTAACAGTTGGGGCAGACTGAGGAGCCAATGACAATGGCACTGGCATTTGTCTCTACTGCATGTACTGGCTTTGGGGGATCCTATACTCTTTGGATGTATACCTTGCTTAACCTGGATGTAGTGGGGAGGGCCTTGGACTTTCCACAGGGCAGGGTGCCTTGCCCTCTCTTAAGATTGGAGAGAGTGGGTGGAAGGGTGTATGGAGGGTGTGGGAGGGGAGTTGGAAAAAGGGAGGAAGTGGGAATTTGGTTTGGTATTTTTTAAAGTAGTAAAATAATAAAAATAAAAAATAAAATATGTCCATGAGCTAATTCATCATAAGTATGACTTGTAGGGTGACATGGAATTGCATTTGCTTATATTATTGAATTAAATGAAGAGAGGGACTTTACAGATATAACAACTACAATTGGTAGAATTATAATGATACAATTGATAAATTATACAGGTTCTGGTTAGGTCTAACCTAACAATGTAAGTGATTAAAACTGTATTTCTATACCTAGATGAAAGAACACACACATACACTTGGATAACATACATCAGGTCTTTATTAGTGTGGAATAATAGCTTTTGAAATTGTTACCAGACTCTTGTGTCAGAATCATGCACCACAGTTTTATCTTAGGAACCACTATGTACAAAACATATTTCCCCTGAATGCCTTAAACAAAAAGAGTATTTTGCCTTTAAATATAATCATGGCTTTATAAAACATCTTGACACACTTGTTTGTTTTCATTTTAAAATAGAGATATGGCACCTCTGCAGTCAAGCCATGATTCTGTCCATTTACCTTGCAAGAGTGGGACTACTTTGTACACGAGCTCAGTTGCTTGCTGCCTGTCATTCTCTTTTGAGGGAGTCCTATTTTGTAACTTCCAACTCTCAGGCAGAAAGAGGTATATAGTTTCTTTCTTTGTGACTTTTTTTTTCTGCCGTGTCTGTCATCCTTTCCTACTCTCCTCTGATCAGGAATTCTATTCTGTATATAATCTCTTAGATAATAAATTAGATTGGGCCAATCTAGAAATGGTATGACACAGTGCCTTACGAGTGTCCACTACATTAATTGCATCTGTAAAGTTCCTTTTGTCGTTTTAACCAAAGACATAACCATGTGTATCTAGAGCTAGTACTTTTGAGGAATGAGTAAATGGTCATCTTTGACTCTGTATTTTCCCAACACCAGCAACATCTCACCTTGTCTTAAATACACTGATTAGCTACTGACAGGAAGAAAAAAAATATTTGTGACTTTAATGTTTTATCATCTAATGCACCTTTCTCCAAACATATTGCTGCATAATGTTGATGTAATTGATAGATAGTATCTAAATTGCCTCTGTTCAGGAATATCATGTAATATACTGTTATGTTACATTTAATCCAAGTCTTATGAGTTCCAGAACACATCTGCTTCAGAGAGCACAGACCTGGTTTTAAATGAGCAAAGATTCCATGTACATATTCTTTCCTTCTGATGTTTATATGCATTGTTTCCATTCCTTTCCTATTACTAACAGTCTTTCAATGACCTTAAACATAATTATTTAGTTTTGGATGCATGTAATTACATTTGTGGAATAAATACTTGGAGGGAACATTCTAGGGCAATAGGAGCACACATTTTTAATTTGATAAATATGATCAAATTTCCCTACAGAAGAGCAAGTATGACACCAATTTATCTGCCCTCCTCTTATGTATAGAAATTCTATTTTGCTTTAGTCCTTCTCACATGGGTTTGCAATTAGACCTCTAGACCTTTCCCAGTGTGACAGACTCAGCACAGTTTTATGGAATTGATAGACTATTTTCTAATAAGTTATAGATTTATAGTAAAACAGAGCAGAAAAATAGAATATTTCCATATGATACAGTGTGGCTTAATTTGTAAATGTTATATTATGAGATTTATTATACAGTTACTAAACAACTTGGCCAGAATTTTTATGTTTAAAAAAATGTATTTCCTTTACTGTTAACCATATAATCACATTCCTTTAAAGTTTTCTTGCTGAGTTGCTGGTATTTTTAAATTGATATAAAAATCATATTATGATGTTTATAAATTATAAGGCATGTTTCTAGGTTTGTTTTAAGGGATTTCACATTTTAAATGTTTTATATTTTATCTTTTGTAAAAACATTATTTATGTTTTATTGTCTCATCTGTTTATTCTGCAATGTTCTCAAAGAGCTTTGACTATTCATATGCACGAAGTATGAATCTAACTTCCAATAGTCACCACACTATCTTATCAGCAAGATAAGATAGCTGGAGAGGCTTCTTACCTCCAATGGAAGCTTTTATACCTAAATGAAAGGCTTCTCTATCCTGTCTATCAATAAATATAATGTGGAAATGGATGAAAGGAGCAAAGAAATCATGTTTGACAAGGATATAGAATCATGAGATAAGGGTTCATCAAATATTGAGCAGGAGTGCAATAGCACTTGTTCACATTTTATGGGGATCTCCATTACAGTGCTGTCCTTTGTGTCATGGAGTACACTGTGCATGTGGACTCAGGTGAGATCTCCTGTTTGAGGTCTGATTCTCATCTATGAGCAGCTGCAAAATAGAAATAAATGTTCTAAGAGTCTAAGTTTGAGAGAACTGTATAATTCAGAACTTATAATTCTAATAATGATATTTAAGAAATCGTGTACAGTGAAGCAGAAAAAGAAGAAAGATTAGATGATTGAAGATAGCAGATATCAAAAAAGAGGAATTAAAAATTTAATAGGTAAGAATAGGGATTAATCCTGGGGAATACACATATGTTAGATTGGAGTGAGAGAAGGAAAAGGCAGGATAAAATTTAGAAGAATTTACAATTAAAAAATAACATATGGGAGAAAAGCTTAGAACTAACTTAAAATGCAGAATTATAACAATATATGACACTCACCCACGGCTTTGAACTAGGGATCCACTCATGGATCTCATACTGATCAAGGACTTGCATGTGAATGGGAGACATGGTTATGGACCCTACCTCTGCTCTAGATACAATCACTGGAATTAGAATTTGGATCTTTGCAGTCTTATGTTGGACTATTATTTTCAAATTTGAACCAGGCTCCAATGAGTAACAGTTTTTTCTAAGCCTTAAATCTGAATTTTTGATCTGAATATAGGGATATTGCAACTGGACACAAAACCTAAACTTTCTGTCTTCATTTTTAAATGGGTTGATTTAGTTATAAAAATGTTTCTTGACCCTTGTTTTATAAAACAGAGATCAAGAAGAGATGAACTCCTTGGCTGGGATCACATACATGATCTTTATTATTTTCCTGTTCTCCAATTCCAATCACCCAGTCTTTTCCCAAGTTCCAGAGCAGACCACCGGTTGAGGCCTACCTTTCTCTCTGACCATATTCCCAGGATTCTACACAGATCCTAATGATATACCCATTTTTCCTCCCTATTATGAATCCTCTTAGTCACTCTACCCATACTAGCCCATCCCAATTTCTCAGTGTCAGCTCCTAATACTTAGAAACACACTCTACTTAGGACTCCCAGAGGCTACACATAGCAGGTTCTCAAAAATATTCCTTACTAGGCAGCTCAACAGCCCCCACACTTTCTAGAGAGGGTGGCAGAAACTGAGGAATGGAGCATTTACCCCCAAACCACAAGAACAGATATCAGTACCTAGGGCTGCAACCATCCTAAACGCATATTGATTTATTTCAGTTAGCTCATATAACAGAATGTTTTTCTGCCTTGCCATCCAATTATCAAATAATGATTTATTATTAATTATGAAAGTTTGGTCTGTAGCTTAGCTTGTTCCTAACTAACTCTTCTAACTTAAATTACCCCATCTTTCTGTGTCTTCTGGTGGTTTGTATGCACCTAGATTCCTGATCTCTCTCAGAGATTCTACCTATACTTTCTGTGTAACTATTGGCAGATCAGCTTTTTATTATACCACTCACAGAAAATACATCTTCACACACTGTACAAATATCACAACAACCTCCAGCATTTCTGTTAGTTCTTGTCCTTTACCTGTCTATTGGCAAGAATGGGGTAATGAAGCTATCCACCATCACTGCGTGAAGGTCAATATGTGATTTAAGCTGTGACTTAAACTGTAATCATGTTTCTTTTATGAACACGTGTGTCCTTGTATTTGGTGCATAGATGTTGGTTATACTCCGAAGGTACTCTATGCTACCAGAGGAGAAAAGTCAACACCAAGCCAGCTACAAATTCTTCTATCTCCTAAGATGAATTGGCTGTAAGTTGCATTTAGTTTAATAGTATCACAAAGCTTATAGGAGTAACTTACCAATACCTTGATAAGTTGGATTTAAGACCAGTCCAAAGGATGGAACCCTTTCATGGCAGTGTTTGGATAGCCAATAATCTGAGACTAGATAGGCTAGGGACCTAGAAGAAGAAAAAAAATACTATTATTCTACTAAATGAATGTAGAAATAAAATGACTTATTATGATATTCTGTTACACTTTATAGTTCAGTGTTTTGCTCAATCATCATCAGAGAAGCTTCCTCCTGCGGTAGATGGAAACAAATACAGAGACCAAGAGCCACAAAATGGGCAGATAGTGACAGATCTTGGAACACTCAGTTTTAAATAGGATGACTCTACCAAACCTTTTCCCTCAGGGCTCAGAGTGTAAGAGCCAGAGGAGATAAAAGACACCAAAGAAACAAGGCCATCTAAACACAGCAAGACCAATGCACATATAACTCATAGAGACTGAGGCAGCAGGCAAAGGTCCTGCACAAATCTATGTTAGATAAAATCCCAGGGCTCTGACAAGTACCGAACCCTTAACCCAGATCCTTGACCCAGAAGATAATCCCAATTTATAACCATTCACTTAGTTCATTTCAGTGGAGTCTCACTTGAGATACAAACCTCTCTTAAGAGGTCAGGTGTCATGCCGAGCAGTATTTAGGCAACAAAAAACAAACTCAATGGTGTCTTTTGAGGTTCTTTGTCTCATAATGCTTTCTCAAGGCTTATTTATTTATTAGTTTTAACCTTACAGGTCATTGGAACATATGTTATGTCTTCCTATTTTGTGCTTTTGTGGCATGCCTGTGGGTACAAATGTGTGTCTCTTCACCATCTATATGCTTCTTGTGCTTTTTCTTTGACTCTTTTGCTTCTGTTTGTTTGTTTTGTCATGTTCATTTTTTTGTTTTTGTTTTACCTTAATTATTATTTTTGTTTAGATTCCCATTTTCTAACAAGAGACAGAAAGATGTGGATTTGGATGGGAAAAGAAATGGATAGGATCTTGGAGTAGTTGGGGGAAAGGAAAACATAATTAGAATATATTAGATGAAAAATATGTTTTCAATAAAAGAAAAATAAAGTTATTTTCAATAATAAAAAATGGACTTCTATTGTGTTATTTCTTAATTTCGTTCTGTTTTCTCCTTTATTTCTCTTGAAAAAATGAATATATAAGCTAGGCTTAGTGTCACAGGCTTATAATTTCTGCTATTCAGGGCACTGAGACAGGAGTATGACAAATTTTGGGTCTGTGGGAACTTACAGAGACTCTGACTTATAGGTAAATAGTAAAAAGAAGGCTGGATATTTAAGTATTTATGCATTTGCCTAGCGTGTGTGAATCCCCTGTTCAATTCCCAGCACCATGTAAAAAAGGTGACAATATATGCTTACTTATAACTCTATATTTTCCTTTGTAGAATAATTGATAACCAAAAGGAAGTGCTTATTATTTTTAATCTCCTATTAAAAGGTGCATGAAACCATTTTCAGAAGTACAAAGTTAGGCTGACATGAACAAGCTCTGTGAGTAAACATGGGGATAATGAGACTGAAGCATGAAATTTGGTTTTTTCTGAATGAAGAACATTCTATATTATATCTTGTTTTCTCTAAAGCAAAAAATTAACAATGAACAACAGTCTTTATAAAATATGTAATTGGAGTACTTTTCCTAGCATTGCAGCTAACATGATGTACAACAAGGAACAGTCCCAAGTTCAAGGTGTGAGATGGAAATCAAATTAAATTGAGACAGCTTTCTGATAAAAGCTTTATTGGCCCCAATAATGACACAGTTCATAAGATATGCACAGTTCAATGAGTGTATGTGACTGCCTCAATTACAGTAATCAACATCAGCTTCTAGTTCCTTAATAGCTTTGCTTATTGGTTTCAGAGACTTGAAAGTCTGTCATTCTGTCTTATTTTACATGGAGCATATAACCTTGTTTTATCTCTGTCACTTTTTCTGATCACCTTAAAATAAGACGCAAGGGCTAAAGTAATACCCTGGACATATGCCTACTGTATCTTAAAATAGTGTGTTTGATTGGCCTATGTTCAAAAAGCACGAGCTCCAGGATATTTTTGATGTAGAGCCTGATACAGCATCTTCCAGTAACTCTCCACATATGCCATACTTGGAACAAGGGTACTGGGCTCTGGGTAAAGGGCCTAATTCTCACTAGTTATTCTAAATATCATTACAAGAAACATTATTTGACACAAGGAGAAAGATAGATAAAAAAGTACAAAGAGGATCTCTTATCTTTTGACAGGGGAAACATTAGAATCTAGGCTTGTGTCCTTCCAAGAATAGTCCCTTTCTTGCCAAGAATGAGATGTAAGTATCCCAAGGCCAACTTGGAATCAGAGAAATTGAGCAAGCTTCTTGTCTAGTTAGTCAGCAGTGAAGCAAGGGTGTTATTTATTGCAATTATAGACATTACATGTCAAAAGTTTACTAGATATATTATTTCAATTAAAGACAAGATGAGAATGAGGTTTTCTTTAAATATTTCTTGTATTTTTGAGATTATGTATGATTGAGTTTCAAAAGCTCTGGCAGAAGGATGACAGCATCACTGTCAGAGGATCATCGGTTGGTACACATTGCTTTACTTACATTTACACAGTGTCTTTTGATATACCTATATGATTATGTGATTCTACATAATTATATTATCTTCTGTATTTCTTTATGTTAGGGGTAAGAAAGGCAACATGTCTTGTCATTGAATAGGAGCTTGTATACTATACTAGAATATTCCTTAGGGAAAAAACAAACATACTGGAAAACAATTCTAGATGCTTGCTCTTAAGTCTTCTTTTTTTGGTCATTAATTTTTAAAATTTAAAATACTTGCTTCGGTTCTCTCTTTTCAGTCTAACTCTTGCCTATTTTTTTCTTAATTATTTGAAAGCTAAACTTATAATATTTTACCCTAAATATCGTAAGAACGAAAATATTTTTATATAAGTATGGGATAGTACTTAAATCATAAAAATAAATAGTGTGAGACATTCTCTACTTAAATATATATATATACATATATACATATAGATTTTTAATAGTATTGTTTAATGGGGAAGGAGGAGTGTGGGTACACATACACGTGTGTGCTTGTCTGTGTGTGTTTGTGTGTGGTGGGGTTGGAGTACAACTTGCAGAGTTATCTCCCTCCACCAGTGAATCTCAATGATGCAAATCAGGTCATAAGGCCCACTTGAAAGTCTTTCTATCCACAGAGCCTTCTTGCTAACACTATTTATCTGTAATATAATCATAATAGAAAAATTTAAATTTTCTCATAGCCAAATATCGGTACTTATTATAGTTTCTCAGTAGTCCTCCAAGAGACATTTTATTGAATGGAACTCTAAGTTTCTCATTAGATTTTGTTTCACATTTTTAAAAAAGTCTATTTTTGGCTTGTGCTTGTGCACATCCATATTCCTGTGTGGCTGGGTATAATAAGTATACACACATGCAGAGGGAAAATGATAGCCTTTGGTGCTTCTCTGAAGTGCCATGCCATCCTCATCCTTGTTTATACAGACAAAGCCTCTTCATATAGGCTATGCTATCTGGATGGAGAACCTCAGGGATCACAGTCCCTGAATTCCCATCACTGGCTCACTAGTGAACCCCCTCAGTTCAAACTTAGGGGCTTCTGGTGATTGGAACCTCTGTTCCTCAGGCCCGCAAGGCAGCACTTACTGAGTAGCTATCACCACTCAGTAGTTTGAGTTCTTTTAATTTTAAACTGTTTCTTTCCTCAGGGATACAGTGTTTTCCAAGGGTTTGAGATGTGCTCCATTCTTTGCTCACTTGCCAGTATTAGCTTGTTCCAAATATACGGAAGTTATCGTCCTAATTACCCTTAACCACCCTATGTGGAAGAATTTCTTATTTCTATTTTATTGTTTTTATTGGTGTGTGTGTGTTCGTGGTGTGCATGTGTGTGTATGCATGCATGCATGCATTGTGTGTGCATGATATGTATAAAGGCCAAAAAGGACATCAGATCTCTGGAACTGTTGTAACAGTCAATTTGAGCCACCCAACTTGGATGCTGGGAAGTGAAACTTGCTCCTTTACAAGATTAGCTCACACTCCTAACTGCTGAGCATCTCTCTAGCCCTTCACGTATCTTTTATTAATTTGAGAATTAATCTATGGTTAGAATGAATTAGATCATATCTATCACCATTTACCTCCAAGTCCCTGCAACTTCATCCTCTGAAGTCAGTCTTCTGACATTTTTTAAATGTTAATTTGTCTACTGAGCCTCTACCTAAGAGGCTTTGTCTACCTAAGCTAATAATGATACAAGGTTTTTACGTTATAGATCTTCAAGTATTATATTTAAATGCATGTATCCTTTTAGAAGATGAATATTATGTCTATAATTAGATTACTTGAAGAGACTCCGTAACTTTTAAGACTTTATTTCTAAAATTATGAACTTACTTTTATAACCACACTACAGAGAAAGCTATGCAATACCAGCAATAGTGTGATGATCAAATTCTAAAGAAAGTCCTAGCCTAACAAAAAGCAAATGAAACAAAACAAAGAACTGACCCCTTTTAAGCACATCTGCATGGAACTGACTTTTTTCCAATGAAAATTAGGTGGAAATAGTTTAAGCCTAGACAATGACCACCTTGTAAGAGAGCACAAGCAGTCTAATGGGCACTACATTATGCTGAAGTAAAGCGGTCCTTTATAAACAATGGACTATTATGTTGATTTTATACAATGCTCTCTCTGATCTTTCTGTAGCCTCTATTCAGTTACTCCTCCCATCTGTACTGTATCATTTTCCTGTGGCCCCATTAGATTGCCTCGTCTTGCCTGTGTTGCTCCAATTTGCCATTATTCATCAGAAACAACATACCTGACTCTTGCCTGTTCTAAAACCTCAGTTCCCTATATAACTTTAAATGTTGGTACTATTTCTAACACATTTTCTCAACTATACTTTAAAACTAAGAATTTACATACTTACACCAGCTAAATTAAATGTAAGTTTCCTGGGTCGATTCTAGAAGCAATTCATTTTGATATGAACTTTGAAGCATCTATAGACTTGATATCCCAGACAGATAAATAATGAAGAAGAAACTAAGGCAAAAACAAAAGCTCATGGAACTTGAAGAAAAATCTTATATGATATTTGGAAAGAGCAAGTCTTCTTAGCAAACCCAAGGGAGGTGAAAAAAAATTTCCTGAAAAAATTACAAACCCTACTCTTGGCCTTATATGCATTCCTATCATTCACAGAAATACTCTTTCCTCAGATAGTGTTATTAAAATCTTCTGTTTTCTGGATGTCAAACTACTCCAGATGATTGAGAGTCAGATTACTAGGAGATGAAGAATGATGAAGACCCTAGAAAGGGTTCAGCTCATGTCGTAGAAGAAACAAGCACATGTTATCATCAGAGAAAGTGGATAGTCTGAAATCAATAAACTCCTTGACATGGGATTTCTCAGTGAAAGAGAGAAGTAAATACTCTACTGATATTAGAAAAAGTAAAAGGGACCAAGAGGAAGGAGACCTGAACACACAGGCAATAGGCAGAGGCAGTAGGAGTTTGGGCGTCTTCTTTTGTTCACATTCCTCTTAGTTGACGATTGCCTTCTCACGGGGCATGATACTTGCATTCCATCCACATGTTTTCAATGATGCTTCTCTTTATTTATACTCCTTTGCTTCAGGGTCAAGGTTAGGATTCTCTGCTAGCATCACTGAGTATTGAGAATGTTCAGATCCAAGAATCAGAGGAAGGTTCTTGAGATTCGTGTGTGGCAAATAAAAAGGAATCTTCCACACAGAAAACTGTCTGCAGTATCTTCCATATCCTTCTTCTTCCAAATCACTAATAATAGGAAATAGCATAGTGGACCATAACCAGCAACTTATACTTTACACCCATGCGTGGATTAAAGGGACACAGTGTGAAAGAGGTGAAACAGTGAGTGCAGTGTGGCAGCTTTTTAGCCCTAGAGTGAGGAGGAAGGGTAAAATAAAGATTTTCTAATAAAGTAAATACTTTTAATGAACAAAAATAGCTGAGAGATAAGTAGTAAGAGATTGTCAAAAATTTTAGAAACAATCATAAAAGACAAACCCCATAAATATTTTCCAAATTTACATCTCCACCTAATGTCCACTTTCCACTAGACCATCCCTGTATTTATCTCCTCACATCCTAGGTGAAGACTCTCAGAAGTAGATGTCCTCTCCACACACCAACTGCCTCAGTGGCCCCAAGGGGTATGATTCCTACTGCTATACTTTTTTTAGGACACCAATATCTCAGTTTGCTTCAGATGTTGAGGGATGGGCATTGTGTCTATGGCAGTGGTGAGCAACTGTGGAAAGTGCTTGCCAATCACAGGGGAAGGTGGTTTTTTGTTTATTTCTTTGCTTAATTGAGAATGAGCATGAACACCCCAATTTTTCTCTACCCCCTTCCTTTATGTCTGCCCTGCTATTTACCAGGAGAGGTCACTTTTACTCATCTTGTACCCTACAGAAATGTGCCCTTTCAGAGAGAAGACCCTGGGGAAATGCTCTTGTCTGTGCTCAGTGAAGCTAAGACTTCCTGTCTTCCATGGTGAAGAATCATGTGACCATCTCCCATCTCCCCTTACCCCCACCCCATCCCCACCCCCAGTTTCCAATTTTTGCCTGGCAATCTTGTCTCCTTCCAATATCCAGGAGGATAACTATATGTTTTTCTTTGGGTTCACCTTCTTATTTAGCTCTCTAGGATCACGATTACAGGCTCACTGACCTTTATTTATGTCTAAATCTACTTATGAGTGAGTACATACCAAATTCATCTTTTTTGGGTCGGGGTTACCTCACTCAGAATAGTGTTTTCTATTTCCATCTATTTGCATGCAAAGTTCAAGATGTCATGTTTTTTTATTGCTGAGTAGTACTCTAATGTGTACATATTCCGCACTTTCTTTATCCATTCTTCCATTGAAGGGCATCTAGGTTGTTTCCAGGTTCTGGCTATTGCAAACAATGCTGCTATGAAACATCGTTGGATATAATGCTTTATGTAGTAGGATAGGGCATCTCTTTGGTATATTCCCAAGAGTGGAATTGCTGGATTCTGGGATAGGTTGATCCCCAATTTCCTGAGAAAACCGCCACACTGATTTCCAAAGTAGTTGCACAAGTTTGCATTCCCACCAGCAATGGATGAGTGTACCCCTTATTCCACATCCTCGGCAAGCAAAGGCTATCATAGTGTTTTTGATTTTAGCCATTCTGACAGGTTGTAAGATGGTATCTCAAAGTTGTTTTGATTTGCATTTCCCTGATAGCTAAGGAGGTTGAGCATGACCTAAGTGTCTTTTGGCATTTGAACTTCGTCGGTTGAGAATTCTCTGTTCAGTTCAATGCCCCATTTTTTAATTGGGTGAAAAGTGAGGAGGGGAGGATGGGGCGGACTCTGGGGGAATGGAATGGTTGGGATGGAGGAAGGGTGAAGGATTAGGGAGCAGGAAGAAGATACCTTAATTATGGGAGCCATTTTAGAGTTGGCAAGAGACTGGTCTCTAGAGGGGTTCCCAGGTATCCATGGAGATGTCCCCAGCTAGTCCCTGTGGGCAGCTGAGGAGAGGGAGCCTGAAATGGCCCTTTCCTATAGCCATACTGATGAATATCTTGCATATCACCTTAGAAGCTTCATCTGGCGATGGATGGAGATAGAGACGGTGACCCACATTGGAGCACTGGATTGAGCTCCCAAGGCCCAAATGAGGAACTGAAGGAGGGAGAACATGAGCAAGGAAGTCAGGACTGCGAAGCGTGGACCTAGCCACTGAGATGGTGGGGCTGATCTAATGGGAGCTCACCAGGCCAGCTCGACTGGGGACTGAAGAACACATCGGATCAAACCGGACTCTCTGGACGTGGCGGACAATGAGGGATGACTGAGAAGCCAAGGGACAATGCACGGGGTTTCATCCTACTGCATGTACGGCTTTGAGGAAGCCTAGTCTGTTTAGATGTGCACCTTCTGGACCTGAATGGAGTGGGGAGGACCTTGAACTTCCCGCAGGCAGGGAACCCTGACTGCTCCTTGGACTGGAGAGGGGGGAGGGGAAGTAGAGGGAAGGGGAAAAAAATGGGAGGTGGGGGAGGAGGCAGAAATTTTTAATAATAAAAGATAAAATAAAATAAAAGAATCATGTGACCCAACTACCAACACATTTGAATGACTCTCCATGATTCTATCCTGATTGCAATTCCATTTTTTTCTGTGTCTTCTCAAGTACTATTGGTGCCAGGTCATACTTTCTGTACTTCCAAAGTACCACACAGGACAATGAGCTTAAATGACGGGTGACAACTTGAGTAAAAAGAAGTAGCCATGGTAAACCTTGTTGCTGAGATCTGTGATCATCCTCATGTTTTAGAATGAGTTCATGACCTTGTTGTTTTCTTTTTATACAATTCTCATACTAGCTCTTAGAAAATCTTTTTTTTTTTTTTTTTTTTTTTTTTTTTTTTTTTTTTTTTTTAGTTTTTCGAGACAGGGTTTCTCTGTGCTTTGGAGCCTGTCCTGGAACTGCTATTGTAGACCAGGCTGGTCTCGAACTCACAGAGATCCGCCTGCCTTGCCTCCCGAGTGCTGGGATTAAAAGGCGTGCGCCACCACCGCCCGGCAGAAATCTTTACTTTAAGCTTCAGTGACTGCATTTGGCATTTCCCAGTGAACTCCATATGAAGATAAGATCTATAATTTCTCCTTAGGCATTAGATATTACCTTCCAGGTGCAAAGAAGGCCATATATAGAGAATAGTCTTATTTAAACTGAAATATAAATTTTAATGGCTTCTAAGCATTTATAGCAACTTTCCTTGGATCTGCCAAATGGAACAAGGAATTCAGAGAGAATAGTTTATGAACTGGCTGTTAGCAGTATATGAAGGAGCAGACTAAACTTTGTGAAGGTGAAATGAGAACCCAGTTTTCCAGCTAAAGGCATCATGAACATAGAGCTTAATGGCCATTCTCTTCTAGTGACTCCTTCCTTCACTGGAGGCAGATGAGAAGGGACTAACATCAATATACTGAGTTACATCAAGGAGGAGAGGATTCTTTCTATTGCCTCAGAACATGATTGTTAAGGGAGTCTGTCAAAAAGCCCAGATGAGAAACAGAAACTGTCTGTGAGTTTAGTTTTCCATTTTCCCTACCCTATTTCTAGGTCTTGACATTGGCAATTTTCCTAAACCTGTGAAATGCTTTGCTGATTGTCTTATCTCATCTTATCATGTCCTTTCTTTCTCATGTCCCTGTCTCCTTTTTTCTGTCTTCAGGCCCTGTAACAGGAACTTGACCAGGGTCAGAAATGCAGCTTTACGGGATTCAGAAGATCAACCTCCCCATACACTTTATGTCTTCTCTCTCTAGGATTTTTGAAGTGGGGAGTTGATGACAGCTGTGAGGTATCTGCACATATGAGAAGTAGGAATATGGAGAACCAACAACTAAAATTCTTCAGTAATCTTGTCATAAAGAAAAGAACTAGAGTGAAGAGTCACAAATCTGACTCGCATTCTGCCTTCTCCCAACCTCCTTCTCTCCGTTCTTCTGTTTCTTCTCTGTGTGTGGTGAATTGAGTTCTCAGAGAACAAAAATAAACATTTTAATTCAGACTCTATGTTTTGTGTTGTATTTTACAGTAAGGCTCTCTAGAGGATGCTAACTGTGAACTCAAGAGTACTCTGACATTCTATCCAGGCCTAAGAGGAAATGCCTAATGATACAGGCTTAACTTTTTACTGTGTAGAGTGTGGAGCTGGCTCATGCAAGGCTATGTCATGAGGAGGCAAAAACATTATCCATTCCATGAAAAGTCATTTTCTTCTTTTACACCCAATCTACCTTGGAAGGAGACATTTGTAAAATGTGACTCGGACACATAGTTAGTGTTGACATAAGAAGTCTTGGAAATTATTACATCCTTAGTCCAAGGGAAAATATCTGAAAATTCTTTAAACCAATAGATTTTCTTTAGACTAATTAGAGAATGGAAGTAACCAAGGAAATGTTGTTTGGTATTTGCAGAAACACCAAAACCTTTTAGTTTCTGCTTATTTTGTGCAACCTTTAGTGTTACTATCCATTA
Source organism: Arvicola amphibius (assembly GCF_903992535.2). Taxonomy (NCBI): domain Eukaryota; kingdom Metazoa; phylum Chordata; class Mammalia; order Rodentia; family Cricetidae; genus Arvicola; species Arvicola amphibius. Next base: position 69,482,126 of record NC_052048.2, on the reverse strand, counting down.
GGAACATTTAATGGAAATTTTTAGAAATTCCTGAATTTATAATATAAATCATCAAGGGTAGGAAATGCTTGTAATCTGTACTTCCTGGCAGGCCACAATACTCTCATGGAACTTTATGCTTCCTAACAAGGACCCAGCAGGTTCTGATGATGAAGAGCCAAGAACAACCCCTCCTTCCTCTGGTGGTGGGAAGAAAAAAGTAACTGTTGCATCATTTGATAAAGGATTTAATAGAAATAATATAGTATATCCAATAAAAAAATTGTATGATATATATAGAGAGGCAAGTTCTAGGAAAGGATCAAACAGCATTTCTATAAATAAAGCACGAGAAGAAAAATGAAAAAATCTCTTTTATCAGCCAAGTAAACATATTCTATAAAAAGCTAGTAGCCTTATGGATTTAATAATATCATCTGAGTTGAAAATATAATGAGATAATGTGATGAAAACATGGATCATCATATGCAAAGACCATGGGATGAAAATAAAGCTTATAGACAAAAAGAATATTAAGAAGAGAGGAGAAAGAGAAAGAGGTAGAAGAAATATTGGAAGAAATACAAATCCACACTCCCCCAAATCAATGATGAAGAGTACTTGCTAGATCCAATCTTGTTTATCAGAGATAAACAAGAAAGACTGATAACACAAGCTTAATTTAGATGATAATAATTCAACATGCAGATTACCAAGAGTAATTTGAAAAATACTGAAAGAAGTCAGTCATTTTGGGAGTAGATTGCATATAAAAGAAGTAAAATAATCAAATAAGATGTTCAGAAGCACAATTAAGTAGAATAAACTAGTAAATTTGCTGGCAGAAAAGGCAAATACAAAATAGAGTTTTATTGACTGAAATATTATTTGCAAAGGAGAAGTAAAGACTTTATGTGGCAAAGCTTTTCAGAATTGATTTCCATCAAATGTGTCCCACCAGAAATGTTAAAGTTGTCCATGGTAAAGAGGAGTGGTAGAAGTCCAGATACACAGCTATTTCAAGAAATGTTTTGAAAACATATGGAGAAGATACAATTATTTCCCTACTTTCAACAAGATTAAGTACAAACAATTTTAAAGGAATATGACCGGCTTTTGGATGATTATAGCAAAAGAATTAGTGAAAGAAATCATGGCAATGCATTAAGGGATTAAAAAGAAGAGTGTGTACAATCTGTCTCATAATTAATACTTCCTCCTTAGCTTGTTTGAACTAGGAGCCAACATTGATCTCGAGACACTCTTCATGCATTAGGACTTTTGTATTTTCCTTGTATTCAATTGCTGGAGAAACAGTACAGGGTATCTCCGTCTTATAACATAAAATCTATTTCTCATTTTTCTTTTCCTCTAAAATAGCTGCTACATAATCATCAAAAATTTGTAAACTGTTCTGACCACAGTGCTTTCTTTCACTCCTAAACATTATCAAGCAACACAGATTCCTTTTTCCTTATGAATCGTTGATATTTATATGATGGGGGCACTTTTCAAATATTTTTTTCCTAATTTGTATTGGCTACTTTAGATATGTTAATAAGTTGCACATATGTGGCTGACAAGTGAAATTTGTCAACTTGCTTTTCATGTAAGAAGCAATACCAAAAAAACCTGTGAGTTACATAGTTACATCTGTGTTACAATGTTTTTTTTTTCTAGAAAGCAATCACTGTACTTAGATTTGCAGAGTTTCTATTTACTCATAAAAACTATTAAAACATTTGAACACAAGTGTTAAAATTTATTTCAGTTAACTATTTCCCTGTTTTATCAAATTAAAGAGTGTTTGAAAGTGATGAAATCTTTACTGTGTATATGTGCTACTATAGATGGAAAACAAGGCATTGCATGTGGGAGGCAAATATTCTACCATCAGCTTACACCCAAAGACCTATCCTTACTTTCTGCTTTGAGATAAGCTCTTGAATAAGATTCCTTGAACTTATTTTTTAGGCTTAGAGTTTCAGTTTTTCTGACTTAGCTCACTGCCCACTGATTATCTTGGATTTCTGGACCTGATTGCTGATGACTATTTGCTACTTAAAAGTATATGAGTGGGAAGGATGCAGGCTGATAACTGCATTAATCGAAGTTAACACACTAGATCATTTCTTTGGTATCCGTGAAAATCACCCTTATATACTGAATATGAAATGAAGAGTACACTCATACAACTACTGTGAACGGGTCTACATGATCCCAGTGAATATGAGATTCCACTCTGTGGATGGTCCCCAAGGTAGGTACCAAATTGCCAAACTAAAGTACAATGAACTAACCTCAGAGAAGTATATGCAGGTATGTTTGTTCAGCTGTTTTTTTCTTAAGTTTCTAACAAAAATGCTGACTTATTGAAAGCTGATTTTAAATACTGATATGAAACTTTATCAGCATATTTAAGTCATTATTTTATGAATTTATCATTTGCAATCAATTAATTTTCACTGAAGTTGTCTAATTTACTGAATTCTTGCTAATTTGTTTTAAGTATTTCAGACAGGTGTAAAGAAATGCGTGCACAATTGTGATTTTCCATATTGATTTTATTACAGTCTTACATTTATTTTCCTTATCTAGCACTTTATTTTCCTTAACTGCCCATATAATAATACCTAAAATTTATGTCACAGCATAATTTATGTTCCAATACTGCTGTAGTTCATTTCTGTTTCCTGGAACAGAATATCTAGTAAAGGGTGTGGAAGGTTAAACTTCACTCACACCTAGGGTAAAGCAGTCCTGCTAATAGGAAGGAGGTAATTGTGAAAGTTCTCCATCTCTGCCAGGAAGATCCTCCTGTTCTTTCCGGGAACCTCCTTAGTCCATGCCAAGCACTACCCACCATTCTAACCTGCATAAGCATTCCAGTTATTCACTTTGGTGCTCCTCCCTCAAATCCTGTTATAAAAGCATGGCCATCTCTGCCTTGACAAACCATCCCTCTCAGCAAGATAGGTAAGTAGAAGCTGGAAGATAATGAGAGCCTTGCAGGGTTCACTTCTCACTACAGGAAGGTGTTCCATGGTTTTTGCTCTCACATCACACAGAGCTTTATGACTCAGGAAAGACTACGTATGGAGCTATCAGAGCAAGAAAGAAATACGGATTTCTTGACCACAGCGGGGAGATGGGACAAAATTAGTGTATCCCTGCAAAACTAGTGAAAGAAGGAGAGTTATGGTCCTTTCTGCCTGCATTCTCTATCCACACCACCTGGCGTGACTCTGATTGTTCCTCCCTGACAGGCAAGATGCTGTCTCGCATAGCACTCACCAGCATGTCCTGGATGCTGCTCTCCTGCCTGATGCTCTTTTCTCAGGTTCAAGGTAAGACTTCTATGTCTCTAGCACTGACTTCGTGTGAGTGTTTAGGATCATGGAGTAGAGGAAGGTCTCATAAGGAATAATGATGGTTATCCATATTGGAAAATGGTTGTGATAGTTCCACCATCCTGAATCCCCCTGCCCCGGGCATTGATTGTGGAAGGTATCATGGTGGTCTGTCACCAGTGGAATAATAGGATTTGTCATTTTGTCATGATGCTATAATTTCTATTGGTAGAATGAACAGGTAGAAATGATGATAATCCATGAACTCCATGGGAAAAGAAGGATAGGCAGCAGAAATTAAGCCTATCAGCCTAGAGTTGGTGGAGTCATGAACTAATAGATAGTAAGGAACAGGAAAAGAGGTTGCGTCATTTACTAGGTCTGCACATTATAAAAAGTCTCAAAGACTGCACGGAGACTTGATAATGATTTCCTTCCAAGAAATAGCTTACCAAAACAGGCCTATTTTGACCAACCCATCTAAGTTCCACTTTTCTTTTCACCCCATTGCTCTATTCATCTTACTCCACCCCAGGTGAAGATTCCCCGAAGGAAGCGCCATCACCACGCATTAGTTGTCCGCAAGGCTCCAGGGCTTATGGCTCCTACTGCTATGCCTTGTTTCGGATACCACAGACCTGGTTCGATGCAGAAGTGAGTGCTGGGGTGTGGAAAGTACACGTGGGTCATGGCGGATGTTGTGTTCTGTTTTCTCTAGGACTTTGTGTCCGAGGTGAATAGTTGACTTTCAGTATAGCTTGTCCCCTCACTTACCTCTGCCTTGTCATTATCCAGTGAAGCCTAAAACTCCGTTTTATTCTGTTCCTCACACAGCTGGCCTGCCAAAAGAGGCCCTCAGGGCACCTCGTGTCTGTTCTCACTGGAGCTGAGGCTTCGTTCCTGTCCTCTTTGGTGAAGAGCACAGGGAACAGCTACTCGTACGTCTGGATTGGGCTCCATGACCCCACCCTGGTACGATTTCCTCTTCTCTATTTACTCTCACATGTCATTATCACATAGGCACACTTGCTGAGACTTCCCAGAAAGAGCCCTAAAAGACACAGAGGTCAGACACGGGGTTACACTGAAACAAGGGAAACCATCAGGGTCTGTTGTAGAGCTGAGCTCTATGAGGATTCCTAGATTTCAGATGAAGTTCATGTGACTCTTACTGACTTTTATTTGTTTTTTTTTTTTGTTTGTTTGTTTGTTTTTGTTTTTTCGAGACAGGGTTTCTCTGCGGCTTTAGAGCCTGTCTTGGAGCTAGCTCTTGTAGACCAGGCTGGTCTCGAACTCACAGAGATCCGCCTGCCTCTGCCTCCCGAGTGCTGGGATTAAAGGCGTGCGCCACCACCGCCCGGCTCTTACTGACTTTTAGAAAGGTCTCACAAGAGGCCTTGGGAGAATTCACTGTCAGTTTCAGGGGGCCTGCATACAGTATTATCAAGAAATATAGAATAAACATCCTACTTCCATTTTAGAGGAAATTGCTGATTTACTACCATTTATATTTTAAATAAATTTCAGTGGGTCCTAATTTTATCAGTAGTTTTAGGATATATAAGTAGAAATGAAGGCAGCAATAATTCTAATGCTATGTTCTTGAAAATTTTGATCGACTGAGTTGTGGAGGTTGGAAGGGAATCCAGAGTTTCATTGAAGGTTTCATACATGCAGAGCTTTCAGGACCCTAACTTACATCTGGTTCCCTCGTCATCAGGGTGAACAACCCAATGGAGGTGGATGGGAGTGGAGTAACAGTGATGTGATGAATTACCTTAACTGGGAGAGGAATCCATCCACTGCCTTAGACCGTGGTTTTTGTGGCACTTTGTCAAGAGCTTCAGGTAAGAACCACCTTACCTAGAGGCATACCCATCTTCTCACATTTCCAGGCACCTCTGAGCTAGGAAATGGAATGTGGTTTTGTTCTCATCTTCTTTATTGGCATCTTGGATATCTCCTTCATTTGGATTGTACCACTGGAGAGCGTGAGAGAGTGACTTTTAAATTGAAGCCACAGATTGAGGCATTTCTTCATTATCTTCTCAAGATCCATATCCCCAATTATTTAACCTTTTTTCTCTTTCCAGGATTTCTGAAATGGAGAGATAATACCTGTGATGTGAAGCTACCCTATGTCTGCAAATTCAGTGGATAAGCTTATCCAAAAACAAACAGCTTGCATTTGTCTTGAAGCTCATCACAGACAAGAGTCCAAATGTAAAGAGCATCTCCTAACCACAGTTCATATCAAATCCCACATCTGCTCTTTTTAGATGCTGTCATAGTCATGTCATGTCTATATAGGCTGGGGTGGTCTCAAGTCTCAGAGAACAATAATAAAGCTTGAGTCACACTTTGAGTTTTTGTGTTTCATTAAAATAATATTTATTATCAGTATGTTATGTATTGTGTAAATATGGGTGTGTAAGACTATAGCTTGACTGTGGAGATCAGAGGGTAACTTTTGGGAATCCGATCTTGCCTTCTATATTTTGAGACAAGGTTTCTCTTGTTTTTTGCCACATAGTAAACTCACAAGGGTCAGGGTAATTTTCCTAACTCCTTTGCTTCATAGGAGTACTGACTGAGTTTATCAATGTGAACCACTTTGTCCAGCTATTTTTAATGATTCCCCTGGGAATAAGGGCAAATCAACTCAGGTCATCAGATTGGAGGGAGGAAACTTTAGCCTACCAAGCCATCTTGCTGGCCCTGTGCACCATTCTTAATTGATTTTTTTCTATAAAATATATTCTGATCACTCATCTCCTCTTTCAACTCCTCCCAGATCACCCCCACCTTCCTACCCACCTTTTTTCATCTATCACTTTAAAAACAATAAACAAATAAATCAAAAACAAGAAACAGATCCAAACTCTGCAAAGACATGAAAATGGAGACTGAAAACATTTAAGCAAATTACACTAATGTTTGTCTGGATGGCAGAGGAGATATCTGATAATTGCATCTCAGTTCTATTTGTTCAGACAGTGTCTAATGGTGCTTGCTTACCACTACACTGTAACTAAGAATGTAGGCCATGCTCGTTGAGGGTTGTACTGTGATTATAGGAAGGCATTACCTTCCCTCATAGTGTCCCAAATGAGGAGTGATAATTGATGTTTTCAATAGTTTAATAATCATCTTTGAATTCTAACACTAAATAATGCAATCTATATGAATGATAATCTTTGCTGAATATGGTAAAAAAAAAGTTAACATAATAGTGCAGTCATAAAGACTAGAACCTTCTTACCCTCTTTCCAAAAAGCAAAAGAGAAAATCTGTCAGTACTTTCTTTTTGGGCTAATGAAAGAATGGAAACAATAGGGAAAATCTGTTTCCTTGTATTTTCAGGACCAAGGGCATAGCTTTCTCCCTCAAAAACTAAAAACAAAAAAGTTGGGAGAATGGCTCTAGGCTGTGTGGATCCTTGGTGATAGGAAGATACTCCTGTAGTCTCCATTTCTAGGGAGTCCCAAATATTCCCATGGGAATGCTTTTCTCACAGCGTTCTTCAGGTTTTTATGATAAAAGTCAAGTATAACTTCTTCAAAATCTGTCAGATGGAGTGGAAAGTAATCCTTTGAATTCAGCCTTAAAACACTTAGCTCTTCCCAAAGCATGGGCAAAGTATTTATCCCGCTTCTTCCTCCTTTATATTTCCTGTTTCTTCTGTAATGGAGAAAGCCAGGACATGCTTTTGTCAGTCTTGACCTGGGATGTAGACCACACAAACACTAGTATTTATATTTTATTGATTGGTTTTTGTATGTGAGTGTGCATGTACACACGCATCAGTGGTCACACCAGTGTTTTTAGGGTGTCTAGGAAGTGTTCATCCTCAGGTTCTGTCTACCTTGTTTCATAATATGGGGTGTCTCAGTAGCCTGGAATTCTTCAATTCAGTCCTGATAGTTGAGATCTATCATTCTTTGTTAATGATGTAGGAGGGTCTTTTATCTATCTGTTGTTTTATTCGTTAATTAATAAAGAAAACTGTTTGGCTTGATAGGTCAGAACATAGGTAGGCGGGGAAGACAGGACAGAATGCTGGGAAGCAGACAATGAGTTAGATACCGTAGCTCTCCTTTCCAAGATGGACGTAGGTTAGATCTTTCCGGTAAACCACCACCTTGAGGTGCTACACACATTAATAAAATTGGGTTAATCAAGATATGAGAGTTAGCCACTAAGAGGCTAGAGCTTATGGGCCAAACAGTGTTTAAATAAATACAGTTTCCGTGTAATTATTTTGGGTAAAGCTAGCCAGTGGCTGGGAGCCAGGCTGCGGGAAGTGGCCTGCAGCTCCTTTTACATGTTACCCCTGTTCTGAGATTACACACGTATGCTACCGCATCCACCTTTTAAAAAGATGTCTTTACAAGATGGATCCAGGGCATAACAATATTGAGCAACTGGAAGAGCATTGAGGTACCTACTCTATTAAAAGAACATCTGGAGAATTCTAATAAGTATAGGAAGCATAGGGAGAGCAATGGTCTCTGGAGAGAATCCTTATGTGCAAAGATTTGTATTGTGGGACAATTGCTTCAGTACACAATAAAGATGAGACACATGCAAACCACTTCCAGTCAAAGTTCACTAGCACTGCTCACCAACATTTAATGTGTTTTCTCTTGTGGGCTCTATTTAATGTCCCATTTTTATTTGCTGTTTTTTCCTCTTACTTGCTTTTCTCTTTCCTTATAATTTTAATTATCTCCTTTTTCTTTCTTCTCCTCTTAACTTTCATTCTGATATTTATCTAAAATTTTGTCATTGTGTTGTAAATGGAATAAAAAGGCCCAAGACTCTTTCCCTGTACATTTATGGCAAGTTTATTCTACAAAAGTTTGTTCAAGGTAGATTGCATTTTGCTAAAAGTTATGCTTCAAAGATAATATTTGAGGAAGACTGCTTAAATAACATCAGATTCCATGTGTCCCAACATGAAGGGTATATTTGGACAGTCAGTGTTAAGGGAGGGCAATGCCTTCATGCATTCACAACATCAAATTCCATAAGCACTGTCCACACTTGAACCACAGTGTACCAGTAGGCACATCATTAGACACTAATTCCTGGCAACAGTGGTTAGAACTGATTCCCAGAAGTTCCTTCTATAACTACTCTGCATGACTTCAAGCAAAAATCGAGCACAATAACACAATAGCACAGAGTGTTAACTACATTTTATTGCCATTCTCTGAGTCTTCAGGTTACAGTTCCCAGAGAATATTTTGATGAAGAAAACAGCAGGGATGAGATGAGGGATTTGGTGTGGGTGTGTAGGTAAAACTTGCTCTTTCTGAGTGAATCATCATACTTGCTCACTTGTCCATGTGAGCTTCAGAGTATTTTCAAGCTGTTGCAATTAGAACTGTCTTAATCCTTGAATTTGCTGACATAGGTAAATAGCATTTCACAATTATAATCTCTTCACTTTTCATAAGTTGTAGAGAGACAAGAAGTAAAGGGAATGGGGCAGGTGAATCTGTGAGCCCAAAGAAGAACAACTCAATCTCTGTTCTGGACTTAGACATCTCTCTGCAGGCTCATCATGGTTGCATCTCTAAGGGAAGGAGACACAGGGAACCATGATAGAAGATGGAATATCTCAAGTCAACACTGTATTTCTCAGCTCTGAATCATGCCCAGGAGGTCAAACTGGAGGTGGGAAGATGAGTTTAGTCAGAGGTGACTCTTCCCTGTCTTTCCTGTGACTGGAGAAAAAGGCACACAATAACCACAGTCTGTAACAACAGAGGGGTTCTTCTTCCCATGATAATAGGTCAACACATCAGAGCTGCTCCACTTCCATTGGGTAGTGTACCCTCTAGAGTGGAAAGCAGTGGGTGATAAAGATTCATTAGTACTTTGTTTCCGTGGTACCTTCACTGAAACACCTAATTGCCTGCTTAGCCTTCCCAAACTTGGTATCATCATACCCAGCTGCACAGAGTCTTCTGTTGGAATATTCCAGAATTCCTCAGTCCTATTTACAAACCCCAGAAACTATGGAATAAAAGTTGGATTACAGAAATTTATCTGTCCTTGATAAATACAACTGGTGGTACATTTGAGACTTCTTCAGAAACAAATGAGCAAAATTCAATTCTATAAGGAGAAAGTATGTAACACTTTTTCCCAGCATTTCGCAACAATCATATATTCAGACTCCCTGAGACTGGTGAAAACATCTTCCAAGGTCTCACATGAGAACTTAGAAAAAGTCAGTAGCAGACATACAAACTTCATGTGAAACCTGAGACTTCTACAAAGCTCAGTTCTTCAGCTGATATTTCTCTTGCTCTAATGCCACCCAGTGTTGGAGACCTATGATTCATTTCTTTTTTCTGGGAAGTCACAATAATTATTCCACTGAAATTAAAGTCACTAGGTGGAAAAAGCAAGGCAAAGATAGGATGGCACTTGTATGGGATCATGAAGTCCAGTCCAGATCTGTTGGTAGGTGGTCAAAATATTCTTCTTCATGGAAGACATGAAGGTAGTTTCACCTGTACTGAGAAGAAATGCCATGTGTCCTGAGAAATGCATCTGGCAGGCTAGCTGTTTGAAGGACAGAATGGAAAAGATATTAAAAGCCCACTGGGAAATGGTAGAAAAGAGCTGAGGGATTGGGTTCACCTCACTCAACTAAACCGTGAAGGTTGAAATCCAACACTCCTCTTGACCCAGAAATACTTTCTTCTATTGATCCCAACCCTGTTTGTCATCATTAAATTCTGCATTAGTTGAGGTCTGTGCTATGAAAATCAGTGAATAGCAATAGACTTGAGCCGTAGGCCTAAGAGCCTTGGGGACAGCCAATATGTGAACCAGGTGGTTTCTTTGGGGATCTTCACCTGGTTTAGAGGGTAAAATACTGGTGCTTAGAGAAAGGAGGTCAGCATAGAAATTGTTTTTAAAACCTCATTTGAAATTTTCACTGTAATCCTGACTTTCCTCTCTTACCATTTCCCTAGTTCTCAGGCTGTAAATTCTCTCTCTCTCTCTCTCTCTCTGTGTGTGTGTGTGTGTGTGTGTGTGTGTGTGTGTGTGTGTGTATGTGTGTCGGGGAAGTGTTTATGCAGGAGTATACATGAGCATGTAGACAAATGCCAGAGGTCAGTCTCAAGTTTCATTCCATAGTCCCTATTTATATTGTATTTTTTTAGACAGGGTTTCTAGCTAACTTGAGGCCATAGATTTTTGCTAGAGTGAAAATCCAGTGATTCCCCTTGGATATTTCTATATCCTTTCCCCCAGGATTTGGATTAAAATCATGCACTACCCTGTCAGGATCAATTTACACGGGCTCCGAGTATTCAACTTGCATTCTCATGTTTGCTTAACAAGCACTTCACTGACTGAGCTATCATATCCCCAGATTTAGGTTCTTAATTTAAAGAGACTTTTTCCTGAGGAAATGCATGACTTTATTTCACCCTTCCTTCATTTAACAGTCTTTTATTTTTTTTCTTGTAACTGAGATGACAGGCTGTGGGGTTCATCCTCTGTCCTCTTTCTCCTTCCTTAGAGTTCATTCTTGACATTTACACTTTCCTTTTTTTAAATCTGTCAACATAAAATAGAGTCTTCTGATAACATGGTGAAACTTTCTTTTTATAACAATGAAACACCTTGTTATATCCCACCTCCTCAGATGGTCCAGAGGGAGGCAGGATGAGGAAGATTTCCTGTGAGGATACTCCTCCTACTTAACACATGAGACTCTCCAGAGCCCTTTGTCTTCTTCTTGCCTCTGAATACTCATATGGAACCCCATGCTAGATGTAGAACAAGTTTTCCTTGAACCCTATAAGGAACATCAGGAAGGAAAACAGCATCCAAGACATGCTACGGAGGGTCTTGGGAGCTATCCTGGTATCTTTGAGGGAGAAGGAATAAGTCACTGAAGGGAATGTGGTCAGAAAGAACGTGAAAAGTGACCACGGCCTTTTTCTTTCTTGTTTGTCTAGATCTGCAAGGAAGCACTCATTTGAGTTTGATCCCTCTCCTATTCTGAAACAAAATGGAAAGCCTATATTTATCCTTATCTCCCAGCTATGCAGAGTTTCAGAACATTGCCTTCTGGGGTCAGAGAATTTTCTACACCTTCTCCCACAATGTGAGAGGTGAATCCCTGTCAATCTCTCTCATCTTCAAACTCCAGTTCACCATTTTACTGAGATCTGGGGATGACTTGTCAGGACAGAGATGACCACGTTTTTATTACAAGATCTGAGAGATGGGCACCAAAGTGAATGAGTGAGGGCTTATGAGGGTAACCGAGGTAGGCAATGCTTGGCATGGATGCAAGGAGGTTTCCAGTAACAATGCAGAACTTTTCACGGCAAAGACTGGGAACTGCCACACATGTGGCTCCTTTCTGTTAGGTAGGCCAGCTCTGTCCTCAAATGCAGGTCAAGTTTAAAATCTTGCCAGATGTCAAGTTCTGAAAAACTTAGACAAATACAGGCAACCTCATACTGTGGATTATGCAGCTTTATAAAAAAAATCACAATTTATAAAAATTAAATTTAGTTTTTTAAGGAAATGTGTATATTTGTATATAATCAGGAATACATTTTCAGTTGTACTGAAGAACTGACTTCTTACATTTTAGTCTTATCTAATAAGATTTAAGAAAGGGCAATACTTGGTGTGTTAAAACTTTATTTGTTATCCAGGCTGTGGTGGCACACTCCTTTAATCCCAGCATTCGGGAAGCATAGAGAGGTAGATCTCCATGAATTCCGGGCCAGCCTGGTGTACAAGAGCTTGTTCCAGGACAGGCCCCAAAGCTACAGAGAAACCAGTCTTGAAAAACAAAACAAAGCCAAATAAGCCAACTTGATTTGTTGAGTGATGGAGAACAAGTACTTAAGAAAAAGTAAAATTGGTGGTTCAAATGGCTGCTTCAACTTTCTAACGGGGCATAAAGTTTAATCCAACCACTGAGTCTACATTGTAGCCAAGATTTTTTCCACAGCTGAATAGATTTGATTCCTAGCCATGTGTGAATACTTAGAGAGAGTTTGCTGGAGAGTTTGGATTTTAGCCTCAGGATTATACCTCAGAATAGTATACTAACATTGATCATATATTCACAGGGTTTTAAAGTCTCTTTCAAAATGATTCTGGTTTTCTTTTCTATGAAAAAATTATTTTTTTTAACTATGTGCATACATCTATCTGTCCATGTGTATGTGAGTGTGTGTACCTTTGTGTGAGTATAATCATGTGCATGCAGGTACCCAAGAGGACCAGAAGAGGGCATTATATCATCTGGTTACAGATAGTTTTGGACTGCATGTGCTGCTAGTTGCTCAGGCATCTCTCCAGCATCCTACTTTCTATATTATGTATGGCAAATATTATTAGCTGTTTCCAACATGCTGATATTCTTATTCATAGAGGCAAAGAAAGTATGGCTAAAATGTAATTCTTTAATATTAAGTAAGTCCAAATCATCACCCTGTGCCAACTACATCTACACATTTGCAACAGGCAAAAGACATTATCTCTTCTAAATGCCCTCAAGCTTGATGAGTCCATGGACTAACTAACTGAGGTAAAGATCTGCCGTTAAGGACATACTTTCTTAGTCTGTGTGACGGTGTGAGGAGCTTGATGTTGAAACTCAGTAGTAGTGTTGTCTAAAATAAACTGCTATGCAGTTGTTTTGAAAGTCATGATTTTCATGCATTTATTTAAATCAACACAGAAAGTTCAGTGATTCATATATGGGAAATTTATTCAGATGTTTCAAAGCAATAATCCTTGTGAATTATAAAATACTTTAAAACTTGCCATTTTACAGTCAATTGCTGTTTATCTATCTATAAAGAACAGTAATTTCTTTAATTTCAGAAGTTCTACACATACAAATTCAGTCGATGGTGGGTAAAATACTTTAAAATTTTCATCTCTTCTAAACGTACAGAATATTTGTTGTCCTTATCTGTGGCAATATTTTGTTTGTGTTATAACAAATAAGTTGTCTGAGTATCAGAGTGTAGAGTGAGCCACTAGTTATCCATAGATGATAGGCAGTGGTGGCACACACCCTTAATCCCACCACTCAGGAGACAGAGGCAGATGGATCTCTATGAGTTCAAGGCCACTCTGGGCTGCACTAGACTGACATAGCTTCAAACTGAAACACAGCCAGGTGGTGGGGCTCACACTTTTAATCCCAGTACTTGAAAGTCACAGGCCTTTAATCCTAACACTAGGGAGAAAGAGACAAGAAGAGATATGGCTGGGCAGACAAAGGAATTTAAGGCAGGGGAAAAAAGAAGCTCAAGGCATTCAGTCTGAGGATTCCTAGAGAAAGGATTACCCTTTTCTGAAGATTCATAGGGATAGGATAACCCATTCAACTGAGGATTTCATAGAGGTAAGAATTAGTGGCCAACTTCTCTGTTTCTCTGATTTTTTTTTTCAGTTTTCACATTCTAATATCTGACTCAGGGATTTTATTATTAGAAGCAATTATAATTTATGTTGCAATTACCTTTAAATATTATAACACAACAACTATTTATGTAGTATTTACATTTTTAGGTTTTATAAGTAACCTAGAGATTGTTTAAAACATGCACAGGAATGCAAAAAAGTTATACAAACATACTATGCAATTTTATGTAAAGTACTTAAACATCTTTGGATTTTGGTGACTATAGGGGTCCTGGAACTAATGTCCCAAGAATCCTGATTTTTAATTCTATTATATGTTAGGCCGTTTGTTCTGATCTATCTGTCTGTCTGTCTATATATGTATCTATCTATCTGTCTATCATCTATCTACCTTTCTACCTATCTCTTTATCTACCTCTCTATCTATGTACTTTACAGGCCACAAGAGTTTTTGAATCTCTCTTTTGCTTTGAGATATTGACAAGTAAATCAGAGCCTTGTACATGCCAGAAAATACTGGATGACTAATTTACATTCCTAGCCTTAAGGTTTTAGAGTTTTGCCCTATCTGTGGTATGGGGTCTTTTACCAGGATCTTGGGCATACTGGACTTAGCTTAGTATCACTGAGTAAAGACCCAAACATTTCCTCAAGGTTATAAGAGTCTTGAGATCAGACAGTTTAAGAGCCCTGATCAACAAAGAGTACTTATTTCACAAATGCATGAAATGAAATATATTGTTACAACTTGTGGATATAATCATCAAAGTAAAAAAAAAAAAAGAAACCCTTTGAGAGAAGAGTCTTCTGTTTCCCATCAAGCAAAAATAATGATAAATATAATAACTCAGAACCACACCACTCACATATAACATTTTAAAAGGCACGGGGAGCCATGTATGTCATCCTAGCCCTTAGGTACCTTAGGTAAGAAGAACTCTAGGACAGTTGGGGTACATAGAGACACTCTGAAAAAATAAGAATGTTATGTTCTTAGTTCAGTCCTAATTTAAAGAAATCAGGAAAGGCCGGGCAGTGGTGGCGCACAACTTTAATCCCAGCACTCAGGAGGCGGAGGCAGGCAGATCTCTGTCAGTTCGAGGTCAGCCTGGTCTACAGAACTAGTTCCAGGACAGGCTCCAAAGCTACAGAGATGCCCTGTCTTGAAAAGAAAAACAAAAAAGAAAGAAATCAGGAAAAACAATTCTGAGATAGTTCATTCTATGTTCTTCCATCTGTGTGATAGTGTCTTCTTTAATTCACTGATTTTATTTTCAGTAAATATTATCTTTAGGTTTTATTAAAATACAAACCCCACAATATTTGGTTCCTTCTCCATGCTTTTGTCTCTTCTCTAACCAGATGTGGGTTGTGAGACCTCTATCATTTTCTTGCATCCTAAAGATCCTTTACTATTTCTGCTGGGGCTTAGTTTTCCAAGCCTCGTTGGAAAAAGTCTACACTGATTCTGCACTTTGAAGAAAATGTTACAGACTATAAACTTCTAGTTTAATCTTTTATTTCTCTGATGAAATATTCAATTGTTTATTACATTTGATAAAAAGTTTGTTACTTACAGTAATGATTGACCGACTGCCTCTAAAACTAATCTAGTCAAAGGTAACCAGCAATAACAAAAATGAAAATCTACAAGAAAAAAGGGCTTAGTCATGTACAAAACTGACTTCTCAGCAGAAATTATAGGGTTCATAAAAACATGGAATGGTATTAGGTCCTGAAAGGAAATGATCATCACTCAAGATAAATATATGTATGAGGGTCCTGCTTCATGTTTGAAAGAAAAAAGATATAATGAGAAGAACCACTAAAGAAATTTATGTCTATTAAACTATCACTGATGAATAGAGGTATGAGAATAATACTTTCAGAAGAGGAATAAAACAAGCACATTTGTGATGACATGAGAAGTATATTAATAGGCAAACCAGAGAAATATGAAGAAACCAACCAATTTCAATATGGTGAATGATCAAGTGCTGAGAAGTGGAATCAATGGGCACAGAATACTAAAAGCAGCAAGAACTATCAACAAAGTGACAGGAATAATAACGTACTTTTCAGTAATAACCCTGGATGTAAATGATAAAGAGTAAAAGAGAATGTAATTGAAATATTTTTGATGACTAACTATATTAAAAAGCATGATTCTGTAACATATTACCTGCATACAGGTATACCTCATAAGCCTCATACAGGTTGAGAAACACAGAGTGGAAGGGAAGGTGTGGGAAAGATATTCTAAGAAAATAGAATGCAGAAGTGCGTAGAAATAGCTATAGTCATATTGGAAAATAGAGACTTTAAGCTGATATGGTAGAACAGAAAAAGTAATTCACTATATGTAGTTAATGATTTCTTCTTGGTTGTATACTGCATGCATATATGTAAGTATATATGTATGTATGTAAATATATATGTATGTATTGCAAAATTACATAAATCTCGGTAGCATGTAATCATGAGGATATAAGTTAGCTTCACTAAAGTTTTGGAGAAGACAGTGTCCTGGTATAAGATACAAGAGAGAATTTCAAACATCACCTGCACCTGATAACAGAGCAGGTTTGCTAAACGAGAAATGGCCCATTGTATAGTTGTTCCTGGTGTTTTGCCAGGAAGAAACCTGTGCTTTTGCTGGGGAAATTCTGAATGCATGCCAAGCATTACACACTACCCTGAACCACATAATCAGTCACTCACTCACTCACTTTGCTGCCCTCCCTCAAAATCCTGTTATAAGAGCATCTCCTCTTATATAAGACATCTCCTCTCTGACAAACCATCCCAGTTCTCTACAAGACAGGTAAGTGCGAGCTAAAAGATGATGAGAGCCTTGCAGGGCTTCACCTCTCATAACTCAGGAAAAGATATGGTAGAATAGCTTGTCCTAGGATTCTACAGAGCATAGCATTCTGAGAATCAGCAACGGCTTCCTGAGGAGTTTCAGAGGAAGAAGGAAATCAGATGTCCTCATTTTCTTACAGGCCATAGAAAAACAGGAATGGGGTTTCAGTCTATCCTTGTAGATCCAGGCAAAGCAGAAGGGGAGGCTTGACCCTCCTTTGCAAGTTTTTTCTGATCACACTCTCTTTAGAACACTGATTGCTGCTACCTCACAGACAAGATGTTGCATCACCTAGCTCTCACTTGTGTGTCCTGTATGTTCTCTTGCCTGATGTTTTTATCTCAGGTGCAAGGTAAGGTTTCTTTGCCTTTAAAATTGAATATGTTGGGATCTAGTGAGTTTCCTGTGGGAATTGTAAGGAGTATTCATGCAGCAAAATTGCATGCAACTTATCCATCATCATCTTGCCTTCTTCTAGGTGAGAACCAGCACAATGGTCCATCAACAGGGAAATCAGAAGGTTTCCGTTTTGTCAGGAAGCTCTACATTATGTTAGTGTGCTGGAAAAGTGAAATATGAGGGTTCCTAATGAAGCTTACACATAGACAGTGCAGAGAATTGGGTGTCACAGACTGTGGAATGTGTAGGAAGGATAAAATGAAAAGAAAAGCTCTTCTGTATTGAACAGCGTTATAAATGCAAGGAACCTAGCTGGCTATATGGGTACAAGTCTTCATCTCAGCATTCAGGAGGCAAAGGCAGGAAGATTTCTGAAAGTTCAAGGCCAACTTGATCTACATTGTGAGTTACAAGATAGCCTGGGCAACACTGAAACCTTGTCTCAAAAACAAACAACAAAAAATAAGACAGCAAGAAGGGAGTATTTACAGAGCTATCACTGCCATGACTGTAGCCACCACTCCAAAAAAAAGTAGGATTTATAAACATTCTCTTAAGTTGTCCTTGCCATCCAACTCCCGCTCTCCATCTCATTCTACCTACCTCTCTTTATCTCCCTAACTCCCAGGTGAAGACTCCCAGAAGGAAATGCCCTCTCCACGTATTAGCTGCCCAGTGGGCTCCAAGTACTATCACTCCCACTGCTATGCCCTGGTTACAATACCCAAATCTTGGTATCAGCAGAGGTGAGTGCGGAAAGGCGGGGTTGAAAATAACAGCATAAAGTGTGATTTGATGACAGAAGAGGCCTCAAGTTTCCATGATCCCACAGGGATCAGAATGTCTGTTCTTTCCTTTATGTAATCTTTTACTAACAAATATATACCCCACCACTTATCAATGAAGTATAAATCATCTCTCATTCTACCCCTCATATAGCTGACCTGTCAGAAGAGACCCTCTGGACATCTTGTGTCCATTCTTAGTGGAGCTGAGGCTTCCTTTGTGTCTTCCCTGGTGAATGGCAGAGTGAATAACTGCCAAGAAATCTGGATTGGGCTCCATGATCCCACAGTGGTGAGATTCTATCTTTTCCACTGTTTCATCTGCAAAAGGTAATGTCTCCCAAGCCCAGTTCTTAGTCTCTGGTCCATGTATATGGAGGACCTAGCACTCAGATGTTGGGGGACAAGTAAAGGAATTTTTGGAATTCCAGAGTAAAGGGCTAAGTTCTATGGAGGGTTCCCAGTCTTCAGCTTAATTTATTTGCCTGTCATTAGCTTTTGCATTTTCCTCTAAGAAAGTTCAAATGGTAAGTTCTTTGGTTCTCCAGCAATCTTCACAAAGAGTTCTGAAAGCATTGTAATTGAGATAAGATTTATAATTATGCTTTAAAATTTAGGATTATTTATTTTATTTGTATGTTTTCCCCAGTGTATGTGTGTGTGCCATCTGCATACCTGGTGCTTCAGGAGGTCAGAAAATGGCTTGAGATCTCTTAGAACTGGAGTTCTAGATGTTTGTAGGCTACCATGTGGGTGCTGGAAGCCAATCTTGTATCCTCTGCAGAAGCAGGCAGTGCTCATTAACTGATGAGTCATCTCCCCACCTTTCACTTTTTTTTGTTTGTTTGTTTATAGAGAAGATACTCTGAGATTCAGAGGCAATTCTAAAATGTATCATTAATTATTGTGGGTCAGGCACGTTTGTTAATCTAGTTCTATAGTTCTTGTGATTTTTGCAAAGAGAGGCCTGTGGAAGACAGAAGTTAAATCAAAACCTCCAAGTGAAAAGGTACCTGGACAGCATGGTGGAATGGTGCCAAATCCCGTGAAGCGCTAATGTACTTTTATCTTCCCACATTTAAGGTGCAGGGTCAAGAACGAAGTGGAGGTGGATGGGATTGGAGTAACTCTGATGTGCTGAGATACTTTAAACTGGGATGAAAATCCTTCCTCTACTGTAAACCATGGTCACTGCGGGAGTCTGACAGCAATCTCAGGTAAAAACCGGAAATACCACCTTTGCATAATCTTATCCAAGTCTCTCCTCTCCAACTGAGTCTGACCTTCTGGCTATCCTCCTAAACTGGGGAATTCAGTAGGAATTTATGTTCCTCAAACTTAATGTTTCTTGCCACTGCACTGGGGAAGGGGTGAAGCTAAATAAAGGCTTCTGAGACTAATACGGTTCTGACTTGCCCCACCATGGTATCCACAAGAGCCAACGTGTTTCCTCTCTCCAGGGTTTCTGAAGTGGGGAGACCATCACTGTGATGGAGAATTACCTTTTGTTTGCATGTTCAAGCCAGAGAGTGGGTGGGAAAGGAAGATGCATGTTCAGTGGTTCCTCAAACTTTAATGTTTTCTTGCCACTGCACTGGGGAAGGGGTGAAGCTGAAAAAAAAAGGGGGTGAAAGTTCAGTGCTTTCCAACTGGTGTGCTATGATGAGTGTGGAGAAAACTTGATTATTGTCTTATTGAAAGATGAAGATACTGCCATCTCACACACTCACTACTGGGCAGAAGGAGAATAAAGTTACTTTCCATATCTACCCAGGACAGTAACTGTAGGGTAACCTAGTTAAATCCAGTGCTGTGATTTCTATAGCTGGTGTCCTAACCCTAACCCTCACCCTCAGGACCACTCCTTATGGTATGTCCCCTTATTTCTCCCATGTTCCAGGATGCCCCCACATGCTTTGGCTCTACACCAAACTTTATGGTCATCAAGGATCTCTTCAAGATATTAGGATGCACTTATTGTTAGCTAAATCTCATTCATTTAATTCAGACTTTATCAAACCCCACAGTCTCAATCTCTACAGTCACGTACTACATTTTTTAGGCTAGACTCTGCAGTCTGAGACTCCAAGGCACACCTGTGTGCCTAGCCATCAAACCAGTACTCACAGATACAAACTTTAGAAATGCTGTGTTCCTGATCAATCTTTCCTCTGTCAATAGCCTTTTCTCATTTTATACCTAACTAGTAAGTAAAATGAAAATTAATATAAAATAGATAAATTACTTGATTGCATTATCAAAATCATAAAAACATTTATAAAATGTTGATAATATATTAGTTTGAACAATATTTTTGGATGAAAGTGCAAAAGTACAGGCAAAAAGAACAAAAGAGTCAAGTGAGTCTACAAAAAATAAAGAAAATGTCTACCTGGAAATGTAAATATAAGTAACACAAAACAGACTGAATATGGTCTATTTAAAAATACATATATATATGTATATGTACATATATATATGTACATGTATATGAAAAAAGAGGCCGATAACATGAAGAAAAATGGGTAGGGGTCTACTGAAGGGTTTTGAGGGAAGGAGGAAAGGGAATGGAGAAATATTTTTATTATATTATAATTTCAAAAATAAAAAGATTAAAAATGAAAACAGGTGGGAAAGTATCTGTAACACAATGCAGCAGTTATCAGAATGGAAAGGGAATCTACAGAAGAGAAGAAAATACTTAGAGATTGTATGTGAGACCAGTGGCTCATACATAAAACACAGAAGGAGCTCAAACAATTTAATCATGTATGAAGAATTAACCTAATGTAAAAGCAACTGAATAACACCACTCAAAAGGAGTTAGGAACTGCCACAGGAGTGTTTGAAAGACAGGTTTAACATTCTTAAATATCAGGCATATGCAAATTAAAATCATCATGTGTCTTCTCCTTGCACCTGTTACCATGACTATTAGCAGTAGATGAAAGATAAATGTTGGGGCAGGTGCGGAGAAAAGGGAATGTTTGTACATGTTTAAAAGGAAGGTAATTTTACAGCCATTATGTAAAATATGGGGCCTGTTCAAAAAGCTAGAAATAGAAGTGTCATGTGATTCAGCAATTTCCTGATAAACACTGAAAAGAAACAGCATCAATATGAAATGGAATTTAGTTGGCCTATTTGTTTCTTTCAGCATTTCTCATAATTGAAAAGATGCACATGAACAGACTTTCCTCTAAACGATTCATTTTATTTTAATTTTGTGTGTGTGGGGGGGGGGATGCATGTTTGAGTCATACTCTGGGGGAGACCAGAAGAAGGAGTCGGAGATCCTGGAGCTGAAATGAAAGGCATGTGAGCCAGGCGACATGGGTGCTGGGAACAGAACTCGAGTCTTCTGCAACAGCATCTCTCCTGGTCTTGGTTTTTCTTATATCTTATGTTTATGATAGAGTACTTTAGGTACAAGAAAATTGTGTCATCTGCTGGCATATTAGTGAACCTACAGGATATTACATTAGTTGAAAAGTCCAAACATTGTTTTAGTGTCCTGGAGAACTTCCACAAAAGATCATTATCCACATATGCAATCAACAAGAACGTTTATTATTCCAGTATGCTGGGCCGACTATCCTACACAAAGACCTGGACATGTGTTCCTAAGCTCCTTTTGAGCATAGCCAAGGGGAGGTCCTATGGTAATGAACTCATCTCAGATATGACTGGCTTAAATTATCGTCAATCATACTAGTACATTCTAATTGGCTAGGGCTAGTTAGGGGCTGGTGAGGGCTACAGTTTTCCATTTTTGGACAAGTCTCAGGCTTTATTCTTTTTTTTTTTTTTTTTTTTTTTTGGTTTTTCGAGACAGGGTTTCTCTGTGGCTTTAGAGCCTGTCCTGGAACTACTAGCTCTTGTAGACCAGACTGGTCTCGAACTCACAGAGATCCGCCTGCCTCTGCCTCCCGAGTGCTGGGATTAAAGGCGTGCGCCACCATCGCCCGGCTCAGGCTTTATTCTTATTTGATTATCACCATGAGCTTACAGATTATGGAGGCTGGCTCAGGCCTGGCCTGACCTACTACTGCTGGAACCAGGTCTCCTTCTTGCTGTTTGCATTTTTTTGGACATTGGATTGTCTTTTGTTCATGGCTCTTCCTCAGAAACTGCTTGATCAGTCTCAGGAAACTGAAATGGAGGCCTGATTTCTGAGAGAAGACTGAGAAGCCTGTTATGGTGTCTGCCTGATTCTTTCACACAGAACTTCAAATACTGAATGCTCTCACTTATACATGGGACAGTCACTACACAAAAGGACTTTAAAAATTCAAAAAGAAAATTATGGGATCAGCTATCTATCTGGTAACCCAAACAGTAAGCACCCACCTTGGGAATCTCACAACTATCTGTAGTAAATCCAGCTCTAGGGGATCTGACACCTCCTGGACAACACAAGTTTTTATAATGACATAAAAGCCCTTCCCCCACGACACACAAACATAATTAGAAGTGAAATTGTCGAGGCTCGTGTGGACCCCAACATAGATAACTATTTTCCCTAACTAGACTGGAACGGAGTCGCGAGGAGTAATCAAACACAGCTTACAAGGTCATCCTTGAAGGATAAGATCTGATGTTTATTCTCCAAACAGTTTTTATATCATCCCCTCAAATGAGTGGGAAAATACATTAGACTGTCTCCTAGGTAACCAGGTGAATGGCCTTTTGTCACGTCCACATCCACCTGTTTGCGAGTATGCTAGCTGTCACGTAGACCATGAATTAGCATCTCTACAAGACATCCTCCAAATTATGAAAGGAACGAGCACCAAACATCCTGATCAGCTTCAGCCAACACCTCTCCTCAGGTAATCTACATTAATAACAAAAGAAAATAGGAGCAGCACGTCCAGGCTGTTGTTAGGCTGAGACAGCTTGTCTGCAAAGCTACGTGACCACCTCAGACCTGGCCTATGGCTCTTGTGCCATACTGAAATATGGGCCTACATGAAATAAATCTTTAAAAAATGAAAAAGAAAGGCATTCAGAGAGACAGATGTATTTAAGAAATTAGAGCTGCTAGCTACCACCTATAGCTTATAGCCCTTTAGTTTTCTGAGAATAAAGCAAAAGGACCATTGTGAGTCTGAGAACAATCTGGTCTCCATAGTGAGCTTCAAACTGGTCTTGGAATCAGAGGTAGAAAGTCTACCTCAAGGGAAAATGTGGTGAAAGTATTGAACTGAATAGATCTTCACCATTCTTAGTAGCAATAAAAATTTTATGGTTTGTTAAATTTTAAAAAGGTAGATGGCAGAGAGAAGCTAGTCAGGAACTCTTTTTATAGTCTTACTCATTGTTCAGCTCTTACAGGGTACCTAAGGAAGGTAAGCAGCACAGCACCTGAAGTAGAAATCAGTGTGTAGCCAATGAATCAAACACAAGAAGACATTTCAAGGAGAGTCACAGGGCAGCCCAGGACACTGAGAGTCATGTAGAGCAGTCTACAACACGACCAAGAACATACATACAAAAAGGTAGGTCAGGGATATTTCTGGCATGCTGAGATGTTCTTCCAGACAGAGATAAGATAGCCTAATTAAAACAAACTTTTAGTCAAGTAATGATAAATTTAACTTCTTTGGGTGTGTACTCAGATGCCAAGTTCCCACAGCGCTGGGACTCAGAAGGGTCAAGAAAGATTTTCCCGGAAAGTGGTGCAAAAGATGGCTTGTAGTAGCCCAAGAACACAAACATTCTACAGGGATAATAAAGACAAATCAGGAGAGAACAGATGAAGAAAAAGAGTAGTAGAGAACAGGGGCAGAATTTTGTTTTATTATTCTTTATATTTTAACACCCTATAAGATGAAAAATATGTATTTATAACCTTACAAAGAAATCTGATGGCTGCAGAGTTCATTGTATTCTGGCTCCCAAACTTTCTGGCTCCTACACTTCTCTGTCCCTTCTTGTATAATATTCCTTGGGCATAGAAGCAGAAGCCATGATATAAATGAAAGGACAAAATATATATATGATATATATCATATAAATATATACTGTATATAAATATATAAATACTATATAAAAATACATATATAAATACATAGTATATTTACAGATGCATGCATATCTATACATACATACATACATATATATATATATATATATATATATGTACCAATAAAAATCAAGGAATAAGAGACTATCAACTTAAGGGATGCTTGGAGCAGCAAAAGAGAGGGTAGTTTGTAGATTCTTGAGGAAGAAACAAAATCACAGATCATATTAAGCTATATTAGCCAAATTAAGGAAGATAGTTGGCATGTATATCTTCATATCCTCACTTGTGAAACTAACACATTTTACACACACCACACACACACCACACACACCACACACACACACTTACACAAAGGTACACATACGCATGTGTATATAAAAATGGAAAAAAGACAACCAGAAAAGAAAAATGAGATTAGCACAAAAGGTGATAAAATGTGAACGTTGTCAAATTACGTTATGCTGTGATACACTAAAACAAACATATCACAGGAAAATCTTTTGGACAATAAATAAACAGTTTATTTAATGGAGAGATAAACACTGAAGTTGGAGAATTTCATTTAGAAAAATGCTGAACAAAGATGCTTTTTGCAGGATCTGCCTTCATCTTAGGCATATGAATAATGCATTATAAAGGATGACAGAAGTATTTCAGTTATATGATTATTTCTGTGGACTTCATTTCTATTTCCATGTTTTAACCATTTACCAATGTTCTCCTCTTTTCACTGCAACCATCTCACAGAAGCTCCTCTATAACATTACACTCCTCAGAATAATCTTATCTAAAAACCCAAGTATAAGTGGAATATTTACCTAGCAAATATTAAACAAATATATAAAATATTCTGGAAGAGCTTCAAGTTTGTTTAAGATTCTGATAAATATGTATAAATAATAGACACTCAGAAGTAATCTCAAATAAAATATCTTCCTTGTTTTATTGAGATAGAAAAGGACGCTCTGAGAAGTTGGAACCAAACCTCCACATGCCTCTTATTATCTTTTACTTCTTTCATTCAGGGTGGTAGGTACATTTGATTGAAATGTCTTTCAGAGTTTTGGACATAGAGATGAAATTTCCAGCTAAAGCAAGTTCTCAACAGTTCCCCATAATTCTCAACCTGTGGGCTGTGACCCAGTCTTGGTGTCAAATGACTCTTTTACAGAGGTCACCTAAGACCATTGGAAAACACAGATATTTATAGTACAAAAAATTATAGTACCAAAAATTAATATAAAATATCAACAAAAATAAGTTTATTGTTGGGTGTTACCACAACATGAGGAACAGTATTAAAGAGATAAAGAGTTAGGAAGGTTGAGAATCAACTGGGTCTAGATGGTCTTTCAAAAATTTGAAGATAGATGTATTGACATTTCCTTCAAGAGAGAAAGTTGGCATGTAAGTCTTCCGAGAAAACAAAAGACCTGCTTTGTTTCCAGTATAGATATAAAATTTGCTGTTAAACAAATGGTCACATTACTTATTGCCCACTATAAGTTTTGTCTGGTTTCTCATAGGGGTAAGTTCTTCCCTGTAATGTGACTACGCACATGTGGAGACATTTATCAATGTCCCTCTCTTGAGACAAAGGTTAAAGAACTAAGTTTAATGCTTACTGCATAACAACATGTTGTCTTTCAATATGGAAAAAAACCTGTGGAAGAATAACCTAGTTTTGGAAACTGAGTAGAATCTTAGAGCTTTTCATGTTTCCTGACATTCTTAGATTATTATTTTTTTCTCTTACTTTATAAATGATACCAATCAAAATCCCAGCTTTCCTCCCCCCTCCCACTTCCCTCCTGCTCCCCACCACACCACACTCAGCCGCCACCCCTTCCAGTCCTAAAAGAGGGCAAGGCACCCTGCCCTGTGGGAAGTCCAAGGCCCTCCCCTCTACATCCAGGCTTAAGAAGTTATGCATCCAAAGAGAATAGGATCCCAAAAAAGCCAGTACATGGAGTAGAGAGAATCCCAGTGCCATTATCATTGTCCCCTCTGTCTGCCTCAACTGTAAACCACATTCAGAGTTTGGTTTGATCCATGCTCACTCATTCCCAGTCCAGCTGGAGTTAGTGAGCTCCCATTAGCTCGGAGACATTGACTCAATAGGTGAAACAACCCCTCATGGTCCTGACTTCCTTGCTCATATTTCTCCCTCCTTCTAATCTTCAAATGTACCTTGGAAGCTCAGTCTAGTGACTCCTATGTGGGTCTCTGACTCTGTCTCCTTCCATCACTGGACGAAGGTTCTATGATGATATTCAAGATAGTCGTCAGTCTGACTACAGGGCAGGCCAGTTCAGGCACCCTCTCCTCCATTGTCCAGTGTCCTAGCTGGGGGTCATCCCCATGGACTCCTGGGAACCCTTCCAGAGCCAAGCCTCTTACCGACTCCAAAATGGCTCCCTCAATTTAGATATCCTCCTTCCCTGCTCCCATATTTGGGCCTACCTCCATATCAACCATCACACTCCTCAAGCTCTCTCCTCCCCAAACCTCCCCTTCCCTTCCCCCCTCTTTCTCCCTCTCTCTCCCAATCCCCCATGCTCCCAACTTTTGCCTGGCAATTTTGTCTGCTTCTACTGGTGTAGGAGGTTCTTCTTTCTATGTGTTGCTTTCATTGGTTGAATATAAGAAAACTGCCTTGGCCTTTTGGTAGTGCAGAATTTAGGTGGGTGAGTAGATGGAAAAGATTGCTGGAAAAAAGGGCAGTGTGGGTGGACGCCATGCTTCCCCTGCCCAAGATGGACACTGGTTAGATTCATGCCGGTAAGCCACAGTCAAGTGGTGATACAAATTAATGGAGATGGATTAAATGAATGTGTAAGAGCCATAAGAGGTTAGAACTAATGGGCTAGGCAGTGACTTAATGAATACAGATTCTGTGTAATTATTTTGTGTGTAAGCGAGCCGGGCAGGATGGAACAAAAAGGACCCGCTCCTCTTACTACATTCTAGTCTTCAGGAGGATCTATCTGTTTCTTTACGTTCACCTTATTACTTAACTTCTCTGGAATCATGAACTATAGGCTCAATGTCCTTTGTTTATGGCTAGAATTCACTAATGAGTGAGTACATATCATATTCACATTTTTGGGTCTGGGTTATCTCACTCAGGATAGTGTTTTCTACTTCCATCCATTTTCATGCAAAATTCAAGATTATTTTTATTTGAAATCTCTAACTTTAGAATATAAGGTACCACACAGTGGAATGCCTTCTTAACAACTCAAACTCTTTGTGGGCTGATAGAGTTCTGTCCTGTTCCTGGAGTGATCTTACCAGAGCTTTAAGTGCTTGGCCTGTTGACATTACAATCTTTCTTCATATTAAAAGACAGAATTCATGCCTAAAATTCATTGAGTAACTTCCCTCTTAAAACAGGACTAAAAAGCTTATTTCTTAAAACCTTATAATTCCACTTGGTCTGAGATTGCTGAATACTGAACTAGATTAAGAACTTTATATAAGGAGAAAAAGAGATGGTGAAATCTTATGAAGGGCCTTCATTACCAGGGGATACAAGGTAGTATAATATAAACTGAAAGTGTATTAAGCAAAGACCAAATACCAAATAGTATGTATACCTCTCTCTCTCTTTCTCTCTCTCTCTCTCTCCTCTCGTCTCTCTCTCTCTCTCTCTCTCTCTCTCCTTAGTTTTTAATTGTGTGTGTATATGTGTGTGGTAGTTGTGGCACACACAGTCACACATATGTCCTCAGAAGCGATAGAGGAAGAGTTATAAGCAATTATGAGCTAGTTGGTATGGGTGCTTGAAACTGAATTTGGATCCTCTGTTAGAGCAGGGGCAAGGTACCTGCTGGAACCATCTCTCTATCACCTGAAAACAATTTTTTATGAGACTGCTTGGCACAAGAACACTGCACCTTAGAACATTGTAACTTAGAAGAGGAAGGTAATGATCTATAAAACTTTAATGTAGTAGCATGGGTTAAAGTTCAGATATTGCAAGAATCAATAGTTTGGTTTTGTTGATTGCTAGCTATAACTTGAGCAATCTTAATTTACTTAAAATAGGTTCAGAGAAGCATTTAGTGACTGAAACCATTACAGGCGTTACAATGGCAGAAATAGCCAAAGGGGCACAGGAAGAATTTCAGGTTGAAAGTTTCTTCTCATGTTTTCTACATGAATTCTGACTAACTGCCAGGAAGTCTCAGATACAGAGTGCTCTTTGAGTGTGGCCAGAACCTTTGAAAGCCATGGAATAAACACCTCTCAATGATACCATATTCTTCTTCAATAGAAGTTCTGGAAGATGAAACTGTTACCAGTATTCAATTGTTCTTACTAAATGAAAATGGAGAGTTTGGATATCTTTGGGAAGAATGTAACATGGTTATTTGATCTGTTTAATAACAGAGGGTCTCCGCTGGTTGGCAACAGGAGTGTACATGAATTCAAAGAAACAAAAGTGTCATGGAATCATTATTTTTGCAGAAGATGGAAATGATATTGTACCAAGGAATACAGTTAAGAATGCCCCCTATCAATCTTACCAAACAATCTACAGATTCAATGCAATGTCCATCAAAATCCTAGAAAAATTCTTCACAGACCTCTAAAAAAATGGTACTCCAACTTCATATGGAGAAACAAAAAACCCAGGATAGCCAAAACAATCCTGTACATTAAAAGAATTTCTGGAGGCATCACAATCCCTGACTTCAAACTCTACTACAGAGCTACAGTACTGAAAACAGCCTGCTATTGGCATAAAAACAGACAGGATGACTAATGGAACCAAATGAAAACTGGACATTTATACACACACTTTCGAACACCTGATTTTGACAAAGAAACAAAAATATCAAATGGAAAAAAGAAAACATATTTAACAAATGGTGCTGGCATAATTGGATATCAACATGTAGAAGAATGAAAATAGACCCATATCTATCACCGTGCACAAAACTGAAGTCCAAATGGATCAAAGACCTCAACACTAACCATCCATACTGAACTTCATAGAAGAGAAAGTATGAAGTACACTTGAAACACATTGGCACAGAGACCACTTCCTAAATATAATCCCAGTATCACAGGCACTGAGAGAAACAATTAATAAATTGGGACCTCCTGAAACTGAAAAGCTTTGTAATGCAAAGGACAAAGTCAATAAGACAAAATGATAGTCCTACAGAATGAGAAAAAAATCTTCACCAATCCCACATCAGACAATGGTTTGGTCTCCAAATATACAAAGAACTCAAGAAATTTGTCTTCAAAAGAACAAATAAGCCAATAAAAAAGTACAGACCTAAACAGAGAACTCTCAACAGAGGAATCTAAAATGGCTAAAAGACACTTAAGGAAATGCTCAACATCCTTAGTCATCAGAGAAATGAAAATCAAACAGCTCTGAGATTCCATCTTATACCTGTAAGAATGGCCAAGATCAAAAAACTCTGATGACAAGGATGTGGGCTTAAAGGTAACTTTCCTGCATTTCTGGTGGGAATGCAAGCTGGTACAGCCCCATTGAATATCAGTGTGGTGATTTCTCAGAGATTTAGTAAACAGCCTTCTTCAAGACCCAGAAATACCACTTTGGGTATATATCCAAATGATGCTCAACCATGTCACAAGGACCTGTGCTCAGTTATATTCATAGCAGCTTTGTTTGTCATAGCCAGAATCTGGAAACAACCTGAATGCCCCTAAACTGAAGAATTGATGAGGAAAAATGTGGTATGTTTACACAATGCAGTACTACACAGCAGAAAAAAATAATAATTTGAAGACAAACAGATAGAGCTAGAAAACATCATTTTGAATGAGGTAACCCATAGCCCAGAAAGACAATTATCATATGTACTCACTCATAAGTGGATTCTAAACATAAAGCAAAGAAAACCAGCTCACAAATCACAATGGATCTAATACATATAGGAGTAGAAAATTGGGAGCATGGGGGCCCTTGGGAGAGGGTTGAAGGGAAAGGGAGAGGCATGATGGAGGCAGAGAAAAATCTAGAGCTCAACAAAAACCAAAAGGAATGTCACCTATGCTGACAGCCAGAGAGAAAAATGGGGACTTCAGTGACATACCTATCTAAATCAGAAGTGAGTTTACTCAACCAGCAGAATAAGAGTAGAAATTACAACAAAAACCATGATAAAACACTGCACACATTATTGGAGGAATAATTATGGGCATATGTTACACTCTGAGCAGGGGTTCTCATCTTCCCAAATCTTCAACTGTTAAATGCAGTTCCTCATGTTTGTGATGATCCCCAATCATAATATTAGTTTTGTTGCACTATCATACCTGTACTTTTGCTGGTGTAATGAATTAAAGTACAAATATCTGTGTTTTCTTTGGCAGCCCCTGAAAAGGGGTTCCTTAACCCCCAAAAGATCAGTGCCTATAGGTTTGAAGAACCATTGGTCTAGAGAGTCATAACTACTCTCTCCAAAGACCAAGGGTCGATATCACTCCAAAATTTTTATCAAAAGGTTTATTTTTAAATTTTATTCATGTGTCTATGTGTCTATGCATTTTGTGCATTTTGTGCAGGTTTGTGAAGACAAAAAAAAGTCAATGAATTCCCCTGTAGGTGTAGGGGACTGCCTGATATAGTCAATAGCTGTTGAACTCTGGTATTCTCGAAGGGCAGTAAACGTCTTAATTGATAAGGCTAATCTATGTTCTTCTGTATTCTGGGTGTACTTGCATAAATGGTTTGGAAAAAGAAGAAGAAGAAGAAGAAGAAGAAAAGAAGAATAAGAAGAAGAAGAAGAAGCAAAGAAGACGAAGAAGAAGCAGGATGAGGCGAGTCTTCTTCTTCTGCGTCTTCGTGATCGTCTTCTTCTTATTCTTCGTCTTCTTCTTCTATTTTCTTCTTCTTCTTCTTCGTTTGTCGTCCTTCTTTCTGACTCCATTCTTTAATTTAACAAAGAAAATATAATGTTACTTTTGGGAAAACATCAATACAAAATTTACCCACTAGCAGAATACAAGGTTGGGGGGCAGACAGGTACAATGAGGACGAGTCTGATAATCTGTGTGAAAGATCCCATTGTATAAAGTGATATGTAATCCTTTTTGATCTTAAAGCTCACCTGAAGAGAATAGAGGCCAGAATTAACTTCTGCTAGTGAGGCAGGGCAAAGTTCTCCTGAGCAGTTTAAGAAGAGGATGATCATGACAGGAATAGGAATGCTTCATGTGCACCTGGCATCTAAGGAAGTGAATAAGACCACATAAGCATGATTTTTAAAGGGGGAAAGTTTAGACAGAAAAAACAGTACCACAGTATGAAGTTAAAGAAAAAACATTGAAGAGGAAAATACAAGGATAGAAAAAAACGGAGTTCAGCCTTCATTCCTATGTAGTGGCATGCAAGAGGAGGCATCTAAGTTGTCTAAATCTTAAACTGTTTTATTACAGTCTCAAGTACATGTGACTACATATCATATGTGGCTGCCTTCCCTGCACCAGGCTCCACAGACTGTCCTGCTCTAGTGTCACACATCTTTGGGCTGTTCATGTTAGCCCACCTCACCCCTTTAGACATCTTGAGATCCTGGCAGATTCTGCTCCTGCTCAGAGACATGGGAACTAGGAATCTGGATTCTATTATAGAACAAAATATTTTATAACTTGAGAAAGTTTTCCAACTGTGATCATGAAGAATTCATCACCTGTGATAATTCCCATGATTATTCCAGAAAAGGTGACTCCTACTGCCAGAATTTCTGTATGCCATCTGTGCCAAAGGCAAGTCTTCTGAGACTCCTTGTCCCTCCCCTTCATCATTTGTGATGACTCTTCTACCCTACCCTGTTGCATATAAAGACCTTGTCAGCACACAGCCTGAACAAGATTTAAGTCTTCCAGCTGTCTGGTATGGTTGTGTTTACAAAGAGGAAGACTCCTCAACAAAGGTTAGTCTACTTAGATCTATGAAAAGAAACAAAGCAATGTTATATAAAATGTTCTAGAAGTATTGTAACTCGGTAGAGGCCCAAGTTGCCTTTCTATTCCTAGGACTATATATTCCTAAAATCTCAAGAGAAGGAGTTGAGTATATGGAGATGCCAGACAGCCTTCTTGAACTAAGAAATCAAAAGACAAGAGACCTTGTGTAGGAGAAAGTTTGCTGTGCTCCACCACTCCTAGAGTTTTTCTTCTCTTTCTTCTTCAATAGAACTGCTGATTTGGAATTAAATCCAAGACTGCCCTCTGGTCAGCATGGCTCAGAACAATGCATACCATATCCTCTTTGCATGCCTGATGCCTCCTGGCATGCAGTCAAGGTAAGCTAGCTGCACCATGATCCCTACAGACCTGAAGCTTTACTACCATTCCTATAGATGTTTGTTGTACTTTGGGGAGGAGCATTTTAAATATTGGAGATTGTGACTTCACTAATCACAAACAAATAAATCCTCAACTACCAGAAAATTTGAGTTGGGGATATTAACCTATCCCTTGTTCATGACAACTAACGTTTTCCTATTTGTTATTGTTAAATCTAGACATCATTATTAATTAATGGAGGCTTTATCCAGGGACTCTTATGTAAGAAAAGGTATAAAATACAAAATAAAGGGTAACAGCTTCAGAAAAAATAAAAATACATTTGTGGAGAAAAAAAAAAGCTCAGAAATGAATAGTGAGCTATTGTCTCCAGGAAAGAGAGCCTGGGAATGAAAAGTAAGAAAGGAGGAGGATAGAAGTCTCTATCTGCCTCTCTTGCATGCCGACAGAGGGCCTTGCTTCAACGACAGGTGTCTCAGCAGCCAGGCTTTGTCCAGTCCTCAGCACACCTCCTTCACTCTCTCTCCCTCACACTCTCTAGCGGGAAGGCTGAAGAAAGCTTGCCCACACCTGAGAAAGAATCTTCCTTCTGCCATGATCAACTGCCCAGAAGGAGCTAATGCCTATGGTTCCTACTGCTACTACTTTGTTGAAGATCGTTTGAACCTGGGGAGAGGCAGATGTAAGTGAAAAAAGAAATATGAGAAGAGAAAGGTTATCTGAAGATAGTGTTAAACCTTTTCTAGTCGCTTCATAAGGTAGCGTTGATCACCTATTTACCCCACCTACATGAGTTTATCCCTTGATGGTGACTTTTACTCTGAATTTGCTGGGGCAGAAATCTTAATGCTGAGTCACGGTATCATCAGGAGCATTTCTCCACTGTCCTTTTTCCTCAAACATTCCTTAGTGGGTATTAGTATATATGTTCAAAAGAGTGCTTCCCATTGAGCAAATCTATTTTCCTGTCTGCATGCTTACAGCTTTTTTTGCCAGAATATGAATTCAGGGCACCTGGTGTCAGTGCTCAGCCAGGCCGAGGGCAACTTTGTGGCTTCTCTGATTAAGGAGAGTGGTACTACAAAACTGCCTATGTCTGGAATGGACTCCATGACCCCAAAAAAATGTGAGTGTGTGGCCTCCTTATCTCCCTAATACACAGGTGAAGGAGAATGTTGGAGATTCAAGTCTAGATTGTGAAAAGCCAATTTTATAACACGTATAGAAAAGCAATGTATTTGTTGATTCTAGAATATATGAGCATGTTGAGGTTCACTGCAGGTTGTTATGGAGATGGCTGGGGCTCAACTTCTTAAAAGCTCCATGTATTCATGGTCAATTGCATTGCATTTATTGAGATGTGGTTTTTACATATTCAATACTATTTATTGTGTATCTTGTAGATTAATGTTAGAAAAGGATCCTTTGGGATGACAGAAGAAAATAATTTATTGCCTGTTTTGGTGAATCTGATGCTTTGCCAATCCAACCAGCCCTATCTAGTGTTATGCTGAAAGAGGTTAGGTTTAACTTCAAGAAAGAGACTCTAGGAGCAGTTTTCTGTGATACACATTTATGGTTCTTTGTAATATTCAGAGTACTTTTCAGAGGGACAGTGGAAGAAAATGAATATTTCAGGAAGGCTCAAAAGCAAAGAAACACTATGATTCTTAAAGGGAGTATGATCTTTATTTTTGTCCCATATTTTGGTCCATTTCTTAAAATGCACGTTCTCCAGGAGATTTCTGCAACTTTCTAAGTGATATTGGCTTGATTTGACTCTTTCACTGTAGAACCGCCGTTGGCACTGGAGTAGTGGATCTCTGTTTCTCTATAAATCATGGGCCACTGGAGCTCCAAGCACGAGCAACCGCGTGTTATTGTGTGGCACTGACTTCCAAACACAGGTAGGAGGAAAAGATAATGTTGTTTGCTTCTTCAACTCAGTTCTGGGGACAGACCTCGGGGTGGCAGAAAGAGAAAAGGGTTACTTATGCAAGAAATAGAAGTCTTCTTTTTATTTCCTATCTTGAGTCTTAAACTAGGTGAGATTACACTTCTCTTTCTGACCTTTTTTATTGACTTGTAGCATACAAGAAATGGAAAGATGAAAATTGTGATGCACAGTACTCCTTTGTCTGCAAGTTCAAAAGCTAAAGTCATCTGAACAACAGATGTCCAGAACTTCATTACTATGATTAGAAAATCAAACAAGACCATCTATCCACCACAAATTAGATACGCTTCTCTGTTGAATTACAACAGACTGGATTATTTTATCTACCTCCCCAATTTTATAGCCCCTGAACTATGAAAATAAATTGTGTCCTCCACTTGTGTTGTCATCCTGTGTTCACTGTTGTTGCTATGGCTGGGTGTTGTAGGAGGCTGTTTGTATGTTCCCTGATGTCCAGAACTGAAACAATCACTCAAGAGTCTATATTATTTGCAATACTGTTTGCCAAAACGCTCTTAAGCAGCAATTCTAGCTTGCTCTTATATCCTACACTTGCCCATCCCCATTAATCTGTGTATTGCCACATGTCTGTGGTTCCTGGGTAATGTTCCATCTCTAGCATCTGTCTCTGTCCAGTGTTACCTGACATCTCCCTGATTCTGCCTTCTTTTCTCCTAGTATTTCAGTTTAGTTTTTCCCTGCCTAGTTCTGTTTCCTGTTCCTGGTATAAGCCCAATACAGTTTCTTTATTCATTAACTAGTAAAAGCAACACATATACAGAAGGACTTCCCACATTAGCTGGGTACCTGACCAAGAAGGGAGTCTAGCACTGTCAAGATTACTCTGGCATAGCCATTGTTAAAAATAAAGCCTTCATCAACATTAGTGTCTTTGTCTGTGATAAATTTGAATCACATACACTCCTTGCACTTGCTTAGGCTGTGTTGTGAAGAAATAGTGAATAGCCATGGGTGTTTTTGGTACATAATACATGGGGATTTTACAAAGCTTGAGTTATAAGGAAGCCACATTTTTTTACACAAAGAATCAATTTGAAGCCATAATTGATTTGAGATTTTAAGGAAAATTGCTTGATCTAAAATATTGAATGAACAGGTGACCAACTATTGGTAACTAGAATTATAAAGGTCATCATAATTTTTTAAATGGCATTCTTGGATAAACAAATAAACACATGATGATTTATGTAAAGAAAATGTATAAAAATAGTTATTTTCCCCTTTAAGGAATTTATTCCCAATGCAGTCAAGAGTTAGAATTTACCAATTTAGCAACGTAATCAGCCTAAGTACCTAATACCAATAAGAGTATAAATAAGTGTTTGATGAAACAATTTACTCCAATAAAAGAACATTCATTATCAGTCTGAATTTAACTATAATCAGACTATATGAAAATTGAATAGATTAAATGTGTAAATTCACATATCCTAGAAGATGCAAATAGTTTCAAAGGAAAATATTAAAAGATAAGATAAAAGTAAAAACAAAAACATAAAATTTATTGATATAAGATTACCTAAGAATTTTTAACTGTGCCTCTATTATATGAGAGGCAAATAATAAAGCAATAACTTTAGAGTCCTAAATATAGTATGTAATAAAAAACAAAGTGTAATATAATACATAATTAAAATATTGCATAATAATTGTGAAAACAACTTGTGATCATAGGGTCTATCTCGAGATCAAGCAGATATCACACATTTACAGATCAGTTGGTGAGATAAAGGGAGAACTGTAGGAGGAGGACAATTGTTCTTCCCAACACTCCAGCTAGCTTAGAGACCCAAAATAATCACCAGAAACCATATTAATTAAATAATGGCCCGTTAGCTCTAGCCTCTTATTGGCTAATCCTTACATATAATTTAAAACCCATCTCCATTAATCTGTTTATCATCATGTGGCAGTGGGTACCGGCAAAACTTCAGGAACAGCTGTCTCCGGCAGCTCCATGACTTCTCTCTGATCTGCCCTTATTTCTCCCAGAATTCAGCCTAGCTTTTCCTCCCTACCTACTTTCTGCCTTGCTATAGGTTGCAAAGCAGTTTCTTTATTATTAATATTAATCACAGCACACAGAGGGGACTTCCACATTACCTCCCACTTTCTGTTTAAATAAAAACAAAGTTTTGAACTTTAACATAGTGAAATTACACATAACAAAACAGTTATCAAGCAAAAATTACAGTCACAATATTTATATTGACTTTATCTTTTATCATAACTAAGGAAAACTATAACTATAGATTATTCAACACCATCAAGGACTCCAGAAGAATACAATATTACCTAAGTAAACAGGAAGTACATTGTAAGCAACTTCCAAAACTCTAGAATTGGACCAGAGATATCTCGCTGCTTAGACAATCAACCAAAGATTTTTTCTATACCATTGGGGCTTCTGTCTTCAGGCTACTGTCCCATAGTATCCAGCAGACTTTTTCCATGAATCAGGAAATTTCAAAGACAGTTCCACTTATATTGGCAGTTTTTAGTCACTTTCTTTTGTGGCCCTGCAGGACATCTGGTAGATTCCTTCATGTAGCAGGAACCCCGAAGGAACATCTCACCTTTAGGCAAGTTTAGCAGTTATTTCTCTGCAGGTCCTGCATGCCCAGTTTATCAATAAGTCCAGGCAAGAGTAGTTTCTTGCCCAAATGGCTAACAGACTCCATAAGGAGCCCTCTTCAGGGCTCATCCATCCTCTTGAAGTAACTTAGTGTTGCCAGGGGGAAGATGTGTCTCACTGTCACGAAAAGTCTATAAATTCTTAAAACATTTAAATGGCATATTCTGAAGGTCTTTTAAAGATTTGAATAATACTATAGAACATCTAGAAAATCTAACTAACAAGACACAAGCTTGACTATTTAGATGATTATCTATTAACCTATATTTTTAATATACATTACATTTTAAATGAGCTACACAAACACGATACCTTAATCAAGCTCAGAAAATATGCATATAACAAGACTTACCTTAAATTTGCATTCTATAAATCAGATCCATACCAATGCAGATTATTCATCTCTATATAATATCTTCCCTTTAAATGTAAAAAAAACCAATTATAAGACAATATTTGGGAATATGGGTGGTAGTTTTCTCTCCATACTGCTCTCCCTGCTGCATGGAGGTGCTGTTAATTAGGTCTCTCATGGTATATCCTTGTTGCTAGGTTATTTCAGTCAGCACTTGGGCGAAGTAGTTTTCAGGAGTGTTCATGGTGACCTTTAGGTGTCTTGTTCCATCCAACCACACAAGTCTGTAAGCAATTCACAGTTTCTTAACGTCTGTGGAAACAAGAGAATAACCTCTTTTCCAAAACAACATATCCTTGGGACCCAAATTTGGAAGTCATGCTACATTTATAATATACATGTTGGTTTAGCTTAGCAGCCAATACAATGAAATATCTCTCTATAAATAGTTCATTCACAGTAAAAAAAAATAAAATCAAAGACAACACAATAATATACATAATTCAGACTCTGTGAATTTTCTATTTTTACATGGCTTATTTTCTTTAATCCTTTCAATCTATGACTACTTGTATTCTGTCTTTTTAAAAGACTTCACCCTTTTTTAAATGATTAACTTTATGTATGACTCTATATTCATTTCGTCTCTCTTCTAAGCATGTGTACATTTATCCAATACTATAACTCAACTGGATTTGTCTTTATTGCATATCTGTAATACTTTACTTCACAGGAGCACTTTTTAAAATGCTAAGCCCTTCGTAAAGCTTAAGCTGTGCCATTACTATGATATATATGATACTGACTCTTTGCCTGCCCAGTCCAGCATGGTGGAGCCCCTAGCAGCTCTGAGAGCCATGCACACAGCCCCATTCTCAGGCACACAGCCAGTCCATGTCACCATTAAGCAAGCTGATCCATAAACCCTATCCAAATGCTCCATCTTCCCTAAAGAGCCAGAGGTCATTCTGGCAGCAAGGCCCAGAAAGACGGTATTTCAAAATGGTCACGTCTGAATCAGAAAAACTTCTCTTAAGGTTGCTGCGGTATGCCACCCGCAAACAGCAAGAAACTGTGTTAAACTCCATATTTTTTGTGTGTCTAGAATTCCTTTTCAAGCTTTATCAGGTTTTATGTGGATTTTATTCCACCATGTTGGCACTTCAATTTGTAGGAGGAGGCTGCTTGTTCTTTTCAGCTGCCCAGCTAGCTTTGACCTGAATAATCACACAGAAACCATACTAAATAAATCACTGCTTGGCCTATTAGGCTCTAGCTTCTTACTGGCTATGCTTACATATTAATTTAACACCCATTTTCATTAATCTGTGTATCACCATGTGGCAGTGGCTTACCAGCAAAATTTCAGAACATCTGTCTCTAGCAGCTCCACGGTTTCCTCTCTGACTCTGCCCTTCTTTCTCCCAGCATTCAGCCTAGATTTCCTGTCTAGCTAAGTTCAGCCTTGCTAGAGGTTACAAAGTATATTCTTATTTATTAATGGTAATCAAAGCACACAAAGGGGACTCCCACATCACAGAAACTCCATAAATTGATATACAGACATACCATAATGTCCATCAAATTGTCATATGTCTTTGTCAAAGTGACAGATTTGCACAATTTGATCCAGAATTTTGTTGAAGGTTGTAAAATTATATAGCAGGTGATAATTAGTGTTCAGATATTAACCCACCAAAGGAATAATTCTCTAATGTAGGAGAATCCTGTCCAGGCAGGAACTATCACCGACTCTGGAAATTATTGCTTCTCATTGTAATTTCACATATGCAAAAACAGCTATGATGTCTTCCACATACTTGCATTTTAGTATATAATCTCCTGTGATGTGTATATGTGTGTGTGTGTGTGTGTGTGTGTGTGTGTGTGTGTGTGTGTGTGTATTCTCATAATTGCATCTCAATATTATGGGCACATATATCCATGGAAAGTCAGAAAGATGACTTCTCATTAATCTGTATAATTTTAATATAAAGAAAATATAGTAGGATATACTTCATAGCTAGATTTATTGTCTCACAGGGACTGTAAGATACTTAAAAGACTGTTTTGTTCCTTTTACCTAAACTACACACAGTTTGTTCAATTTAACCTCAAAGCAAGGTCACACTAGATGGAAGATTCCTATAAATATATCATAAGTTAAAGTTTTTACAGATATGTACAATATCAGAGTCACAGATATCTAGCCAAGGTTATTAACACAGTGAAACTTTAAAAAAATCAGGCCAACTATTACTTTCTATGTCTCACTGATAAGACTGACTGTAGTTCTCTCTGTAGCTTGTCTCACCTGGGCACTATGCTCCCAGCCTGTGGTCACAGTCTTATACCTGGAACTTTGAAACCTTACTTTGCATGGTAATTGGCTTGGCTCCTTATTTACCCAAGCAATCTGCTATGACCAAATAAAATGTAACTCTTAAAACATTTTCTTTTTGTCTTACAGCTCCTGTAAAAATGTATTTAAGCTAGGTGAACAGAGAAGCAAGAAAAAATTGGAAAAAGGAATTGAAACAAAGGAGAACTAGAAAGAATTAGAACTTTGAAGAAAATTAGAGGACAGAAAAGTAGAAGAATAAAGAACATTAATTGAGCAGCACATGTGTAAATTTATTCTGTATTCCCTCAGAGAGAAAACTTTTTAAGGTCAGTTTTGATTCTCTGTGGAACTCTTCCT
Organism: Arvicola amphibius; assembly: GCF_903992535.2. Taxonomy (NCBI): domain Eukaryota; kingdom Metazoa; phylum Chordata; class Mammalia; order Rodentia; family Cricetidae; genus Arvicola; species Arvicola amphibius. Next base: position 69,442,312 of record NC_052048.2, on the reverse strand, counting down.
AGAACTCTGGAGGTAGCCTTGAAGAACTGGATTTTCAGAAAACCATTAGAAGATAAAAAATATTAAAACATACTACCTTAACCCAAAGATACCTTTACCAAAGGAAGAAGACGAAGACTTTTTCCTTTCATAGAATCTCTTTTATTTCATTGTCTTATTTATTTCTGTTTAAAATATTGAAGCAAAAACTTGGATTAAAGACATGCACTAGGACTTGAGCTAGGTGACAACTAGAAACAGGTCTTTCCAGTAAATAATGCAACCTTATGGATTCACAATATGATCAAATATCTGCAACAAATATTCTCTTGCTGAAGGTGAAAGGCCACAAACAATCCCACACCAGTTTGGAATTATGATTAATAGAATGGTTATGTATTTAAAAGGGAAAAACTTACAGATAACCATCGCAGCCAACAGCCCTCTGCGCAATCAGGAAGGGAGCCTAGTCGCTGGAAGCAGAGCCAGAAGCCAGAGCACAGTGGAGGGAAGTGGCTGCATTTTTAAAGAGAGAGGACCATGCCCCAATGGGCTGGATTCTCAGCGGCTATTGCTGAAGGAGCAGAAGGAGCTCCCACAACACCTCCCCCTTTTATTTAAGTAAGAGAGTTCTTAACCTACTATGAAATTATATACAATAAGTAGCGATATCCTATTTCAACAAGCTTAAGTCTGGTATAATAAATAACTTGACCAAATCATGAGAGGAAAGTAATTACATTTATATAAGTCTTCAACCCCATCAAAGATCTGAGAAGGGATATAATGTTACCTGAGTAATTAGGAAGTGCAATTAAACAACTTCAAACATGCAACAAATCATAGAGACAACTAGCTACCTGGGCAATCACCCAAGGTCATGTTTGCCACATTGAAGCAACCAACTTTGGCTAAGGCCTAACATAACTGACATACCATTTTTAAATGCAAGAAACTTTTCAAAACTATCTTACCCCTGTCTTGGCAGGATATGACAGTCCTGTTTTATCCATTTATAGATATTCTGTATCTCTGTCAGTGGTTGAGGTATGGGCATTTCTTTGCCCAAAGGCCAGTTCTGCCAAGAAGAAAGGCTCCACGTGGAGTGTATTTGGTACTCGACATTCTTTAGGGAATAGATCGGTGTTGCCAGGAGCAATTGTGTCTCACTACCACGAACTGGACTCTGAGTTAAATTAAAGGCCAATTTTTCTACAGCTCTTTGAAGAGGTTGAAGATTATCTATCTATACTGAGTATAATTTCTATGTATCTAACAAACCTGATTAGTCTAATTATAAATGGCAAACATAGATGATTATTGATCTATATAATTCTCAATACCTATCTAACTTAAAGACTAAGACAATAAACAACTGTGCAATAAATGAGGACAATATGACCTTCAAATATAAACAATGTGCAAATATACAATGCAATATGGTAAATATATATCAATACATAAACAATATATAAGTATCTTAATCAGAGGTAGAAATGTACACTGCAATATGGTAAATATATACTATATATCTATATGTATATATATCAATACAATATATATCAATACATAAAAAATGTTTTAAACAGAGGTAGAAACATACTTTCATACAATAGTCAATATAATTTAACTGTATCAATACACAACAATCGATACCAAATTATTTGTCTAAAAACAGTAACTCACAATTACAAATCTATTATCCCAATCATCCAATTATCCCTCTTTGTTTTCAAAAAGATCCCTGATCGAGGCCAGCCCTGGTCTAAAGAGCTAATTCCAGGACAGGCTCTAGAAACTACAGGGAAACCCTGTCTCGAAAACCAAAAAAAAAAAAAAAAAAAATCCCTGAGTTTATAAAATTTCTCCCCAACCGCCCACCCTCAAAGTATAACTAATTATAATCAACCCTTAAATGATGTCCCTAAACCCAAGGGCAAACTTTACTGGGAGGAGGGGACGTCATCCTCTAGAATTACTTCCAGCTGTCATGGGGGTGATGTTCTTTCTGGGGATCCTGGTGAAAGTAAAATGATTGGTTACATTTCAAGTATCAATGTCTTTTAAAATTACAAATAGTCTCTGAGTATTTTGTGTGGGGTCTGGCCAGAATGTTGTACAAGATGTGGCACCAATCAGCTAACCAAGTTGGAACCATCTTGTGCAATTGGTACCCCAAAACGGGTCTTGTAGTAGCGCTATCAGTATCATGACATCATATCAACCAGGTGGAGTTGTTGTTATGGGGCCCTATCTTCTTCCTGGAAACTTCAAATGTCATTGCAGGAAAAACTCATTGTTCATTGTGAAAAACTTAAACATTAATCATCTAGACATATATAGACATACCATATATTCAATGAAAGGCATGATAGATATGAAGAAAAGCAAAGATGTTTTCTAAACTCATATTTCTTTCTGTCCCATATCATGGCTCTTGACATGAGACAGAAACTCCAGAAAACTCTGGGTTTTTTCTCTTAAACAACAGGCTTGGAATTAGAGAGGGACTGTCATACCTCTCCTCCCTGGGCAGTTGCCATGATTCTCTGACCTGAGACAGACACGATGGAGTCATGGCAGGGCCAGGTCAGACATGTTGAATCTTTCGCTGGTAAGACACTCACTACATTGTGGCTTACACAGATTAATTAGAAATGGGTTAATCAGATGTGGAGAATTAGACAATAAGAGACTGGAACTAATGGGCCAGGCGTATTTAAAAGAATACAATTTGTGTGTTGTTATTCGGGTGTAAAGCTAGCCATGTGGGATCGCAGGTGGGATGAAAAGCAGGCCTGGCTCACCCCACCCTACCAGCACCTTGCATATATTTATTTAAATTGTGTTTAAGTATTGTTATTTACATATATTTGCCAGTTATATTAACCTACGATATTCCATTCTCTCTTTCTCTCTCTCTCTCCGCCTCTCTCAGCTCTCTGCACTCCTCGCTCTCTCTCTCTACATCTCTACTACCTTTCTCTCTCTCTGTGGTGTGTGTGTGTGCATGGATAATATCTGTGTTCATCTGGCTTTGGGAATAAGGGAAACAATAGATTTGTAGAAGTGTTTAGTCATGTTACTTCCATTTCTATTTATGGAATAGTTTCAAAAACAATGCCTGCTAATTTTTCTTTACAAGTATGATTGAATTCCATCTGTTCCTGGACATTTTTTACATGAGAACTTTTTATGACTTTTTCTATTCTTTTGCCTTTTATAGATCTAGGGTGTATAATGTCATCATGATTTTGTTGGGTCACTTGAATAAGACACTTGAGTCTATAGATTCATACATTTACTCCAAATATTTTAAATTGGTATAACATATTTATGAGGTATTTTTTAATGATCATCCAAATTTATCAATATTGTTGATTTTAATTTCCAATAAAAAACCATATTAAAAGAAAATCATAATACTGATAAAGAGACAACTTGATTTAGGGGCACAATATGACACTAAGAAACAAACTCGTGTATCAACAGTCACCTGAATCTTGATAAAAGTTCAAATATATATGGAAAAATGAAAGCCCCATCAAACAAAGGTATTGTAAACTGAATATTCACATGTAGATGAAAAAATTGGATCTCTACTTCCCATAATGTATGAAAATAAGTTTTCATATTGAACAAAAACCTTAAGGTAAGACCTGAAATCTTTAAAAGAAAGAAAAATCATGTACAGAAAACAATTAATATCACATAAGCAGGCAAGAAATTTCTAAATAGGTATCCAGTTGCTCAGAAAAGCTGTCCAATAATTAACAAATAAGTATTCTTGACATTGAAAAGCTAGCACAACCACAAAGAATACACTCCACTTGCTAGAATGGGAAAAAACTAATAATAGAAGACTTTCATTATTTATATTCCTACCAAAGAAAGTAATATCTAGGACATACAAGGAGTTTTTCTAAAAATCTAAAATCAAACACAAACACAGACCAGACACAGACACACACACACACACACACAGCACACACACACACAAATATACTACTTCTTCAGTTAAGAAATGTGTTAATAGTTTTCTCTTGGACCAGACAGACTCAGCAGTGAGCAAAGCAGCCATGGCCAAGATTAAGGGACCTGTGCATCAAGAAGAAGGAGCTGCTAAAACAACTGGAAGATAAGGTGGAGCGGTATCCCAGTTTAAGCGTCACCTAGGTGACAGGCAGCACTGCTTCCAAGCTCTCCAAGATATGAGTTGTCTGCAAATCCATCACCCGTTTCCTCACCATCATTAACCAGACTCAAAAGGAAAACCTCAGGAAATTCTACAAGGGCAAGAAATACAAGCCTCTAGACCAGTGATCCAAGAAAACAAGAGCCATGTTGTGGTGGCTCACCAAGCACAAGGAGAAGCTGAAGACAAAGAAGCAGCAGCAGAAGGAGAGGCTGTACCTGCTATGCAAGTATGTTGTCAAGGCCTAATGGAAAGGCAATAAAAAGTGCAAGACTGGCAAAAAAAAGTGCTAATAAAATCATTAGACAATTCCTACATGAAGTACAAATAACCAATAAGCATGATAAAAATTTCTACCACACTAGCCTTCTCAGAAATGAAAACTGCATTGATATTAAACCTTACCTTAGTCAGAGTGGAAATCATGAAGAAAAATATAAAAATAAATGCTAGTAAAGATATGAATAAAGGGATAACATTGAAATATCTGGTGAGTATTTAAATTCCAGATACTGTGGAAATTATCACAGAGGTTCCTCATAAAAATAAAAATTAAACTTCTTTGTGATCCAGCTATGGCTTCACAGAAAGACTCCTTCTGAACATATGACAGAGATACTTGACAATCAACATTTTCTGCATTACCAATTAACAGTAACTGAACTATAGAACCAACCTAGTTGTATAACAATAGGTAAATAATCAAAACATATGTGATTTATGAGTGCAATGAATTTTTTCAGCTACAAAGAAGGATAAAGTGCTACCATTCCATTGATATAATCATTATCTTAGTTTGGGTTCCATTGCTGCAGTTAAGCACCATGATCAGAAAAGAAGTTGGTGAGGAAAGTGTTTATTCAACTTACAGTTACAAATTGCTTTTCAAGCAAGGAAGGAGCCTGGAGGCAGGAACTGTTGCAGAGACCATCAAGGAGTACTGTTTACTGACTTGCACTCTCTGGTATTATGTGATATTTCTACAACATGTGGAGCTATATTGCTCTTTAATGATGAATTTAATAATAACCTAAACAGCCAATATCTAGGAAAGAGGTGTTGGTAGATTTTCTAGAGGGAGAAAAGAAGAAGAGGAAGAATTGAGGGGCAGGAGAAGCCAGGAGATTTGGAAAGGAAACAGGAAGTACAAGATGTAAGAGCGGTAATGCCATGTAATAGATTGCAGATTAATATAAAAGGGTTAATTTAAGTTATAAAAGCAAGTGAGTAATAAGCCTAAGCTCTAGGCTCAGTTTTCACAATTAATAAGAAGTCTTTGTGATATTATTTGTGAGCTGGCTGGCAGGACATGGAAAACTCAATACATATGGTATCTAACTCAAATATCCAATCATAGGGCCTGAGTAAAGTTAAGTAAAGTTCTGGACAAAGAGTTGATGTGGATGTTTATCCTGCAGTCTTCAAGCAGGCCATTGTTCAGTGTACAGGTGCTACCAGTAAAGATGCACAACTACCAGCTATGCCTGTTGGCTGGAGTCAGCTGCCAACACCATGCATCAACTCCATGTGCTAAACTGAGTCATGCAACAACAGATATAGCAGTTTAAAATTTGTCTCACATGGTCAGAGAACACTACAGGTGCTTAGTAAAGCCAGGTTCAGACCAAGAAAGCTTCTAAAATGGTATAGTATGCTTAGGTGTTAAAGAAAGAAAATAGGTATAGACAGCCATAAAAATATAATAAAATCTTCAAAGAAAAAGTAAGTAATATAAAAAGAATAAGTCATGTAACGATGGGAAATACACAGCATATCTGGATCCTGTATGATATTTTACTGACTTTGAATTTTTAAAATAGTAATATACAAACAATAGGAGCTAAGAAACGTTGCATTTGAGGAAACTGCTAAATTAAACTGGCCTATATATTTTAAGAATGTTTTCACTTCAAAATGGAAATCAAAAAGTATGTTGTTCTGCAGAAGATATTATACCTTTGTTTCCACAGAAAACACAAAGTTATGGCTCTCTTTGAAATTAATGAACAGATTTGAATGGGGGAGACTTCCTGAAAATGTTGGCTACAGACATAGGGGAAAACAGCCAAGAAAAACTACAGCACTGGTGACATATCTGCCAAACACATGAAATGGGGAAAGATCTGAGACTGGATGAGACAAGACAAATCTTGTTGGCTACAGAGGCCTCATGACTTTTTATTACATGCCACCTTTCATGTGGCATATATAGAGGTTTGGTAATATAGTCCAAACAAACTATAAAGTCAACAGATGCAATCTATCTGCTCAAAGATAGAACAAAAATTACCTTTAGCTGTCATGTGCTCACTGCACATCCCACACTTATGTCAATACAGATATATGTTATCATTAAAAGTTTGTGTTTTCAGAAAAAAAAGACAGGACCAGGCACCAATAAAGGCAATTAACCCGGGTGTGTCAGCTTCTCAGAATTCCTCTCTTGCAGTTTTCTCAAAATTCTACCTTCAAAACAACTTCAAAGCTGCTAACTGAGATGGTCCAGCCTCATAAACTATCCAACAAATACTTCAAATAAGTTCTACAATTTCCCAGAACACAAAGTAAGCAAAAGAATAACGCATCTATATCTCCCTGGACTTGACCATTATCTCAATTTTCTGAGGGTCCCCAAAGATGCCATTTCCCCCAGACAAAAGGAATCAGTCTAGAGGACATGATACTGACATCACCAAGAGGTAAGGTGGGTGACTTCTGGTCATTTGGTAGGTATTGAATATTTGTCATCAAGTAGGGAGTTTGGTTACAAGGTGTTATTGGTCATGACCAAGGAAAAAGATGAACAAAGATGATTAGATTCAGGGATCTATTTCTGAAGGGAAAAAGAAGTGATATGTAGAATGTTGGGATAAAAGGGTCAATTGTTGAGTCTACTTTTGAACAACCACTAGTCTCAAATATTTTACATTTGTATGAATTTTTATATATTGATACAACTAGGGTCTTTTTGCTATACTGTACATTTGTTTTTATTTTTGTTTAAGATTATTGTACCTATACAGTTCATTTAAAAATATAATGCAAAATTTTAGTCCTTAAAATCTACTTAGAATTAAAAAAAAGACAGGTTATAATAATCAAACACATAGTCATGTTAGGTATGTTTACAAGGTCAAACAGAAATATATTTTAAAAGATGGTCTTCAAATACTCAAAGACCTACACAATATAGCATTTACAATGTTTTAATAGCATAATGCTCTTCATGATAGTGAGGTATGTCTGCTTCTGGCAGCATCAACTTATTTCAAAAAAAAGCAAGACAGTAAGAGAGGCTTCAAAGAAACTCCATATAGAGTTTGATTTTTTTTCAGAACAAAGGTGGCCACTGGCTGAAGAAATTTTCTTTGCCTCAACTGCTGTCTAAACTGAGCAAATAGGGGACACACACACACACCAGCCAATCTTTGGTAGAACAAGACTTTCAAGGTAGGATAAAACAAGGTAAGACAGTCCTTCAAAATTCCTACATCACAAAAAAGTTTGTCAGATGGGATAGATAAAATAATATCTTCTCTGAATTTCCCAAATATAAATGGACTGTACATTGTGGATTTAATTGTTACCTGGTAATTGTTCTTTTTGTATATAATTTTTACTATGATAGAGTAAAAACATGTTCTTTTATTTAGACAAAATGGGGGAGTGTTACAGGATATTTTTACACTGTGTGGAGATATATTGCTGTAATTGGTTTAATAAAAAGCTAAATGGCCAATATCTAGGCAGGAGGTATATGCAATATTTGGAGGAAGAGAAAGAAAGACAAGGGAGAATTGAGGGAAAGGAAAACCTAGAAAACATGAAGAGGGAAAAAAGAGGTCAAAGACAGTATTCACAGCATTCAGAGTGGAATTCCATATCACCTCTCCTTTTTCTGTCTAAATAATAAGGAAGGTTTTAACTTTAACATAGCAAGATTACATAAAACAAAAGCTATCAAGTAATAAATATAGTTACAATATTTATATCTACTTTATCTTTTATCATAACTAAGGAAAACTATAAATATAATTATCTATTCTTCAACTCCATCACAGGCTCCAGAAGGATATAACATTAACTAAGTAAACAGGAAGTACATTGTAAGTAACTTCCAAAACTCTAAAATTGACATATATGTCTCACTGCCTGGACAGTCACCCAAAGTTCTTTTAAAACATTGGGGTACCCATCTTCAGCCAACAGGCCCATAGTATCTGGAAGGCTTCTATGTGAAGCAGAAAATTTCAAAGACATTTCCACCTATATTGGTAGTCTGTCAGTCACTTTCTTCTGTGTCCTGAAGAATGCCTGACAGACTCTATCGTGAAGCAGGAACCCTTAAGGGCTGTCTCACTTTCTTGATGTAACTTCAGCAGTTATTTTTCTGTGGGTCCTGCATGTCCATTTCATACAACATAACATCAAACAGTCCAGACAAGTGCAGTTTCCTGCACAAATGGCTAACAAAATCAATAAGGAGTCTATTTTATTCCCATCATCCTCTTGGAGTAGATTGGTGCTGCCAAAAGCAGATGTGTCTCAGTGTCATAAAAGTCCTAAGTCATTAAAGCATTTTAAGCATCAGATTCTGTTAGTCTTTGAAAGGTTAAAAGAATACCCATCTGAAATATATCTCTGTAATCTAGAAAATCTAATTAACATTACTACAAGCTTGACTATTATAGATGACTATTTATTACCCTGTATTTCTTAATTATGCATTACATTTTAAGTGAGTTACACAAACACAATACCTTAATCAAGAGTAGAAATATACAATAACAAAATATACCGTATATTTGAATCTATAGAAAGAGATCCATACAAATACAAAGCATTCATATCTATAGCATAGTCTCCTTTAAATATAAACAAACATTTATGAACAATCATTTAGGGAATTTTTGGGCATAGTTTTCTCAAAACTCCTTTGTGCTGTTTTATTTTTTGTTTTTGTTTTTATTTTTGCACCAAGTAGTTTTAGGTGTTCACAGAGACCTTTCTGGTAGTTTTGGTCCTCTAAACCACATTAGTCTGGAAGGAATCCACAGGTTCTCATCTTCTGTTAAAACAAAAGCAGATCCTCTTTGCCAAAAAAAAAAAAAAAACCATATGCTTAGAGCCAAACTTTGAAGTCAAGATACCTTTAAAGTATGTATGTTGGTTTAGCTTAGCAGCCTGTTCAATGAAATATCTCTCTGTACTTTGCTCATTCCCAGTCAACACTTTCAAAATAAACATATTGATATACATTATCCAGACTCTCTGTGTCCATTCCATCTTTATGTGGCTTATTTTTCTTATTCTATTACTTTTTCTACAAGTGTACTCTGTTTCTTTAAATACTTTGCTTTAATTTTTTAACATTTCTTCTTTTTATAACTCTCTTTCTTTCTTTTTCTTCTTGGTCCTAAGCCTTTTTTTTAAAACACGCTGTGTCATATTTAGATGTATTTTATGTCTGAATCTGTCGTCTTGTGTATCTGTAATTGCTTTTTTTTATTATGGTCTGGGATTACTTCTTAACATACTAAGTGGCATGGCTAGGACTAAGGATGTTTTGACTTTTTGTTCCACCCAATCTCACATGGTGGAGGTCTGCTAAGTGTCAGCTCTGCAAGCCATGCCCATAGTCCCATTTCAGGCACAAGCTGATGTATGTTGCCATTAAGCAAGTTGTATCACTTTGCTCACAAATCCCATTCAAATGCTCTGTCTCCCAAAAGAGCCAGAGATATCCTCCTGCAACCTCAGTGGAACTCTGAAACACAGCTTGGTCTAATACTGAGGGGACTTAAGAGGTGATTGAACAAGCACACAGTGGGACACCCCACTCTCTAGGAACTTCTCAGTGGGACAAAACCCTGGGCTCCTTCCCCACTTCCCTAAGTTTTTCTAGTCAGTCAGCAGGGAGTTTCCTGTGGGAAGAGTCCCCCAAAACCCAACCCCATCTACCAGCCCCTCCTAACTATTAGCCACACCTTGCCCCCAAACCCACTTATTGTCCTGCAACCTCGGTGGAACTCTGAAATAAAGATCGCTCCAATATTGAGGGAACTCAAGAAGTGACTGAACAGCCATGAAGTGGGACACACCATTCTCTAGGACCTCTACAGTGGGAGAAAATCCTGGACCCCTCCGCCAAATTCCTCAAATTTTTTAGCCAGCCTGCAGGGAGTTTCCTGTGGGTAGCCTACCTGAAAACCCAACCCTATCACCTGGCCCTTCCAAACTACCAAAACCCTGCATCCAAACCCATCTATCCTTCTGCAACCTTGGTGGAACTCTGAAACTCAGATACTTCAATACTGATGGGACTTAAGAGGTGTGTGAACAACTATGCTGTTCTCTAGGACCTCCACAGTGGGAAAAATCCATAGGTCCATCCCCTAATTCTTTTGGCTATTCTAGCCAGCCAACAGGAGAGTTTTCCCATAGGTAGGTTCCCCCCAAACCCAACCCCATCAATTATACCCTCCAATCCACAGGCCCCATCCCACCTAAGAGCTGAGAGCTTGCTTCAATGCTAAGAAGACCTAGAACTTGATACCAAGAGCTTGTTACAACACTGTGGGTACCAAGAGAGAGGATCAAGAGAGTGAACCAGGAGAGAAGACCAAGGGGGCAGACTTATAGAGACCTCAGAGGCTTTCTGAAACACAGGTATTGACAGTACAGAGCAGACCAAGAAAAACTCTCTAACACTCAGACAGCCACTGCAATGATTGGACCAAGTAGCTTGGTGCTACCAGGAACAGATGTGTCTCCTTGTCATGGAATGTCCTTACTTTTTAAAAGGTTTAAATGGCATATTCCACAGGTATTTGAAAGGTTTGAAGAACACCTATCTAATTGAAATATATATTTATATATCTAGAAAACCTAACTAACATGACTAGAAATTTTACTATTATAGATGACTCTCTATTAACCAATATTTCTTAATTATACATAATACTTTAAATGAGCTACATAAACACAGTACCTTAATCAAGAACAGAAATATATATGTATGTGTGTGTATCATAACAAAATTCACTTTAACTTTACATCAATAAACCAAGATCCATACCAATGCAAATCTCTATAGAATATCCCACTGTAAATATAAACAAACATTTATAAACACTATTTGAGTGATGTAGTAGGGTCTTCTGTATATGTGTTACTTTCATTGGTTGATAAAGAAACTGCCTTGGTCTTTTGATAGACCAGCCCTTAGGTGGGTGGAGTAGACAGAACAGAATTCTTGGAGGAAGAAAGCAGAGCCAGGCAGATGCCATGCTTCTTCTACTCAAGACAGATGGTGGTTAGACTCATGCCAGTAAGCCACAGTCAAATGGCAATATGCAATAATAGAAATGGGTTAATCAAGATGTGAGAGTTAGCTAATAAGAGGCTAGAGCTAATGGTCCAAGGCAAGTGTTAAAATTAATACAATTTGTGTGTTGTATTTGAAGTTGTTAAAGCTAGTCATGCAGAAGCCAGACAGGATGAAAAGCAGACCTGCTTGCCTCATCACTACATTTGAGAATATTGAGCATAGTTCTCTTCAACGCTTCCTGCTCTTCTTTGGGAGTAGTTTTTTGGGGGGAGTTCACAGAGATCATTCAGGGGACTTGGTCCATCAAACCACATTAACCTGGATGAATCCACAGGTTCTTATCCTCTTGTGGACAAAGAAGAAGAAACCTTTTTTCCAAATCAGCAAATCCTTTAGACCCAAATTTGAAGGAAAAGATTCATTTAAGGTTATATCTGGTTTAATTTAGCAATCCCCAGAATCAAATGTCCTCTCTACAGACACAAAATTCAAAAGAAAACACAGTATTATACATAATTCAGACTCTCTTTGCATATTCCATGTTTATGTGATTTATTTTTCTTTACTCCTTTTAATCTATGATTGTCTATACTCTGTCTCTTTAAATACTTCTCCTTTTTAATGATTACCTTTTTTCCAACTCTCCATACTCTTTTTCTTCTTTTTCCAAAGCCTATGTACATTTATCCAACACTTTGATTCATTTAGAGGTTTTTTTCCATTTGAATTTGGCTTTATTGTGTATTTATACATTTTTCTGACCAGAAATTTTTCTTAAAATGCTAAGTCTTCTTAAAACTTAAACTGTGGCATTATTAGCAAATGGATAGCCCTTGCCTGCTTCCTCTGCCCTTCCGATATGGCTGAGCAGAGGTCTGTTTAGTATGATTCATTGCTCATAGGCCTATTGTCAGGCACACAGTGGGTCTATGTTGCCATTAAAACAAATCTAAGCACTCTGTTCCCAAACCCTATTTAAATGCTGTTCTCCTGAAAGAACCAGAGGTTGTGCTGGCTGCGTGGCCCAGAAATCTGGCATTTTAATACTGCAGAGCATTTTTCTGCTTCTTCTGAGTTAGAAAAGCCTCTCTTAAAGTAGCTGCAGCATGCCACAGGAAAACAGCAAGAAGCAATGCTAAGTTCTGCATTTTTGTGTCTAGAATTCCTTTTGCTCTCTATCAGGTTTTAAGTCGATTTTAGTTGGCCACATGAGCACCAATTTCTTGTAAGGAGGCCACTACTTAGTTCCCAGCCACCTGATCCCTCAGACCAGAAATAATAACACAGACACTATATTATTTAAAACACTGCTTGGCCCATTAGCTCTAGCTCCTTATTGGCCAACACTTATATTTTAGTTTAACCCATTTGTAGTAATCTGTTTCTCACCATGTGGTTGAGGCTTAGAGGAGAAAGTTCTGGCATCTGTCTCTGGTAGGACTACATGGCTTCTCCTGATTTCACCTTCTTTCTCCCAGCATTCAGTTTAGTTTTTTTCCACATACTTAAGTCCTTTCCTATCAAGAGACCAAGGCAGCTTCTTTATTCACCAATGGTATTCACAGCATAGAGAGGGAAATCCCACATCAGGAAAAACCCAACCCAAGTAAGCTCACTAGACACACAAAAACACAGGCAACTGATAACCCCCCCACCAGCATAACCCAAAGAAGGGAGACACACAAACACTACTAATTCACAACAACCAGAATTAACAACCACTGGTCATTAATATCACTTAATATTAATTGACTTAATTCACCTATAAAAACACACAGGCTAAGAGAATGGATATGAAAACAGTATGCATCCTTCTGCTGTATATAAGAAACATACCTCAACCTCAAACAGATAATACCTCAGAGTCAAGGGTTGGAAAAAGTGTTTGCCAATCAAGAAATCAAGAAACAGTGGGTGTAGCTATTCTAATATCTAATAATATAGACTTCAAACTAAAATCAATCAGAAGAGATGGAGAACAGTGAATCAAGATGTAGTCTCAATCCTGAACACACACACACACACACACACACACACACACACACACACATATCCCTAATACAAGAGCAACCACATATGTAAAAGAAACATTATTAAAACTTAAATCACTCATCAATCCCCAAGACAGACGGTGGTTAGACTCATGCCAGTAAGCCACAGTCAAGTGGTGATATGCATTAATAGAAATGGGTTAATCAAGATGTGAGAGTTAGCTAGTAAGAGGCTAGAGCTAATAGGCCAGGCAGTGTTTAAATTAATACAATTTGTGTATTAGGACACTTCATCACTCCACTTTCACCAATTGACAGGTCAAACAGACAGAAACTTAACAGAGAAATAATAGAACTAACAGATGTCGTGATTCAAATGGACTTAAGGGACATCTATTGATGTGGGATTTCCCTCTGTATACTGTGATTACCATTAAAGCATAAAGAAACAGCTTCGCACCAGTAGCAGGGCAGAACTAAGCTAAGCATGGAAATCTAAACTGAATGCGGTGAGAAAAGAAGGGCAGAGTGAGAGAGATGCCATGTAGCTCCACGAGAGACAGATGCTGGAACTTTAGCTGGTAAGCCACAGCCACATGGCCATATACAGATTAATAGAAATTGGTTAAATTAATATAAGAGTTAGCCAATAAGAAGCTAGAGTTAATGGTCCAAGTACTAATTTAATTAATGAAATTTCTGTGTGATTATTTCAGCTTTAAGCTAGCTGGACAGCTGGGAACCAACAAGCGGCCTCCTTCCAACAATCTATAGAACATTTCACCCAAACACAAAATAATATACCTTCTTCGTAGCACCTCATGGAACCTTCTCTAAAATTGATGACGTACTCAGTAACAAAGCAAACCTCTACATATACAAAAAATAATTGGAGTAACCCCCTGTGTTTTATTGGAACACCATGGATTAAAGTTAGAATTTAACAACAATGTTACTCTCAGAAAGCAAAAAAACACATGGAAATTGAACTGTCAACTACTGAACCAACTCTGGGTAAAGAAAGAAATTAAAACCTTCCTTGAATTCAATGAAAATGAAGGCACAGTGTATTCAAACATATGGGACACAATGAAAGCAGTGCCAAGAGGAAATTTCTTACCACTAAGTGCCCACATAAACAAAACAGAAAAACCTTACATTACTGACTTAACAACATACCTGAAAGCTCTAGAGTAAAAAGAAGCAGACTCACCCAGGAGGAATAGAAGATAGGAAATAATCAAATTGAGTGCTGAAATCAACAAAATAGAAACAAAGAAAACAATACAAAGAATCAATGAAACAAAAGAGCTGGTATGTTGAGAAAATCAACAAGATAGACAAACTCTTTATCCAAACTACTCAAAAGGCAGAAAGAGAACATTCAAATTAACAAAATCAGAAATGAAAATTGAGCATAATAACAGACACTGAAAAATTCATAGAATCATTAGGTCATAGTACAAAAAACCTGTACTCCACAAAATTGGAAGCATAAAAAAATTTTGGGAGGGGTGTGGGGGAGTGGGAGAGAAATGGGAGGATGGGAAGGGGTTGAAATTTTTAATAAATAAATAAATAAATAAATAAATAAATAAAATTTCTAAAGAGGTACCATATACCAAAATTAAAAAATTAAATCAAGACCAGTTGAGCAATTTAAATAAACATATAAACTGCAAGGAAATAGAATCTGTTATCAAAAATCTCCCCAAAAAAAAAAAAAAAAAAAAAAAAAAAAAAAAAAAAAAAAAAAAAAAAAAAAAAAAAAAAAAAAAAACAGGGCTGGATGGTTTCAGTACAGGATTCTAGCAGAACTTTAAAGAAGACCTAATATCTATACACCTGAAAGTTTTTCACATAATAGAGACAGAAGGAATATTACCAAACTCTTTTTATGAGGCTGCAGAACCACACAAAGACACAATAAAGCATGACAATTACAGACCAATCTCACTCATGAACATCGATGCAAAAGTCTTCAATAAAATACTGGCAAACCAAATCCAAGACCACATCAAAAATCTATCCACCATGATCAAGTCAGCTTCATCCCAAAGATGCAGGCTGGTTCACCATATAAAACTCTATCAAATGTAATCCATCATATAAATAAACTGAAACAAAAAAAATCATGTGATAATTTCATTAGATGCTGAAAAAACATTCAACACAATTTAACACCTCTTCATGATAAATGTCTTGGAGATATCAGGGATGCA
Organism: Arvicola amphibius; assembly: GCF_903992535.2. NCBI lineage: Eukaryota > Metazoa > Chordata > Mammalia > Rodentia > Cricetidae > Arvicola > Arvicola amphibius. The sequence goes on along the minus strand of NC_052048.2, from coordinate 69,426,595 downwards.
AATAACATAAAATATAATAAAAACAATATATAGCAAGCCAAACTAATATCAAATTAAATGGAGAGAAACTCAAGCGATTCCACTAAAATCTGGAACAAGACATGGCTGTCCACTTCTCTTCCTATCTCTTCAAAATAGTTCTTGAAGTTCTGGCTATAGCAATACGACAACAAAGGAGATCAATGTGGATTCAAATTGGAACAGAAGAAGCAAAACTTCATGATTTGCCAGATAATATGAGTAATCCACTATATATATATATACACACGACACACACACACATCACAGTATATAATGTATGTATATATTAATTACATACATATATATATATATATATATCCCAAAACCCCCCTCCACCAGAGAGTGTCTATAGCTTGGTAAATAACTTCAAGTGATGTGGCAGGATACAAGATCAACTAAAAAAACATCAGTAGCCCTTCTATATACAAATGATAAAGAAGCCGAGAGGGAAATCAGAGAAATATCATCTTTCACAATAGCCACAAATAACATAAAATAATCTTGAATAATCTTGGGGTAACTCTAATCAAAGAAGTAAAAGACCTATTTAACAAGAACGTTAAGTCTTTGAAGGAAGAAATTGAGGAAGATGACAGAAAATTGAAAGATTTCCCATGCTATTGGATAGGTTGGATCAACATAGTAAAAGTGGCAATCTTACCAAAAGCAATATATAGTTTCAATGCAATCACTATCAAAGTCCCAACAAAATTCTTCACAGATCTTGAAAGAACAATAATCAACTTCATATGGAAAAAAACAAACAGTACAGGATAACCAGAACAATCCTGTACAATAAAGGAATTTCTAGAGACATCACCATACCTGACATCAAGCTCTATTACAGAATTACAGTAATGAAAACAGCTTGGTACTGGCATATAAAGAAAGAGGATGACCAATAAAATTAAATCAAAGACCCAGATATTAATCCATACACCTATGAACATCTGATTTTCGTCAAGAAGCTAAAATTATACAATGGAAAAAAAGTCTTCAACAAATGGTGCTGCATAACTAGATGTCACATGTGGAGAAGAATCACAATAGATACATATCTATCCCATGCACAAAACTCAAGTACAAATGGGTTAAAGACTGCAAATATAACCTGCCACAGATGAACCTGATAAAAGATAAAGTGGGTAGTAGTCTTCAATGCATGAGCAAAGGAGCCCACTTCCTGGATAATAACACGAGTAGGACAGACACTAAGAGCAGCAATAAATAAATGGGGACCTTCTGAAACTGAGAAACTTCTGTAAAGGCAAAGACACAGTCAATAAGACAAAAAGTAGCCTACTGTATGGGAAAAGATCTTCATCACCCCACATCAGACAAAGGACTGATCTTCAAAATATATAAAGAAACTCTGGAGCCGGGCGGGTGGTGGCGCACGCCTTTAATCCCAGCACTCGGGAGGCAGAGGCAGGCGGATCTCTGTGAGTTTCGAGGCCAGCCTGGTTCTACAAGAGCTAGTTTCAGGACAAGGCACCAAAGCCACAGAGACAACCCTGTCTCGAAAAACCAAAAAAAAAAAAAAAAAAAAAAAAGAACTCTGGAGTAAGGGGAACACTCATCCATTGCTAGTGGGTACTCAACCACTTTGGAAAATCAGTATGATGTTTTCTCAGAAAATTTGGAATCAAACTACCTGAGGATCCAACAATACCACTCTTGGGCATAAACCCCAAAGAAGTTTACTTATACTACAAAAACATTTGCTTCAAACTACTTTCATAGCAGCATTATTGGTAATAGAAACTGGAAACATCCTAGATACCCCCTCAACGGAAGAATGAATAAAGAAAATGGTACTCTAATTACACACATTAGTAGTACTACTCAGATGGTAAAAAAACAATACATCTTGAATTTGCATGCATATGGATGGAATTAGAAAACACTATCTCAAGTGTGGTAACCCAACCTCAAAAAGAAGAATATAGGATGTACTCAGTCATAAGTTGATATTAACTATAAACAAAAGAGATTGACTCTATAGTTTATGATCCTAGAGAAGCTAAGTATTAAGGTGAACCCAAAGAGAAACATATATAGATCCACCTGGAAATTGGAAACAGACAAGATTGCCTGAACAAATTGGGAGCATAGAGTTGGGGGAGAAAAGAGAGTGGAGGGGGAAAAGGAAGGGAGAAGGGGAATGATGAGGAGAACTTGATGAAATGGGACAGTCAAGATGGAAGAAGGACAGAGATGAGAGCAAGGAAAAAAATTCTTGATTGAGGGAACCATTATAGGTTTAGCAGAAACCTGGCTCTAGAGAAATTCTCAGAAATCCAGAAAAATGACCCCAGCAATAGAGGATAAGGGGCCTGATCTTGACTTACCCTGTAGTCAGGATAATACGTATCTTAAGTATCACCACAGAACCTTCTTCCAGCAACTGATCAAAATAGAGACCGAGACCTGCATAGGAGCACTAGACTTAGTTCCCAAGGTCCAGTTGAAGACTGGGAGGGATGAGAATATGAACAAAGAGGTCAAGACCATGATGGGTACACCCACTGAAACAGTCTACCTAAGTTAATGGAAGTTAATCAGATCCAGCTTTATAGAGAAGAAACAAGTACAGGACCAAAGTAGTCCATCTGAAAGTGGCTGGCAGTTACCTGACTGGGGCAGACTGTGGGGTCCCTGGCTGTGTCACAAGGATTTATTCCTACAGCATGTACTGGCTCTTTGGGAACCTATTATCTTTGAATGGAACCTTGCTCAGCCTAGATATAGTAGGCAGGATCTTGGACCTTCCACAAAGCAATGTGTCTTACACTCTGAGGATTTGATGGGGTGGAGTGGTAAGGTATGTGGAGGGAATAGGAAGAGGGAAGGAAGTGGGAAAAGATAGTTTGTTTTCTTTTGTGTGTATATATAGATATTTTATATATTATATATTATAAAATATATCAATATTATATAATATGTATACACACACATACACACACACACACACACACACATATATATAATATATAGTATTTTTTAAAAGAGACAGCTGTTCCTGCAACTAGCATAAACCAGAAACAAGAAGCCCTCTCCTGAAGAAGCTGTGCAGTCTTTGCTGGTCTTTGCTGCCAATGTGAATCAGGAAGAACTCCTTTAAAGGGATCATGGTACCTGCTTGCAGCCAGCAGAACTCATCTGACAAAAATAATGTGGCTACCAAGAAGAATCGTAAGTAAACCCTGTTTTTCTGCTATCTAGAATTCCTTTTTAAGCTCTCTTAGGTTTTATGTCGATGTAGTCAGTGCCACCTGGGTGCACATCCATTGGCAGAGGCTACTCTACTAGTCTCCCAGATACTGAAACTCAAATTAATCACACAGAAACTATATTACTTTCAATACTGTTTGATCAAAAGTTTAAGCATTTTTCTAGCTAGCTCTTACATATTAAATTTAAAAATCCTATCATTTTATGTTTTATCATGAGGTAATTTACTGGAAAGGTTCATACTGGAGGCTTGTGTCTTTCTCTTCAGGTACCTACATGGCATCTCCCTGGCCCTCCCTACTGCTTTGGACCTATAGCAAGGCAGAATTTAGGTAGGTAGGGAAAGCTAAGCTGAGTGCTGGGAGAAAGAAGGGCTGAGTCAGAGAGAAACCATGGAGCTGCCAGATACAGATGTACTGAAACTTTGCCATTACGCCACCGCTACATGGCAATACACAGATTAATGGACATGGGTTGGATTAATAAATATGAGTTAGACAATTAGAAGCAAGAGCTAATGGGCAAAGCAGTGATTTAACTAATATGGTTTCTGTGTGATTATTTTGGATCTAAGCTAGCTGGGCAGCTGGAAAGAAGAAGTAGCCTCCTCTTACAAATTGGCGTGCCAACATGGTAGACTAAAATTCACATAAAACCTGACAAAACTTGAAAAGGAATTATAGACACAAAAAATACCAGAGTTTAACGCAACTTCATGCTGATTGCTGGTGGTGTGTCTTTTAACAAATTTATGTTGGCCTTTATACTTCTAGTCACCAATATGTTGGTCACCAATTCATTCAATATTTTAGATCAAGCAATTTTCCTTAAAATCTCAAATCAATTATGGCTTCAAATTGATTTTTTTTGTGAACAAAAATGTGGCCTCCTTAGAACTCAAGCTTGTAAAGTCCCCATGTATTATGTACCAAAATATCCATGCCATTCACTATTTCTTCACAACACACTCTAAGCAAATGTAAGGAGTTCATGTGCTTCACATTTATCACAAACAAAGACATAAAAGGTTGATAAAGGATGTAGTTTTAACAATGGCTATGCCAGAGTAATCTTGACAGTGCTAGACTCCCTTCTTGGTCAGGTACCCAGGTAGTGTGGGAAGTCCTTCTGTATATGTGTTGCTTTTACTAGTTAATGAATAAAGAAACTGTATTGGGCCTATAGCAGGACAGAACAGAACTAGGCTGGGAAAACTAAACTGAATACTGGGAGAAAGAAGGCAGAATCAGGGAGATGTCAGGTAACACTGACAGAGACAGATGCTAGAGATGGAACATTACCCAGGAAGCCACAGACATGTGGCAATACACAGATTAATGGGGATGGGCAAGTGTAGGATATAAGAGCAAGCTAGAATTGCTTGCTTAAACTATTGGCCAAACAGTATTGCAAATAATATAGACTCTGAGTGATTGTTTCAGTTCTGGACAGCAGAGAACATACAAACAGCCTCCTACAACACCCAGCCATTAGCAACAAACAGTGAACACAGATGACAACACAAGTGGAGGACACAATTTTATTTTCAGTAGTTCAGGGGTATAAAAATTGGGGTAGATAAAAATAATCCAAGTCTGTTGTAATTCAACAGAGAAGAGTATCTAATTTGTGGTGGATAGATTTTCTAATCCATAGTAATGAAGTTCTGGATGTCTGTTGTTCAGGTGACTTTAGCTTTTGAACATAAATATTGTAACTGTAATCTTGTTTGATACCTCTTTTGTTTTATGTAATTTTACTAAGTTAAAGCTAAAACCATCCTTTTTATTTACACAGAAAAAGGGAGGTGATGTGGCAGTCCCCTCTGTGTGCTCTGATTACCATTAATGAATAAAGAAACTGCTTTCGACTTATAACAAGGCAGAACTTAGGTAGTCAAGGAAAGCTAGGCTGAATGCTGGGAGGAAGAAGGGCAGAGTCAGACATAGAAGCAATGGAGATACCACCAGAATTACACATGCTGAATCTTTGCCAATAATTCACTGCCACACGGCAATACACAGATTAATAGAAATTGGTTAAATTAATATGTAAGAGTTAGCCAATAAGAATCTAGAACTAATGGACCAAGTAGTAATTTAATTAGTACAGTTTCTGTGTGGTTATTTTGGCTCTGGGTGTCCAGGATAAACAAGTGGCTCATTAAAACATCCTTACCTCTCCTCTTCTATCCACTTGGAATTCCCACCTTGCCTTATCCTGTGCTGCAATTCTTTGTTAGTCAGTGGTATTCACAGCATACAGAGGGTAATTCCACATCAACAAAATATTTAAGAATAGAAGAAAAAATAGGAGGAGTTGTGATTCTTGTGCCTGATCTTGGGACTCTTTTCCTCTTATTGGGTTGTCATATTAAGTCTCAATATGAGATCTTTTGCCTTGTCTTATTGTATTTTGCTTTGTCATGTTTGGTTGCTATCTCTCAGAGGTCTGATCTTTTCTATGGGCAAAGCATGGGGAGTAAATCTGGGGGAGAAAAGAGGAAAGTTAGGAAGAGTGAAGGGAGGTGAAATTATGGTCAGGATGTGTTATATAAGAGAATACTCTTATCAATTATAATAGAAAGAAATAAATGAAAATAAGTCAGGTTGTAGGCCAGCCTGTAGGAAATTTTTTTAAATTAGTGATTGACCAGGAGTGGGCTGTCTAACCCAATTTAGGTGGTGCCATCCCTGGGCTGGTGGGCCTGGGTTCTATAAGAAGGCAGACTGAACAGCGATGAGGTCAAGCCAGTGAGCAAGTACTCATTATTGGTCTCCGTATCATCTCCTGCCTCCAGGTTCCTGCCCTGTTGAGTTCCTGTCTTCACTTCATGCAGTGATAGACTGTAACCTGGATATGGAACCTAAAATAAACCCTTTTCCTCCCTGTCTACCCTTAAAGAGAAGGGAATCATGAAGAAAAGCCACTGACACTAATCTTTAAAAATGAACAATAATAAAGTTAAACAAGGTCACTGCAATGAAAATTAGAAAGCACTGAAGAAAACTGGAAAAAAAAACAACCTTATATTCTGTATTGATTGTCTCAGCAATAAAGATGAAAGATTTTTCAAACAATTACAACCACTTTAAATCATTTTCATTCAGAGAGAATACACTTTTTAAATTTTATGTAATTTTTTTGTTCGTTTGTTCTTTAAGACAGACTTTCATGTAATCTAGGCTGTGGCCTGAAACTGGCTAATCAGCCAAAGATCACTTTGCATTTCTGAAATTCCTGCTTACAAATCCCAGATGTTGGGTTTACAGTTAGAAGCTACCACACTTTGTCTGTGGGGTGCTGAGGATTAAATCCAGTATGCATATGTGAGATTTATACTCTACAACCTGAGCTATACTCCTAGCTTCTCCTGACCTCTAAAATTATATAAAAAAGAAATACATTAGACATAGTTCATCAGACATATTTAATAAACCACTTATGGTAGCTCATGCCTGTAATCAAAGCACTCAAGAGACTGTATCAGCAAGGTTATATTAAGGTTGAATCCTGTCTAGCCTATTAGTGGATTCCAGGTCAGCTTATATCATAGTATAAAAGTATATCTCAAAGAAGTTAAAGAGAAGATGGAAGAATAGGACAGGAGTTGGGAGGGATTGAGATATTGTCCACAATTATTAAACTGAGTGTGGTTTAATTACTATAAACAATAATAAAATGTCTTATTTGTTAAGTTAGAAAAATACATGGATGTAGGAGGAAGGTTTAGATAATCCTGTTTACATTGTCTTACTTGTGGTCTACCTTGAAGAATCAACAGAGTAGATGGAGAAAGTCTGTCTCATAAGACATGAGGAAGAAGAATCAGTGCCCAGACAATGTCTGGCAAGGCAGATCAGAGCATGGAGAACAGATGGCTCAAAGCAACCCAGGACAGGAGAAGCATGCATGTAGGTTGGCCTGGGGAGATTTTGGCACAGTGAGGTGCTCCTCCAGGTAGAGACTGGGCTGGCACAAAGTTAGATTGCTGCCATCAGAACAAACCTTTCATGAGGCAAAGCTGGAATTCCTTTTGTTTTAAATGTTCCCAGGTGTACAATCCCCATGATCCTGAAAAACAAAGGGAGCAAGAAAACATCTTCCGAGAAATTGTGCAAATTGAAGATGAAGTAAGCAAGAAAGGAAAAATGAAGGTACACTGGAGAATAATTAAGACTTGTGTGGGGAAAATGAAGAAAAAACACTCAGAAACAGTGAGCAGAATTCCTGTCCTTGGTGGTGAGCCTTAACTCTTGACACTACCTCAAATAAAAACTGCCAATTCTTGCCTATACAGAGTCTGATGGTGGCTGATAAGGATGGCAAAAGGTGATCAAAACTCTTCCAATAGAATTTAATAACAAAAATGCCTGGAGAATTTTGATATATTACAAATATGCTGTATAGAAACTTATACCTCCTCTACATTAAAAAAAAATAGTGTAGGGCATGTCTACTTCAAGGACCCAGCCAATTCTCCAAATTAATGTGCAGATATATAAACATAGTTATGTACTGTGTGTACACACACACACACACACACACACACACACACACACACACACACACACATATATATATATATATATATATATATATATATATATATATGTTCCTTGATGTTAAAGAAGATCTTTGGAAAATAACTTTCTGATTAGTAGTCAGTTATTATATTTGTTAAATTCCTTTACTGGGTTTATGAATTGCTGTTGCTCCATGATGGTTCTCCTTGCAACTGCACACTTATGACCTGTGACTCTTTGCAGACCTTTATTCTTCCTCTTGAGTACTCAGTAATTTGGATCTTGATTCATGCATTTCCAATGTAACTTAAGACTTAACACACTTACCACTTTGTTAAAGGATTTAGTTTTAGATTTAGGTAACTTGTACATATTTTTGTACAAACTTTGGGTAAAGATGCATTAAGCTGCATTAAGGGCAATATGCTTTCTAGAAACTTCTCTATTTCACAAATATCACTTCCCAATTTTGGAATATTTTTCAAATTCTACCAGGAAAAGAAGCAATTAGTAGACCGAAGAAACAACCTGAAGAATGGCAGAAAATTTTTACCATTCATGTACTTGACAGTGAATTGATATCTAAAATATAGAAATGTCTAAGAAAATTAAACCCAGAGATACCAAAAATATCCAGTCAATAAGCAGACTAGTAAAATGCATAGACATTTTCCAAAGGATCAAGTACAGTGGCAAATAGATACATTTTAAAAAGTTAAATATCCCTAAGCTTTGGGGAAATGCAAAGTAAAGTACATTGAGATGCCATGTCACTCCTGCCAGAATGGCTGTCATTAAAAAAGCAAGAGTAGTGCTGACACAACAGAATGACATTTGCAGAGTGTAATACTGAGTTGACAGAACTGAGATTGGCTGCCACACATTATCAAATTCCTGTGTATACAATGGTTCTATTGTAATCCTTTACATAGTTCATTGGTCCAATAACCTGAAAATAGAGACGAACATCTTGAAGTTTATCTCATTGCATATATGCATATGCAATTAACAATTAAGAAAATTTTTCCAAAATATTGTGAACAAAAAATGTTTCTTTGGGAAATCCCCATATTGTTTTAGGTGCACTGAAATGTTTCCCAGGAATGATAACTTTGTAGCTGTGCAATGGCTTACATGTGTCCATTTCAAGGTCACCTTTGGGGGGGGGGGGGGGGTTCAAGACAGGATTTCTCTGTAACTTTGGAGCCTGTCCTGGAACTAGCTCTTGTAGACCAGACTGGCCTTGAACTCACAAAGATACACTTGCCTCTACCTCCCAAGTGCTGGGATTAAAAGCATGTGCCACCACCATCTGACATCAAGTTCATCACCTTAAAGATTTCAAATGCTCAGCACTCTTTCCTGCTTCCATCAAATGACAAAGGACTATATAATTCTAAAATCTTACTTGACTATTCCAAACCATTTTTGCTGTATCCTAATCATAGTGCTTAAGAAAAAAAAATCTCAGAGGAGAATGTTTTGTTCTTTAATTAAAAAAGAAAATATTACTGAAAAAGAAACAAAAAAATTCCAAACCAGATCATCTGAGGACAGTACAGCAGGTGCAGTTAGGAAGACTATGAAATTATCTGGAGAGTCATTGTAAAAATATGGTATTATGTTTACTGTTCTTAAAACACACCCATGACAGACAGTTATAGACTTCTTTTTAGTTGCTAGAAAGTTCTCAGCCCTTTGAAAAGAAGAGGGAAATCACAAGACCAGGCAAGCAGATAGCTTCACAGGAGGCTGACTTTGTGAGCAGATCAGTAGTAAGTGAGGAAGTTCCGGTGATTTCAGTTTTAGCACTTTGCTTATATAGGCGAAAGAAGGCATGGAAGCAATCTGAAGTTTAAACTATTTTCCTCATTGTCTCAAACAGGGATGCTGCACAACATATCCTGCTGCATCTGCCTTTCCTGTACCTGGCCCCACTGATGGCCCTGTTCTGGAAGCACGTAGGACATTTCTCTCCTCCCTGCTCCAATTAGCCTTATTGAGTTTCTGGAAGAGTTTCACCTAGGCTGTTCAGCGACTTGAGCACTTTATTTGCTTCTGGGAAAGCAAAGAACTAGTCTTTAGCATTGGAAGTTCGGCAGCCTAGCTGCGGGAAAGGACCCCCATCTGTGACAGTTCCCAGGGTGTATCAGAATGGAGCTGTTATGTTGCCAGGTTTTGCGTTTCAGTGCCCAATGAAAACGCTCTGACACTTCTTGCCACTCCCATTCTTCACCATCCTAGAGTTCTATTCAACCCTGTTGTAATGAAAGACCTCTCTCTTCCTAGCCCGACATGACATCTTGATCTCATCTGCAGGTAAGTACTTTTTATAGATAGGCACTTGGTAATAGTAAGTAAGTCCTCATCTATGTGGTGGAAAGTTAAAAGGTAATTTTTATACGAAAGCTACTAGTAAGGATGCCTCAGCAGAGCCAGAGCTGCCTTGAGACTCAGGTTTTATCTGATCCCCTGAAGAGAAATATTTGAGCACGTCTGGGACTCAGACAGTCTTCACACACCGAGGAACGGAGAGCAGAAAGGCCTTGCAAAGATCAAGTGGTGCTCTGTTCATTCCAGAATTTAGTTTCTGGGTTATTTAGTAGAGACTGTTGACTTGTTTCCTAAACAAAAGACAGTCTACTGTTCAATATGGCTAGGAGCATAGCCTGCTTCATCCTGGTCTCATGCCTGATCTTCCTTTCTCCAAGACAGCATGAGCTCTTTTCCTAGAACTTGTATTCTGAAACTATCATTGCATGCCTACCACCTAAGTAACTGCAGAAAAGGCAATGTCAGTCATGGATTGATCTTTACTACTGTTCTAATTCCATCTCTCTGGGATTTTGAAATGAATTTAAAATCTATGGCTGCGAAGTTTGATTGGCTCATCTTGAACTTTAGATCTATGAAGGATTTAAGGGGGCTCGTGGGCTTAAAATGGGGAAGTGAAGGGATTCCTGTGTATGGAAAGGTTGTCAGACTAATGAAATAAACTTCACTGGGCAACTCATTATGAGTTCTTTCTTAAGGAATGAGAGATGTGAGAGAAGAAAAAAGATGCAGGGAGTGGACAGGCAGTCATTCCACGCCCCATGCTCGAGTTCCTACAGAGGGAGTCTACCAATAATCTCATTGTCTAGCTTTTAGGCTAATCCTGGCTCTCTTCTTTAACTGTTTTCCTTTCCGTGGCCAGACTTGCACTCTATCTGGATCAGCTGCCCAGAAGGTTCCAATACCTATAACTCCCACTACTAATACTTCTTTGAAGACCATTTAACTTGGACTATCCAGATATCAGCGAGTAGAAGAATGTGTGAAAGGTAGTAACATGTGTGAAGGTTAAAACCCACTGACAGTTTCTGGTGTCTTTGGCAAATTCATTAGATCACCTACTGGACCCATCACCCAGGTTTTCTCCTGCAAGCCTGCCTTTCATTTTGAATTTTCCTAAACAAAGATCGTGGTGGTGAGCCAAAAAATTAGCAGGAATATGTCTCCACTTTTTTTTTTTTTTTTTTTTTTTTTTTGCTGTCTCATTCCTCAGGAAGACCTAGTATATTTCTCTAAAACTTTGTAAGAACATGAATTCAAACTCCATTGTGTGAGTGCTCAGCCAGGATGAGGGCAAACTTTGTGGCCACTCTGACAAGGAGAGTGGTCCTGCAATCGCCTATGTATGGACTGGCACTCCATAAACTGCAAAGTGTGAGTATGTTGTCTTTCCAATATTCAGGTAAAAATGGAAAGAGGAAGGTCTGAGATGCATGAACTAGTTTCTTTCAGCCTTCGTTTTATTCATAACGGTACTTTCCATTTCAAGAAAAGTATCTTTTGCGATGCCCCATTTTTTTTCTTTTCGTTTCTTTCTTTTTCTTCTTTTTTTTTTTTTTTTTTTTTTTTGGTTTTTCGAGACAGGGTTTTTCTGCAGCTTTTTTAGAGCCTCCCTGGAACTAGCTCTTGTAGACCAGGCTGGCATCGAAACTCACAGAGATCCGCCGGCCTCTGCCTCCGAGTGCTGGGATTAAAGGCGTGCGCCACCACGCCCGGCTGCATGCCCCCATTTCACTTGTCCAGGTGATCTTTGTGTTTGAAAGAAATGCTTGCACGGACCCGATAGAAGAGAATTTCCTGTCCACACACTAGCACATAAAGGGTGCTAGATTATGAAGTGTTGCCTTCAGAAATAAAATCTAGGGACCATTTTCTGTATTGAGTTTATAAATCTGTAAAATTGAAAAATTGCATGCTTGTGATACAGAGGAAGAACTTTAACTATCAATTAAAAGAGGAGCTGAGTTCAGGAGGTGGTGGTACACGCCTTAGTCCAGCATTTGGGAAGGAAAGAGGTAGGCATATCTCTGAGTTCAAGACTATTTTTGAGCAGAGCAAGTTCCAGTACAGACAAAATTACTATGGAGTCAGAAATTAAACTGAGCCATCTGTGAAAAGAGAACCACTGTCTTGAAAAACAAACAAAACAAACAAGCAAAAAGTAAAGCTGAGAACAAAAGCCTGGGGAATTTCATGAAATTCTGTAAGACTGTGGTTTATTCTTGAAACTTTTTTGTTGTTGTTGGTTTCCAAGTGTGAAGTTAAGACAGATTGTTTTTAACCCTTTCTGATTTGCAGATCTCCATTTTACGTGCTGTCCTTTCAGAATCGCCATTAACATACAGTGATTTAGGGCACCTTAGCTACTTAGAGGACTAATGCTAAGGATTTGATGTCTCAGAGTGATAAGCCATTGAATGTGTGAGTTATCCTTTGTATCATGTTAATAAAGTCTTTTGTTATCTTCTCCCCCCAGTTTACATTGGGTATAAAAGCAGGGGGGGTAAAACAGGGGTGATTTTTAGGATTTCAGTAATCCCTGGAATACCCACCCTGTACTGTCTTATGGTTTCTGTCTTATTATTCTATGTGTCTCTTATCCTTTAATTATATTTCTTCAATTCCCATGCCCCTACCCCTGGTTAGAGGTGATTTTGTCGAGCCAGTCCCCGACAGGAGGGCCCCCTGCCGAATCATGGTCCCTAATCTCAATATATACTCTGTCTCACCTTGCTCTCCTGCACCCTGATTGTCATCAGTCCCCAACACTTCTTGCACAGAGAGTTGGAATACTGTGGTCAATGCCCGTAGTGCCTACATATATAGTGAGGTACCTTTGCCTGCCATGGAACCTGGGTTGCCGGCCCTGTACTTCAGGAGTACTTCAGATCCATTTTTCTTCTCTTGACCCTCACTATTCTGGTAGTTTTGTTGGTAACTGCATGGAGGACACCTATGCTATGGATAAAATCTATAATAGTTATGGTTTGTTGTGTATTCATTAACTTTAACTGGAACTCCACTTGTAACATTTGCTGCCTCTGCACCCTTTTCTCCTTCAGCAACATCAGACTCCAGTCTCTCCATCTATGCTGCAAAGGTGCTTCCTGGGATTGCTCTTCTTTAAGGTAGTCTGGAGTACAAATGTCTTCCTTGAGGTCATTCCTGTTGGTGTAACTATATTTATTCCTTACACTTAACAATTTTACTATTCTACAAACCTTCAATACGATGACCTTCTTGTTCCTGCTAATGGATTTGGTTAATGTGAGGCCCTCCAGTGCTTCCACTACCCACTGTTGCTACTAGTAGAGCAGACTTAGTGGGGGCAAGTGGGTGTGGTGGGCAGGTACAATGGGGTTGGGGAGAAAGAGGCTGGTGTTGCTGATTCTCAACCTTGCTGTTGCTCATAGTTGCAGTCTTAATGACTAGGGCCAGCAGGTGAGGACTTTGGCTAAGTTAATGGTCCCGATTGATTGTCCATATCTAAGTGTCCACATCTTTGTGGTCCATATCTAAATACATGATTATATGAACAACACTAAATAAACCCGGTAGACTGTACACACATACATATATACATACACACACATACACATACTTCTTGAATAGTAATTGAAGAAGGAATAATGAATTTGAAAGGGCATGGGGGAACACAGACAGAATTGGAGAGAAAAAGGAGAGATTGTTAAAGATGAAGTAGAAATCTTACAAACCAAAAGCCACAGAAGTTTTAGAGATATAAATAAATATAGTTATATCTCATATATATGGATCAGATGGGGGAGACCCAGAGAAGATAGACTCTGTAAATTGCTGTACTGATGTATCAAAAGTTCCATAATCTTAGGGGTTTTTTGGTGGAAACTGACAGGTCAATCATAAATTTCTTACCATGAATAAAAGCTATTATAGAAATACTGATCCATAATAGAACAATGTTGATAACAAAGAATATCACTGGAGAACTTTCAGTTCTGTATTTCAATATTTCATATAAAGTCACTCCAATTAAGGCTGTGTTAAACCAATCATGGTATCAGAGTCATAAAATCTGGGTCCAGAAGTAATTATTTATATAAGCATTCTGTGAGATATCTGTGTGAAAGAATATTTGTTAGCAAATGGACTGGAAGTAATTCATCTGAAAATATTAAATTAAGTCTTTATTCTTATGTTATACATGCAAATTAGCTGAAAGGGCTTCATAGACTTAAACTGAAAGGTTAAAACTATCAAATCCTTAGAAGAAAATACACAAGTTAGAGTTGGAAAGATGACTCAGTGGCTAACAGCTGTTGTTGCTCTTCCAGAGGACCTGAGTTTAATTCCTTGCACCCACGTTGGGTACCTTACAATCTCCTGTAACTGCAGTTCTAGGGAATCTGATACTTCAGGCTTTTATAGGTACCTGGACTCTTGGGCACATATCTATAAGATATCCAGGGAGAGAAGCATAAACATAAATAAAAATAATAAGAATATTTTAAAGTAAATCAGTAACTATGACTTTGGATAGGGCAATTATGTCATGATAATACCATCTAAAACAAAGTAAAAGAAATATATCTATATCTAAATAATGGGATTCACCAGCATTTACTAATTTAATATCTGAGATGATGAAATCACGAAGGTCAAAAGCTGACACAGCAAAGCAGAAAGCTTGTTGTGAGAGATTTAGTACACTGTATATATTCCACTGTGGTTGGTTTAATAAAAAGCTAAATGGCTAATAGCTAGGCAGGAGATAGAGCAGAGTAAAGTAATATAAAGAAATAAGCCATGTAAGAATAGAAAATTATTGAATGATAATTAACATTGGATAATTAACAGCTGCTGAGAGATATTGTAATGTTGAAGGAACTGCTGAATTAATCCATCCTTTAGGGATATTTTAACTTCAAACTTCAAGGCAGAAAAAGTATTGCTTTGGGGAAGAGGCTATGTTATTATTTCTACAGAAAATAAAATGCTGCTGTGGATTCATTCAAGATTGATAGAGACCAGGTTTGATTGGGGAGAGCCCCTAAAACTCTAGGTTAGGTTTAAATCTAGGTTAGACATAAAGAAATAAACTTAGGAAATCTACAAGACAGGTGACATATTTTCCCTGTTCAAACATGAAACAAAAAAATTGTCTTTGGCTGGTTTGTGCACAAAACACAGTACATACTTGTGTTAATGAAGATATGTATGTTTACCTTTGAAAATTTGTGTTTTCAGGCAGGGGACCAGAAACCAATGAAAATGGATGACCCAAGTGATCCACCTTCTCAGAGTACATCTGTTGCAGTTTCCTCAAAGTTCTACATTCAGAACAACTTCAAGGTTGTTGATTGAGATGGTCCAGTCACACAGACTATTCTAGTCACGACTACAGAGAAGCCTTGTACTGTGCCATTGTACAGAGACTAGATAATAAATGTTAAGGCTACTTTTGACAGGAGTTGACCAAGAGTGGCTTGCCTTTATGGTTTGGGAGCCTAATGTACACAAACCTGCATGATGTTATCAGTGGATGCAATTTGTCAAATTATGTACAACAAGTTCTAAAAAATATTCCTCATGACATATCGGTAATCTAATATATGGATGATATCTTACTGGCCCACCCACTCTCCAGTATAAGTTGTCATCAGTGTTTTTGATCGTGGCCACTCTAAAGATGCCGATGAAGTTTCTCCCCCAGTCATAATGAATGATGTTAACTTTTGCCATAGGAGTTTAAAATCTCCATATTTATAAAATAGACAAACAGAAAAATCATAAGAAGTTGATAGTGGCAGTTTATATAGAAAGAAGTCTGAAGGTGACATTGAGTTTTTCTCATTCTTGATTTTATAATTTGGAGTCAGATCAGAAGCCCTGATATTGAAAACCTTGGCTAGCTACTTAATTTTGTTGTACTTTGCATTCCATGGTGCATGAAACTAGGTAGTGGTAAGTAGTAATATCTGCTACATAGGTTTTAGTTGATGATTATATACATTAATGCATGTGGAGGTTTCATAAAATGTCAAGCACCTGGTCAAGTTTCAATAAATGTTGGCTATTGTTACTTTTTAAGAGTAATAATAGTCTAAAGTAAATAAGCAAAGAGAACTGTCTATTTAAATTTTGGAACCTTAAGCTATTTCTTTAATAAAACATCTGTCAACAAACAGTTTTAGTGAGAAAGAAGATACTCCAGTTAACAGGTAGCAAGTCTATCACTGTGGGGTAGCTGTTGCAGCAGAAAGGGAAGGTGTCACCATGCATCAGCAGCCAGAAAACAAGACAGTGAACAGGAAATGGGACCAGGTTATAAAACCTCTAGATATGTCCCCTATGATTTACCTACAAAATTTCATACAATTTTGTGAAACAGCATCCTTAACTGGAAACCCACCATTCAGAAGCCTAAAACGTCATCATGGGAGGAAATGCATTCCAAAGTGAAAGGCATGTTTGTGACATGAGGCTGTAGAGCCAGAATTAGAAGCAGCTGCTCTCTACTGATGGGTGAATGTTTTGATAATTAAATGATTTTATTTTTAGTTGAAAATAACATAGTGTCTACTCCTTCATGAATATTAAAGTTTTTTGTAACATAGCACAGATTAGGCCCCAAAATCACAACCTGAGGTGGGGGGACATTTTTATGTAGAATCATGGAACTCTAGGAGGGAGAGTTTGAAAAGCACAAATGTTTCTCACTTGAAGGTGACAGGAAACTGATTTCTGAAAGGATATCTGGAGAGAGGTCTACTGGCAGCCCAGTCAATGAGGAGAGGTATCTTTGATATTTCTGTTTTCCTATAAGGGGATTGTTCCCACACTGCCACGAGACCCCAGAGTTCTAGATCCCTCTAGATATCCTGAAACAGAATTTCTAGGCCTTTTTGATGCAATTCCTTAGTTTAGGTTTTTGATGCAACTCCTTATTTCAGATACAAAATGCTTTTTCATTTATTCCAAGAAAAGTCAGAAAGGAAGGTATTTATAGTGGAGGGAGCAGAATCAGGGGAAGAGAGGGATGATAAGGGAACAGAAGCAAAGATTTCTGAGAGCGAAGTGCCAGTGACTTTTGTCTAACACACCAACCAGTTTTCTACCTGAGAGAATCTGGAGGTTTCCAAACACTATAGAAACTTGGTGGTGGGACACGGATGCTTTTGGATCTAAGGAACAATAAACAGCTTGTGTCGCCTTTGAAACACATTCAATTACTGCTGCTTCCCTGCCAGAGGACAGTTCATTTAGAGCTCGGTGGTTTTGGGAGCTGTGAGCTTAAGGCTGGCACAAGTATTGTGCCAGTTGTTCACACTTCCTACTGAGATCCAACGAGTAGCTGGGATCCCCTCAAAAACATCTTTGGCTTCTCTGTGTTGGTGAGTCTTCCTGGGTTTTACTCAAGGATGGGCTGGCACTTCTGGGTGGAAAAGCAGATGGGATAAGGTCTGCAGAGCTCAGATTATGCCAGTTGATGGGGGAGGAGGGGTGTGGAGGATGCCAGGAATTTAAATGGTGACATACTGCATTTCGTAGGCTGCTAGCATGCGCACGTTGTGTTTAATTAACAGTTTTTGCAAGTCACAAGCATATGCTCTGTCACTTCTTGTTGTCTTTATGGTAAGCTATTATGTACTTTAATGAAATCTTATGTCTTCTCTGAGAGACTCTTGCTTGTAATCATCAGATTAACACCATATGTTAACCCCACCCCTTTTGCCCATGCCCGTCATCCTCTAGACCTCACTACAAATTATGCATTATAGAGACACAAAGGAAATGTGATGCTGACCTGAGACCCCTAGTGGGAACTCAGTAGGGAGTTGGGCCAGAGAAAGCATTGACCAGCAAAATAATCCAACCGGGGCATAATCAGAGTAGAGAGAAAGTAAATATTCATAGGAGATGCTCTGTAAGCCAGAAACTCGAAGTGAAATAAGCACAGAAGGCAGATAGACCTGGGGACTGAACCCAAAGAAACAGAGAATAATCCAAGGGTACCTCTAGCAGGAATTTCCATTGCCCATGCCAGAGAACCAGTGAATTGCAATTGAAGTTCCAGGTGCCAGCCCACCAGAAAGGTATCCTCTGATGGGCCAATCTCATTTAAACAAGACCATGAGACTGCAGATCCCAGAATGTCTTTTCCTTCTGCTGTGCCTTTGCATTTTGGCTCAGCTCTCTTTCTCTGGAGAATGGTACGAGTAGATGTAGAAAAATCTCCACTGCCTGTGTTTATCTCTTGGAAACATCCTGTTCTACTGGGCATTTTTACCTGTAGATTGTCAAGAAGATGATCCCTCCCTGTCTAATTTGGTAATAATAATAGTTTATAGAGAATTGTTGATGAATAAAAAATAATACAGCCAGAATCTGTGAGTTTCACCTAAGAAGCTTCATGGATTGTAGTTCAAGCTAATGACAAAGAGTTGAGTCCCAGGAGCCCAGCTACTTTAAATTCTTTTAACCTTAATGTTGGGAGAATTTTTAACAGGTCATTGAGTGCATCACAGCTAAAACAAAGCTTTGAAAATAACAAAGTTAGACTAAGATGTTTTGCTAAATAATTTTAAGGTGAAAAACCCAAGAAGACATTCTGAAGTTTTAGAAAGGCACATAGATGAATACAGGACTCTTTAAAATCAGGGAGCAAGAACAAGAGGTCCTATTATTACGGATGGCATACTTTCCTTGCTAGGCTTGGTTGATGAACGAAGGTGATGATTAATTCCTTATAACCCATTTCTGCCATCAATCTCCTAATACAAAAATCTATTGATGAATGACTTTTTCGTGTATAAAAGTTTAGGTTTGCGATTCCTTTTAGATTCCTTAAAAGATTACCTTTCAAGATAATTTGACCTTTAAATGCAGGCTGCCAGTAAAAGACCTGACAAGGAACACTTGCTTGTCCACATGGGTATAATCTGTAAACAAGTTGTATGAGGGTTTTTTGAGATAATTTGTTCTTGCCTGCAATACATAAAATGTTTAATCAGTGTGAGGGACATGAAAAGCATTTTTAACCTATAATCATTCACAATAAAAAAGAAATGGAATGCAACTCTTGACTCTTGTACTGCCTGGAGATTCTGTTGGGATATAAAAGCTGTGAAAAGGCTTGGGAGGAGAGATGGGGGAGAGAGAGGGGAGGGGGGAAGGAAATCACTAAGAGAGTTTGTGAGTGCCTTTTTCCCTAACATCCTTCAGATAGAAAAGTCTAACCTTGCTGACTCTGTGGATTCCTATTAAACCCCTTGTGCTTCTAGAGGCTGTCCTCCCAGACAGCAGTACTCACATATTTCAAGGAATGTGAGAATATGAAGTTGAATGTAAGCAACAATCACTGAAATTTGATTGTTCCACTGTGGAAACCCTTCCACAAACTTTATTGAGAATCTTTGCACCCTTTCTTCTTTCTGCATTCCAAATTCCATCAACAAACTACTGTCATAGCCAGGGCACTAGGCTGCAGAAGGCCTGAGAAACAGAGGCTGCGATGACTTTACTGTTAGGCGTTTATTGGCAGAATCGATGGCAGCATCATTTCACAGGCCCTATGAACAGCAGCAACCTATTTCTGAATAATGAGGCAGGGCACAGATTCTCTAGGAAATCATACAACTTGGTAGGTGTAAGAAACCTGCAAACTCTAGGTTTTCACGTATTCTTTCAGATTGCTTCTGCAACACATTCCTGGTTCTCTACTTAATTTGGGCTCACTGTATGAAGACCAAAGTACTTACTGTGTACTTTGCTGTTGCAAACTTTCCAACTCAATTCTGTGAGATGACCTACAACTCAATCTCAGAGGGAATAAAACAGATCTAATTATTTAATTTCCTAATATCTCTCAAATTCCTTCTTTTTCTGCAAACAGCAGACTCATTTTTTCCCTTTCTTTTTTTTAATTTTTTTTTTTTTGTTCCTGAAACTACAATGTGTGTTGACCTAACTGATGTGGGATTCCCTTCTGTATGCTGTGAATAGCATTGGTTAATAAAGGAACTGGCTTGGCCATATATGATAGAACATAGTAAGGCAGGGCAAACTAAACTGAATGCTTGGAGAAAAAAAGGAGTTAGAGAGAAGCCATGGAGCCACCAGCAGAGACAGATGTGCTGAAACTTTGCTGGTAGACCATGAACTTGTGGTGAGACACAGATTAATGGAGATGGGTTAAATTGAGATATAAGATTTAGCAAATAAGAAGCTGGAACTAATGGGCCAAGCAGTGATTTAAATAATATAGCTTCTGTGTGATTATTTCAGGAGTCTGGGTTACCAGAAAACAAACTAGCCTGCCTTCCTTACAAACACCGAACTCTGCCCTCTACTCATAGTTTAATTTATTTATCTAATAGTCACCTCAAAGTTTCTGTGTAACTTTTGAATGATTTTCAAACATTTAACTGCTATTCAGAATAAGGCTTTTATTTTTTCTTTTAGCTGGAAAGTGCTGTAGTTCAGAGGTTGAGTGGCTGCCTGGTATGCACAATGCCTTGAGATTAATTCCCAGCATAGAAAAACTTCCCAAAGAAGTATTTACTGCCAGTAACATAATTTTATATCAGAATCATTCGTGTGTGCACAAATAATTATAATAAAAATTGTATTAAAATATGTCTGCAACTTTTATCAATACAATGTGGCATTTTATATTGTTACCTTTATATTTAGACATTTATATTAGTTATTATTTACAGAATTGACTTAAAAGTTTTAATTGCCACTAAGCTAAAATCCACACCTTATAAGGCACCGTTTTAGATTATTATTAGCACTATATTTTCTATTTCGTCTATGAATTGAGCATTTATCCAAAATTTAGGGTATCAGTTCTACACAGAAGATGCACTGTACCCAAATAACTGGCAAAACCTTATTCCTTCCTTACGTCTTCAGGGCATATGTATTTTCAAAAAAAAAACCCATAGTTTTCACTTGTATAGCACCACTCACATGCAGTCTCTATTTCTTTGGTTAGATGGCTAGAAATTCATGTATAATATAGATTTTTCAATTAATTAATTAATTAATTAATTTTAGTGGCCTTTTCTCATTTTCCATGCCCATCCCAATTCCCACTCCATCCTCTCCTCCTACTCCCCCACCTTCCACCCACCCCAGTCCCATCCACTCCTAAGAGAGCATAAGGCTGGAGTCAAAAAAGTCTGACACAGCACTCCGTGGTAGGACCAAGGGCCTCCTCGCTATATTTAGGCTGAGCAAAGTATCTCTCCAGAAAGAATGCACTTGAAAAAGTCAGTTCAAGTTGTAGGCATAAATCTTGGTCCCACCACCAGTGGTCCCACAAACTGCCCAAACCATATATCTGTCATCCACATTTAGAGGGCCTAGTTTTTCAGTCAGGAGTCAGTGAACTCCCACTAACTCAGGCTCAGGTCAGCTGTTTCTGTGGGTATCCCAATCATGGTCTTGACCCCTTTACTCATATTATGCTCCTCTATCTCTTCCGCTGGTCTCCAAAATCTCAGCCTAGATTTTAAAAAAATGATAATTCAATTTTATTAATATTTTTCTATGGGTTCCACATATAAAAATTCAGTGATTTTTAGTCTTAACACTTCTCTGTTTATTTTGCATTTTCATTGCTTTCTTTCTCTTATTTCCTCAGGAGTGAGCATGGATTAAACTCGCAGTGCTTCTCAACCTGTGGGTCACAACCTCTTTGGAATCGAACAACCCTTTTCCCAGGGTTGACTAACATAATCAGAAAGCACAGATATTTACATTAGAATAATTGTATCAACTGTAGATATGAAGTAGTAACAAAAATAATTTCATGGTTGGTGGATGGGGGTCACCACAACATGAGAAACCATATCAAAAGGTTGCAGTATTAGGAAGGTTGAGAACCATTGGATTTATTTTTTTATTAAGCTATACATTTTTCTCTGCTCCCCTTCCTTCTTCCCCTCTCCCCTTCTACTCTATCTTGTGATCCACTACACTCCCAATATACTCAGATCTTGTCTTTTTCACCTTCATATGCAGATTCATGTATATCTCTCTTAGGGTCCTCTTTGTTTTCTAGGTTCTTTGAGGTTGTGGACTGTAGACTGGTTTTTCTTTGTTTTATGTCTAAAAGCCACTTATAAGTAAGTACATACTATATTTGTTCTTCTGGATCTGAGACACCTCACTCAGGATGTTTTTTTTTCTAATTTCATTCATTTGTTGGCAATTTCAAGATACGATTTTTTACCACTGTGTAGTACTCCCATGTATAAATGTACCACATTTTCTTTATTCATTCTTCGATTGAGGGGCATCTAGGTTACTTCCAGGTTCTGGCTATTACTAATAATACTGCTATGAACATGTTTGAGCATAAGATTAAATATTTTATATCCTTATTCTTTTCTAATGTTATCATTCAGTGTTATCAGTTTCTCATTAAGCACTGAGTTAAAAGTACATTTTATGCTTTACTATGTTGTATATTTGTTTTTAAAGATGATTTCTAGCTTTTTATGACTTCTCTTTTCCATGTATTATTTAGAAGTGTCTAGTTGCATCTCCAAAAATTTGGGATTGTTCTATTATGTTTCTGGTTTGGGCTTGAATTTTAATTCCGTTTATATCTGATAAAAATATATTGTATTATTTATCCTCTTTCATACTTATCTACAATGTGACCTATTTTTGATAGCTATTCCATTTGAATTTTTAAAGAATGTGTATTATATAGCTAGTTTATGTATTCTTTCTTTACTGGGTCTTACCTAGGGTTGCTTTATAATTCTCTACATATCTGAGGGAAGCTTTGAACTCACAGTAATCCTCTTGTCTCAGCCTCCTGATTCCTGAGATTATAGGTATGTGCCACCACACCAAACCTCGCTGTTGTCTAAGGTTTTCTGTCCCACTAGGTCCCACAGCCATTTAGTCCCAAAGAAATCACACAGAGGTCTACAGTAATTATAAACTGATTGGCCCACTAGTTCAGGCTTCTTATTAACTCTTATAACTTTTATTAACCCATTATTCTTGTCTATCTTAGCCACGTGGCTCAGTATCTTATTCAGCGAGGCAGTCACATCTTGCTTCTTCTGTGGTGGGGTTGGGACTGAAGAGGAATGAGCTTCCTTCTTCCCAGAATTTTCCTGTTCTCATTTACCCACCTGTACTTCCTGTCTTGTTTTCCCGCCTATACTTCCTACCAGGCTACTGTCCAATCAGCTTTTATTTAAAATATAATTGGCAGGATATATACCATTGTCCCACAGCACCTGGCTGGAGTATTCTCTAAAGGTCAAGCAGATTAAGTTGACTGATTGTGCTGGTCAAGTTAACTATTTCCTTCCATGAATTTTGCCAGCTGATCTATAAATTACTAAAAGAAAATGATGTTAAAATCTTGAGGTTCTCCCAACTTTAAATGGTTAAGCTTAATTTTTTGTTTGTTTGTTTGTTTGTTTGTAAGGATTCAAAACTTTTGTATTCAATAGTAAATACTACTGGAATATTTTTCTGAGCTAGTAATAATCTATGATACTCTAAGAATGCCTAATAGTGGCAAGTAAATCACCATGAGAACAGTAAACAATACTAGCTTCAAAGCATGCCCTGTTTGGCTAATCTAGGTTTTATAACCTATATGGTAAGTAACCTATATGTTTAGTAGTCTATATGGTAGTAACCTATATGGCAAATAACCTAGAGGTTACTGACATATGGATAGGCTAGATGAAGTAAGATCATTTTGAACTACTATGTTAGCAACTTACAGTGCATGTAACAGAACCAGCCTTACCATGAGTCAAATAAACAATGACTGTTTATTTCCATTGTGGTTTTGAAAGTAGTTGCCACATTGATTTGCAGTTTTGTTCTCAGGAACATACTTTAAAAAAAACTGAGATATTTTAAGATTTTTCAAATGGTTCTCTTTATTCTTGATAATGTTTTATTTTCTGAAATAGGACTTGGCTAAAGTTAACATAGTTATTCCTTTATTTTTTTCTAATAATACTATTGCTACCTTTCTCTGTTTTTATTTTAACAGATTTATTTGTATTTAAAATGATATAGATGTATAAACACATATTCTTTGATTTTGTTGCTTTTATTGCTTGGGTTAATTATATATAATAATGCACTTCATTATGATACTTTTACATATGTATACCATGTATTTTGTATGAAGCACCTATTTCTCATCTCCTCACTATCATCCATCCTCTTCCTCCTTACTATGTACTCCCATTCACTTTCATATTTTTGTCTTTAGTACGCATGTGTGACCCAATAAATTTAGTTAGGGCTCCTTACAGACACATGGAGGATAGCTTATACGATCATGAAAACACTTCTTGTGGTTAACAAAGAAAATGTCTCTCCCTTCCCATGATAATTGGGTCTTTTTAAAAAATTTAACTCTACTTGTCTCTTTCCTTTAGCTGATATATTTTTTTCATTTACTAAATGAATAGAGCACAAAAGAATATGCATATGAGTTATATATTTATTATTACACTCTGAGAATTCAGGCCTGAGTTCATACAGAAGAGCCTCAGATGAAAGTAAAGAAAGGGCAGAAGAGGAGAAAATTTGATAGAGGTTAGGATTGGAGAATGTTCCCTTCTTGTATCTGTCTTCACACTTGTGTTCTTGATCGTGGTGAGCTACATACTAATCTCAGGGTGCTAACTCTGTCTTCTAGGCTTTGAACTTGCAGACATAGGGTAACTCCAAGTCACAATAATTATCTCTCCACTTCAGATATCCTGCAGACACAGAAGAAGCAAAATAAAAAGGTCAGAGGCATTTCATAAACTCAGTCAAGGATCCAGGGTCTTTCTGTCATCTTTACCAGTACCTCACTTCAGCAGGACAAGATACAAAGAGAGAAGACATGGAAGGAGACAAGAGATCGAGAACAGCAGAGTGAAAAAACATTGGTTTTCAAAGAGGACTGCCCACTTTCTTACCTGAGTTTCTTGACAGGCTGCCACAGTAACCACCTGAAGTACTGGAAGGAACTACCTCCCAGTTGAGGTAATTCATCACATCAGCATTACTCCACTCCCATCCGCCTCCATTGGGTTCTTGGCCCTAGAGAGGAGACAGCCATGGGAAAAGAAGGGCCACTGAAACTCTATTTTCATGATTCCTTACTGGGAAGAGCTGATGCCTTTGTCCAACCTCATGGAATTGATCTAGTCTTTCAGATGCTGCCAAAAATTCAACCTGAATATCTCCTTCCTATTATCAAATCTCTTCTGATACTCATGATCTATTTAAACTCAGAAAAAAAATAATTTGTCCCTTGGTGAACATAGCAAGTTGTGCTTTTGTAAGTTTCTCTGAATCACATCTACTCTGTGAAGAATATTTATGGATATTATCCTCTTTTGATGTTCTGTCAGAATCAAGGGTACAAACACCCTGAATCTCACAGAAGAGAATACCAAAGCCTCATTTAGGAATTTTGTAAAAGCTGACAATGGTCAGTTGAATGTCATGAAGACTAGGGCCTCAGCAGAGCCCAGGGGTTTCTTTTTGTCTTAGTTGCTATCCAGAGTGGGAGCTCTATGTGTAATTGGGTCTTTCCTCATAGAAACACAGAGAAAGGGCCAGGAAATGAAATCAATTAGAGACAAATTAGATGGTAGGAGATGTTATCTCACCAGTGTTGGGTCATGGAGCCCAATCCACACATATTGGCCACTGTTTGCACTCCTTTTGACCATGGAGGACACAAAGGAAGCCTCAGATCCACTGAGCACAGACACAAGGTGTCCTGAGGGCCTCTTCTGGCAGGCAAGCTAGGTAAGGAAGTACAGAATAAGTCACAGACTGAGATCTCACAAGTGAATGGTGGGCAAATGTAGGTGATAGGGGCTGCTGGAAGAAAAACAGGCTTTCATTTTGTTTCTCATGGAAGCATTGGGAAGGGAGCCCACTTCTTCTGTAACTGACATGCACTTCCCACTGTTTCCCTCCTCTGCAAACTCCAGCACTCACATCTGCATCAAACCAGGATTTAGGTATCTTGAACAAGGCGTAGCAATAGGAGCCATAGGCTTGGGAGCCCTTGGGGCAGCTGATTCGTGAAGAGGGGACATCTTCCTTGGCATCTTCCCCTGGAGCAGAAGGAGATAAAGACAACGGGGTAGTGAAATGAAGATTTTGGCTTATATGGGAAGATATGCAAATGTTTATGAAGCCTGTCTTTGGAGATTAAGTCCAAAATACAGACTCTCTGACACCTTTACTTTCTCATTTTGGTCTTAAAATTGATATATTTTATGAGAAACAGTCTTCTTTTAATTTTATTTTTCACTCTTCTCCTATTATCCATAGATCCCAAGTTCTAGGCCAACAATGTCTACACTGGCCCATCAACTCCTTTTCTTGCTCAACAGTTCATTAGTAACTGCCACACTTTCCTTATTAAACTCACCAACTAGAAGTTCCTAGAAAAAGAGGAATCTCTTTAATTTCAATAATGGGCTGCTATGAAACCACCTGTCATTAGTGCCTTAGGGGAACGCAGCATGGCAGATGGGTGGCAGGCAGTGTTTCTGTATGGGACTTTCTTCATCATTGCTGCAGGAGACTCTCCAGAGACTTCCTCTGCTCCTTAGCTCTGGACAGTCACAGGAAATCCAGTTCCAGGGCAGAAAAACCTTACCTTGCACCTGAGATAAGAGCATCAGGCAGGAGAGCAGCATCCAGGACATGCTGGTGAGAGCCATGTGAGGCAGCATCTTGTCTGAGAGGAAGGAACAACCAGAGTCGTGCTGGGAAATATGGTAAGAGAGGACATGTTGAGAGAACCATTCCATCCCTTCTCCTTTGACTAACCCTGTAGAGAAACATTGATTTTCACTCTATTCCTCTCCTTTGGTTCTGAAATGAAAAGAACCCATTTTTCTCTTCCTCTGAACACTTCTCAGGAAGCCATTCCTGATTCCCAGAACCAGTCCTCTGTGAGGACTGGTCCTCTACCATACCTTCTACTGAGTTATGAGCAGTGAACCACTGCAAGGCTCTCATCATCTTTCAGCTCCTACTTACCTGTCTTGCAGAGATGTGGGATGGTTTGTCAGGGCAGAGATGGCTGTGCTTTTATAACAGGATTTGAGGGAGGGGCATCAGAGTGAATAACTGGAATGCTTATGCAAGTCAGGGAGGTAGGTAGTACTTGGCACCGACTCCAGGAGGTTCCCATCAAAATCACAAGTTTCTTCCTGGCAAAGACTGTGAACTGCCACATATGTAACTCTTTCCAGTTAGCTGCCCTGCTCTGTTGTCCAGTGTGGGTGCAGTTTGAACTTTCCCCACCTCCTCTAAGGCACCTTGTTCTGGGAAATTTAAGAAAATGATAACTGTGTTACAGATTATGCTGTGACACCATTTTCAAAATATTGTAACCTTGAGTTACTAAGGAAAACGGATATTAACAATGTACTTTTGTTCCACCAGAAAGAAGTCATACCTGTAGTTTCACATGTATGTTTCTTGGTACTTTGTTTTGTAAGATTTAAACTATATTAATAATTCAATGTTTGATTAGTCAGGAATTGTAATTATTGATGATGACTGTGTGCTACTTGAAAGAAGGAAGAAAATTTTTAGGCCAAGGAGAGAAACCTGTGCCAAAGTTTGTGGGAAGCTTGATAATCTCTTGAGTCAATATTACAGTTGAGGTTTCAAAAAATAATGTTCAAATGAAACTGCTCTCCCGCTGCTGCTTTGTGGCAAGATTGAGACATAATAAGAACTAGGCTGACTGTAATTCTGAGCTGTGCTCCTGATATTCAGAGTAGTATCTTCAGCTTTGATCACACACTCATGGAGTCTTTAATATCTTCTCAGGATGGCATTGAGGGTGTAATTTTCATAATTGTAATAAAGTATGCTCTTTTTATGGTACAAAACCTTGTATTCTTGAGGTCAAGAAAATGATAAGTAGCCGGGCGGTGGTGGCGCACGCCTTTAATCCCAGCACTCGGGAGGCAGAGGCAGGTGGATCTCTGAGTTCGAGGCCAGCCTGGTCTACAAGAGCTAGTTCCAGGACAGGCTCTAGAAACTACAGGGAAACCCTGTCTCGAAAAACCAAAAAAAAAAAGAAAATGATAAGTAAATGGTGTGTGCTTTTGCATTAATTCAACCGCAGTCATCACCTTCTGCCCATCACCCATGCAAGTACAGGCAGAATGAAGATGACATTTTACATTAGAATGACCTTGAACTACACCAAACAATGAAAATAATTAATATTAATAAACCTCATCCCTTAAATACATACTTTTAAACACTCTCCTTGAATGTATGTGGAAGTCTTCTCCCCGAGGACAATGATTATCTTGAGGAAAAGCAAGTAGACTTCCATAGTTTTCCTTGTAAAATAATTTGACATACATACGGCTTTCAAAACATGTTGGCATTTCCAGAAATGCTTCAGAAATGTTCAATTATTAATGTCTAGTGCTATGAACATCACTGATGTGAATAATATTGGCATTTTATAATAATTTGGTGTTTAAAAGTTTCCCAAGAGAAAAATAGTTTGAGAAGTTGTCATTATTATCTATCCATCTATTTCCAGGAAATTAGATGATGAGAAGTGATTTTATGTTATATCAAAACAAATGCAAGTAGAAAAATCAAGAAAATGTGAATTCAAACAATGAATAAATAAAGTAAAATTGCACAATACTTAACAACTGAGTGAAATATATGGAAAGTTCAATACATAAAATACATTTATATTCTAATATGAAAAAAATTAATGGAAATAAAATAATTATGAAATTAAGGGTGAAATGTGAGTAATTAATAAAGTTAAGATATTATGTTTTTATATGCCAACCTGGGTTATCTGAGATGCTTTTGTTCTTTAAAGCTTAATATAATTACAGATAATATATGTTTCTCAGAACTTACATCAACATAATTTACTGCATTATTGACAAAAGGGAGGGGCTGAATGGAACAAGGAAGGCAATAAATGGATCTCTTAGTAACAGACATGTGGGGATTAATCATACAGTTCCTTTTGGATTTATATGAATATTTTCATAAAATGTTGGATAAAATGGAATGCTGAGAAGAAGGAAAAACTGAGAACTTACATGGGAAGAAAATTTAAAGAACAATTTTCCTCAAGAACTTATATATAACTTTCCTGAACAAAATACTAAACAAGCCAAATCTGTACAATAAATGAAAAGAAAAAAGAATTAACCTCAGGGATGCAAAGGTAGCTTCATCAGAAAGAGAGATTATTGTTTGTATCATATTGAGAAATTTTCCTTTTTGAACAAAAAAATTAAATGATCATCTTGCATAGAAAAAATGTACTAAGCATAAATCTAACTCTCATTAATTAGCTGTGAACATTGGTAACAATCAAGATGTAGATAAGAGTCCTTCAATAGGGTAATGAAACCTTCAAAGGCTCAAAATAAAAATATTGAAAATATTTCCTTCAAAACCACGAATATAAATTCTCCACCCTTCTGATTCTATTCAACAGTATCATATTACGGAAAGCACAACTTTTCAAAGAAAAAGAAAATTAAACAATCA
Source organism: Arvicola amphibius (assembly GCF_903992535.2). Lineage (NCBI taxonomy): Eukaryota > Metazoa > Chordata > Mammalia > Rodentia > Cricetidae > Arvicola > Arvicola amphibius. The sequence continues at coordinate 69,396,920 of NC_052048.2, read as the reverse complement.
AGAAAGTAAATAGAGCTTTCAGTATTTGTAAAAACATTCCATTTACATAAAGAATAAAACCCTAAAGAATTTCTAAATTAATTGTTAGAGTTAATGAGAGAATTTAATATCTGTGAAAAATATTGCCAACATAAATTTTAATTAATTTTAGCAGCAGAGTTAGAAAAATATTGTTTCGAAAGGTACTACATTTCTTTCTTTTAGTAAACATAATTTTGTTAAACATAAGTTCTTTTCTCATACAAAATAATCTAAAACAGTCCCCTCCCTCTACTCATCAGCTTCTTCCCATGCCCCATACCATCTGGATTCATTTCCTTTCTGTTTTTCATTAGAAAAGAACAGTCATCTAGGAGATAGCTACAAACTTAACAAAGGATAGTAAGATAAAACAAGAACCATCATATTGTAGTTGTACCAAACAAGCCAACAGAAAATAAGCAAGCAAACAAACCAAGAGCAGGACCAAGAATCAGAAACCCACCTGCTCATAGAGTCAGGAGTCCCATAAAAGTACTAAACTTAATAGCTATAGTATATACGCAGAGGATTTGGTACAGACCTGTGTAGGCCTTTGATTAGTGCTTCAGACTCTGTGAGCTCCTATGAGCTTTGCTCAGTTGTTTTAGGGGGCCCAGTTCTCCCAGTGTTCTTTCTTCCCTTCTGCTTCTGGTAGGCTCTGAGAGCAGGGATTTGATGAAATCTAGAGTTGTGTATTCTGGGGTCTCTCTCTCTCACTCCCTCTCTCTCTCTCTCTCTCTCTCTCCCTCTCTCTCGCTCTGCCTGTCTCTCTCTCTCTGTCTCTCTTTGTCTTTCTGTCTCTCTCTGTCTCTGTCTCTCTCCCCTGAGTGTGTGTGTGTGTGTGTGTGTGTGTGTGTGTGTGTGTGTGTGTGTGTGTGTGTGTGTGTGTGTGTGTAAGTCTATCTGTCTGTCTCTGCATAACAGGAGGAAGCCTCTCTGGTGATGATTGGATAAGAAACTGATCTATAAGCATAGCAGAATATCATTATATCATTAGGAGTCAATTTATTTTTACTTTCCACTGCACTAGGTTTCCATACCACCCTTATTATGCCCTTTACTTCTAGATATCTCCCTTCATTCCCCCCCTCAATCAAATATTCTCCCTCTTCCCACCTATTCTCTCATTCTCCCTGCCCCCCTTCTTCCTCTTGTCCATTCAGAAGGAAAGTATAAAAATACTATAGACTTAACTAATAATCAGTGTTGAAATCTGATACTTCAAAAGTCATAGACCACAAGTCACGTGATCTATAATACATGGTCCTCTCTCTGCTCCCATGGTAATCCTTTGTGAACCTATAAAATACCTTTTGGATACAAAAGGGAGAACTTCACCAAATTCCATCCATCAGTCTTCAAAACTCCCCATAAACATAAATGTTAAGGCAAGAGGAGAGGACAGGGTATGTATCTTCTGCTTGCTGATCTCGAGACCATACTTGAGAATTCAAGTCAGAAATAAATATGTCATCATCTTCCCCTTGAATCTCTTTGTGTGGATTTGCCATTATTTGTTCATCTGATGACATATTACTGTACAATGAATTTTACCCGTAGTTATTGATTTGAGACAAATTATTATTTCTCATGGTCCTGTGAGGTGATTCAGTTTACCTTTGTGGTCTTTTGTTCGATCTCTAGTACCCAGGCTACAAAATGCCGAGTGTAGTATTGTATCCTTGCAAGCCCAGAACTTGCTGGGGAGACAGGAACAGATGGATCTTTGTAGCCCATTGGTCAACCAGCATTGCCTGCTTGTTGAGCTCCAGGCCAGGTGAGAGACAATATGAAAGGCATCTGAGGGACAATAGTTCAGATGGTCTAGCTTCCACATGCATGCATGCCTGTATTGTTACATATGTCCACTACTCATAGAACCCTGAAAGACAGACATATATATCTATATATATATATATCTATATCTATATATATATGACAGAATAAATCATATATTGCCATTGTTATCGTTGTCTACCGACTAAATGTGGATTTATACCTTTGACAACTTGTATATTAAACCCTCAAATATTTATTCAATAACCTAATATATTTGTTAATAATTTGTTAACTTTAAAATGTGTTTTCAGCTTAAAATGAGATTTTGATAGTTTTCCAAAATTAAATATATTAGTTTGAGTGATGACTTTATCTCCTTTTACATGTGTTTCTCAATATTCTAATGAGATGCTAGACACAAAAGTCCCTGAGGTACAATTTCTGTTTTCTATTTTTGATGAGGACTGGAATATTATGAATGTAAATCAGAGAGCAACTGGGAAGTGTATTTGTTGCTACCATGATAAAATCTCAATCTACAGAAAAAAATAATTTTTTATTGGTCATAGAGTTCATCTGTAATAATCTATGGAAATAGAAAATAATAGCAGAATTAGCCTGCAAGCAGAAGAATTATGGATTATTTTAACTACTTTATTTTTTTTACTCAGTATTAGAAATAACATTCTAAAATGAAAACATATTCTTTGGCCTTTCCTTGTAGCTTGTGTAAACAAAGTATATTTTTAGAAAGCCATCACATGACAATTTAGATTAAATAACTTTATTCAAAGGGTGATTATTTTCTAAGCCTTTGAGCTTATTCCCTAAGCGGCTTTACAAGAAAGTCTACTTTGCATTAAGAATTTAACATGGGAATTTTTACAGATATATTTGAACTAAATCAGTGCTCAAAATACTGAAATTGTCCACATGGTCAACTTTTAGACAATGGTTTCCTAAGAGAAAGCAAAAGAGGAGAGGAAGGAGGGATGGATGAAAGAAAGGAAGGAAAAAAGAGAGGGAAGAAGGGAGGGAGGGAAAGAGGGAAGGAAGGAAGAAAAGGAAACAGATAAAAACTCAGATATGTATATTTCTTCAAGATATTGGATCTTGTGGGTGAGCCAGAATTCAAAATCAAAGAAACTTTGCTCATTGGGGTTCACAATTCATGGCTTGAAGTAGGAACCACAGACAAAAGTGACTTTCATAGAAAAAACTTTTCAGAAATATCTAGAATATTTGGAATAATTTCTGTGTATTTCTCATTATCTTCTCTTCATGTTCTTTATATTCCTTAGGGAAAAATCAAGTGATAACATAATTTTGTTATAACTGCATGAAAAATCAAGAGTTAAGACAGAGGCAAATGCAATCTTTGGGATTAGGTAGGGGTGATAGAAGGAACCTGTACAAACACTAAAGGGAAGACAGAAAGGGCATGGCAGATCTCAGAGATGAAATCTACCCTGGGACACTGGGAAGTTCCCAATAGAGTAACATGAGCACACTCAAAACAAACCCAGGTGGTTGCAGCTCTCTGAGGATCCAGTGAAAAGTTCTACCTCCAATATTCAGGAAGGTCTTGTATTCAGGTTATTCTACCTGAGTAGAGATGCCAGACTTGTTGAACTGGGGTAAAATGAATTTGAGATTCCCACCAGACATAACTTGGAAATTATCCAAGATAATATGGGTCTTTAAGAATAGGGTACTACCTTTACTACCTATGGCATCTCATGGTCTCTCAGATTCTTGTTTTCGTAGAGCTGTGACACATCAGGCCAACTAGTGGACAAGCAGAAAGCAGAGATTAAGGAGCTGGGCTCAGGGATCAGATCTATTTTATGAAGTTAATGTGGAATCAAATAAAACAATACATAGATGTCATTGATCAAGGTGTCTCATACATAACATAGTAAATAGAAACTAATTTTAGTCTTAATGGCTGCTCATGATATAATTAATGCTCCTTAATTCTCAATGGAAAAACCAACCTTTGATCTGAGGTGAGATTATTAAAAAGTGGCACCACTGAATCACTTTGTAGCTTAGCTTTTAGCTGTAATCAATTTAATCTGTTTTTTAAACATTAACAATGAATGCTCCTGTGGGGGCACACGGTCAATACTTGTCCAGCTCTCTTCATTCTCAGAGTGTTCTAAGTATAGTAAAACTATATTAATTTCTACAAAGGAATTCAGATGTTACTAATTGAGAAATTTGCTTTCTAAGAGGATTATTAAAGAATTGCCAGAATAATTTGTGGAGGAGTTCAATAATCACTGTCATTTATTTAGCACTGATTTTGTGGTAGCCACTGTGCTCAGTGACTATCAATGACATATCCAGAGAATCATTAGGACACAGTTAGTCAAACCCTTACTTTGTACACAAAGAAATGTACATCTGAAGTGATTGAATCACCAGGTAACAGATTGGGAGAAGCATCATCGAAGGCCAAAGTGATTCTCGGGTCACTGTCACCTGCTTCCTCTGAGAAGAAGAGAAGACATAAACCCATTCACTACTACATGAGGCAAAAGGAAAAGTGTCTTAGACATGCTGAATTTTCCATTGGGAATATCTGATATTAAGAAGACTTAAGGCCAGAAAATCAGCATCATATTATGCATGGGAGAGTTAAAACCTCTAGGGAAATTTCTGTGGCCAATAGTCCAGAGTAGTTATTTGCTAAGCTACATTACCTTAATGGATATTATGAAGGAGAGTACTCAGTGGAGTCATTGGATTTTCTTTTCTTACTCAAAACACAATATTTCTTTTTTCTTATAAGACAGATACTCATCTTCATTTCCCTATAAATGTCTGAATGCTTTAAGTTCAATTTCTTTTTAATTAAAGCAATTGATTAATACTGTCCATGAGTTCCCTTTATATTCAGACTATCCCATACATTATAAATTACTGGTGTTACTCTGTGTTACAATGAATGAACTCAGGAAGAGAGAAGACACATGGCTTGGGTTAGAAAACACTGTGTGTTAGAGGTGAGGTGAGAATGAAGTGAATGAGCCCTGTGTGTTCTTCCTTCCTGGTATTAGACATGTATTGTTTCATTTCAGTTAAGATTCTTCAGGCATTCATCAGTCACGAGTTAAATTCTAAAAAAGAACAAATTAATTGTTTTCTGACTTGGTACTGTTTTTAAAAAGTCACCTCAGCAGATAGATTCATTAAGTTTAAGACATCTTATTTGCTTTCTGCTAATGGAATTTTCCACAGATGATTGGTTGGTTACTTTTCCTGAGTGTCATGTAGAGTTTTAATGCCATTTTATACAAATATATGTACTCTAAGAAAGACAGGTGTAATTTATTTTTCAGAACAAATAAATTGCTCTAAATAATTTTTATAATAGGGTTATACGGCTTACAATTATTGGAGACTTGAGTTTATGTATTTGGGGACATATCTACGCACACAAGTTCCCATGTGGTGATTTTGCTTTGAAAAAACATTTGTTCTGGGAGATTCCAGCTGGTATCTTTCCCACAAGTGTTCCAGTTATAAGGATTACAAGAACTTCTATGAAGCATATTCTGAGAAGTCACCCTGGAGTTTGGAGATAAGAGAATCGCTATAAAAGAGAAAACCTGTGAGGAGGAATACAGCCTACAAAACCCATGACAGTGAATATATGTGGTGGGCATGAGCCATAGTACATGAGAAATAGTTTTCTCCACCCAGGAGAAGACACTGGGGGTGGCTCGAGAGCCTCAGGGCATCTGAAGTTATCACTGACATTGGAGAATCTGAGACTGTAATACAAGGAAGTCTTAGCATTCTTACAGGAAGCTATCAGGAGAGCTATTAGGGGTAGAATTTCTATGTTGGACTTTGTACCCCTATAAACCTCTAGTATAAAATACAGAGTCAAAGTTGACATTGAGAATGTAGACTAGGCTAATTGAATAATAAAAAAGGCTGCCCACAGAATGGGAAAATATTTTCAACAACTTCACATTTGACAGAGGGCTAATATCCAAAATATATAAAGTACTAAGGAAGCATCAAGAAATTAAAGAATACAATTAAAAATAGGATACAGATCTAAACAAAGAATTCTGAAATGCAAATGTCCAAAAATACTTAAAGAAATGATCAATATCCTTAGCCATCAGAGAAAAGCAAATCATTTGAGATTGTATCAAATATCTGTCAAATGGCTAAAATCAAAAACACAAGTGACAGCTTATGCTTGTGAAGATGTGGGAGAGGGGGAAAGCAATATGGTGTTTTCTCAGAAAACTAGGTATCGACCTCAATAACCAGCTCTACCAGTTCTGGGATTATACCCAAGGATGCTCCTTCCTATCACAAGGACACTTGCTCAATTATGCTTGTAGCGGTTTTATTCGTAATAGTCAGAAACTGTAAACAATCTGCATGTCCCTCAATAGAAGAATGGATAAAGAAAATATGATACCTTTACACAGTGGAGGATTACTTTACTCAGTTGTTGCAAACAACAGCACCATAAAATTTGCAGACAAAAAAAAAAATCATCTTCACTTAGGAAACCCAAGCCCAGAAAGATAAACATGGTATGTACTCACTTATAAGTACATTTTAGTTGTGAAGTAAAATATAATCATGCTACGGTCCACAGACCCAGCAAGGCTAATAAACAAGAGACCTTAAGAGAATTAAAAGCATTTCCCTGTGAAGAAGAAATAGAATATATTTCGTAGATGAACTGCAGTTGAGTGGTGTTGGGATCAAGAAGGATCATGTGATAGGGAAGTAAATAGCAGGAGAAATGACTGGATTTGGGGAGACAGTTCAGGAGTGAGGTATAAACCTAGTGCAAAAGAAACTCCATGGAATCTACAAGAGTAACACTAGCAATGACTCCTAGTAATGCTGGATACAGAGACTGAAGAGGTCATCTGCTGTAATCAGGTAAGACCTCAAGTGGAGGGACTAGGACACCAACTCAGCCACAAAACTTTTGGCCTACAGTTTGTTCTGCTTGCAGAGTGTTTTGGACCAGAGCCTAGCAGAATCCTTATCAAAGAGACCAGAGAGACTTCATCCAGCGACTGATGGGAGCAGATGCAGAGTCCCACAGTCAAACTTTAGGCCGAGCTCAGGGAGTACTGAGAAGGAAGGGGAGGAAGAATCAGAGGAACCAATGTGGTCACCGATACCATTAGAACACGGCCCACAGAATCAGTTGACTGGGACTTATGGGGATTTGTGTATATCAAGGAGCCTGTAGGAGTCTGACCTAGGTCCTCTGCATGTATGTTATTATTGAATAACTTGGGGTTCTAGTTGGATTCCTAACAGTAGGAGAAGAGACAGTCACTGACTCTTGTCTGTTTATGGGATCCTTTTACAACTATTGGATTGCCTCCTCCAGCCTTAACTTAATAGTATCTACCTGGTCTTATACTAACATATTATGTGATGTGTGGTTAATGTCCCTAGGAGGGCTGATCTTTCCTGAGGTGAGATAGAGGGAGGGTGGATCTAGGGTAGATGACAGTTGGTGGGGGAGAAATCTAGGGGAAGGAGAGGGAGGGCAAACTGTGTTCCAGATGTCATATATTAAAGAAAAATTAAAGAATCATTTGTCTCAAATGAGTAGAAGACCTAAGGTTTTTCTCCAGTTAGGTACTACTTTTTAGTATCAAGATGTAATGTGAGAATCTAGGAATGTCAATGGTGCAAATGAAGGAAGCATGATCGAATACACATGGACAACTAGGAAGTGACCACAAAACAAGAATATAGATGATGTTAATGGTAATAATTTCAAAATCACTTCCACACACTCTACTGTAGTCTTATAAATGGAGTGATTATTTAGGCTTACAGTCTTATTCAATCTTTAAAATGATTTTAAAGCTACTTCTCTCTATGTGGGTGTGTGTTTATGTGTGTGAGTGTGTGCAAAGTGGTGAAGGGTGGTCTAACCCATGGAACTAGAGTTCTGGTGTCTGTGCACTTCCCAATTGGAAACCAAAAGTCAGCAACAGCACTAAAGCTGATTTTAAACTGCTTCAAAACATTTTTCTTATCTAAACTTTTAACTGAAGTGTCTTGTGGTGAATATTTATATATTCCTATTTAGTGAAAGATGTGGTCCGCTCCACTTTCTCATTTATTAAGCGGAAATAGCAGTAGGAACTTGAGCTGTTGGATATTTGTTTTCCAACCTCCTATGGCTTAATATATCTGATTTGAGCACAGTCAAGTTTTTACTTTGTACCCCTGGCTGGTTCATAAATGCAGGTACTGGACTCGTAGGGAGTACACTTGCCTCAGTAAAGCTTTTACCTTTGCAGAGGGCATGACTCACAGTTCAACACTACTAATGGGGATTGATGGCTGTCCGGGAGCATGGCTATTAAATAGAGAATGCAACAGGAAAAACTCCAAGTGTTTGAATTACTTAGCAGAATATAAGTTTACCTTGGTGCACTTAGCTTATCCTTCATTCCACCATGAAAAAGTCTCATCCACATAGTCCATAACACTTTTTATCTTACCATAGGGAGATGATCTACAGTAAATTAAGTACTTTAGCCTCTGATTACATACTTTATATAGGCTTTCAATAAAGGGCTACATCTTTAATAAAGATCATAAATACATAAATAGGGGTATGCAGCGCTCAGGTGTAGAGAAATTATCTAACAAAATCCTGAACCCCATACCAAGACTACTGATACACACACACACTAAATATAAATGGATAACTGCTAGATGGGTTGATGGATTGATGGATGAACAAACAGACAGATAGATAAAATAATAGTTATATGGATATTTATATGTATCTGTCTATCTTTCTATCTATCTATCTATCTATCTATCTATCATCTATCTATCTATCTATCATCTATCAATAATCTGTCTATCATTTATCTGTGTACCATCTGTACCCGGTATCTGGATATATACATATAGAGAGAGAGAGAGAGATAAAAAGACAGATGGATAGATAGATAGATAGATAGATTGATAGATAGATAAATAGATAGATAGATGATATGAAAGTAGCAAAAGAAAGGGAAGAGTCTAATATGAGGGGAAAAGGAAGCAAGAGAATAATAGGAGGAAAAAGGAGAAATGATGATATGTTCTGTCTTTTTTATGAAAAACCTAGATATAAAAATATGTGTATATTAAGATATGGAAGGCAACAAGAAGCTTGAGCAAGGAGGTACTACTTCATAACATATTCAGGTGATTGCTATGGATGCAATACCTTTATCTAGGACTGCCACTTGATCCACTTCAAGTTCCACCCTCAGTGAAGTTTTGTAAAAAAAAAAAATTAAAGACTGCTTTTCAAGGCCCACTATGACTTTCAATATTAACACTAACAGTTCCTGGTTTACAGCATAGGGTAAGTAACTTCATTTCTCTTGATCTATTTCAACTATAATGGTCTGGAAACAGTGTTTCAAGACTCTTCTGCGAATCAAAGACCAATATTGACCTTAGCATGGCTGTAAGGAAGCTAGATCAGGCCCACTGGATACTGTAAGTACAAAATTCACTCATGCTGTGTGTCTGAAGCTGCTTATGACATCTTTAGTTTGCAATTTTTGCTTTTTATAAAATGACAAATGTGATAACTTTAATCTGAGATTTTCTTGAGAAAAGGCTAGCATTCCTGACTAGCTACCATCTCCCATTAAACTTTCTGCACGTGTCCTCATTCCCAACTCTGGTTTATTCTCAAGTATGCAATGCTCATGTTTCCTCACTGAGGCCTACAGCCATTCATCAAACACCACCCCCTCCCCCAGCTGATGTGTACCCAGGACTAGTCTGCTTATCCTGAACTACTTGGTTATTTTTCCCTCAAGAAATGTAGACCTCTCTTTTATTTTTATGACATTAAAAAAATCAGGTAGTCTTTCAAACTAAGTGCTAATGAGACAAAATAAGAACAAAAGCAGGAAATAAAATCTCTACGGAGATATAATTCATTGAGCATGAAGAACACTGCCATCACTCTCGTACTCAATAATAAAGTAATCTGAGTTGCCATTAAAATGTGAAGGGAGCTTCTGGAGGCAAGTAGATCAGGGATGGGGCAAAAATACAGACAAAGGAGACAGTACAAGTGAAACTAACCAGCAAGATGACCTAACAGGTAAAGATGCTTGCCACAAAGCCTGATATCCTGCATTCAAACACCTAACTCACTGGTCTAAGGAAAGAACTGCCTCCCACAAGTCATCTTTCACCTCTACATGCTTCCTGTGGCAAGGAAGGAACAAGCAAACACGTGCATAAATAAGAAGTATTTACAAAAACTTAAGTGATTTTCAGCATATATCATCAATTCACTTATAAATTTGGTTCCTAATATGGAAGAAAAGTATGTCAGGAGTGTTTTAGGGATTAAAAGGAATATGTGGGGAAACTGAGTCTTAAGGAGATAAAACCTGACAAAGTGAGAACATGAGGCGATAAAAATGATGAGTTAGAATCTAGGCAATAGTGACAGTGCTCTTGCAGGACAGGATTAGGAATGGGAGTGGAGATCTGCATGGCTTAAGATAAACCAGTTTCAGGCTTTATAAAAAATTCCAAGAGTCGTTGCCGAAAATGGAAAGCACTGGAGAGTATCATATTACATACAATAAGGCAAGTATACTTGTTTATGCATGAAAGTGGAAGAGAGAAACAGGGTCAGGGTTGAATATTTGGCAAAAAGAAGGAGGGCCTTACTGGGAGAAGTTAGAGGAGAAAGAGAAGAGACTAAGAGAAAAAAAGGAAGACATGGAGGAGGAGAAAATAAAAGAGGCCATGAAGTTTTCTACTGTGATTATTTAAAGACAAATTGTCAAAATATTTTGGCAAAGAGGTAGGAAAACAATGCCAAGTTTTTCACTCTGTGTGCATTCAGTTTCAGCCTCATTTGCTTGGTGCATTTAATTATTTTTAAAATTATTTTGAAATGCCTAAATAATACTTTCACAGCTACATTGATAGATATTTTGTTTTTTGTTTGCCAGGCTGGATTGCCACATTTATTTGCACTGTAGCTTTTGAAACTCAATTATCCTGGAGCCAAGAATGAATATCACAGTAGAAGTAGAGGTGACTGTCTCAACTTCAGTGTCCAAAGAATGAAGCTTTGGTGATGTGGCAGTGGTTATCAGCAAAGAGAAAGTATGCCCCCCAAGTGTCTTTTTGTATAAAATGATTGAAAGATACTCTAAATTTCATCTAAATCAACCATTTCCAGGGCTCTGACTCCTTGATAGGATACTTGCTTAGCATACACATGGCTCAGGGTTCAATATCTAACCCTTTGTTCTAAACTTGTATACCACCAGCGATAGAGAACTAGATCCTAACTGCAGCCCCAGTATTTCTACTGCCCCACATGTGGCACTCATCCATCACACAATAACTAGATGTTGTGGGTTTTGACTTTTTAGTGGAATGGCGATGATTGGATGCTAATATTCATCAGGGATGATGCAGGGGTGGCAGCTATTTGGAAGGGAGAGAAAGCAAAGTACATCTCTGCTCAGAAACTGGAACAAAACCAAGAGGCGAGTGATAAATCCTTGCCAAGTTGGGAAAGCAGAGGTGGTTTCAGGCGAAATAGCCAGGTGGTAAGCTCACTTAATTTACTTCCCCTGAAAATGAATTCTTTTTGTCTACCAAAACAGAGACTCATTTAATCACACTCTTCCCCAGAGGACCATTTACCAGACCAGCGAAACTCCTCTAAGCCTTCAATCCTGACACCCCTCCTTCTTTCCATCTGTCTCCAACTCCAGCTTGAAAGAAGAACCTGCTTTGGGAGAAATATATACTTTGCGATGAAGTTTTTAGCTAAGATTCCTTTCTGAGTCCTAAATACAGTGTTATTTCAGAGGGTATGATTCTGCCCTTGAATTTCCCAGGCTTTCTGTAGACAGACTCATGATCTACTTCTGCCGCTAGCCTTATTAGCATGGGTAAAATATTAGCCTCAGTTTTATAATACCACTTGCAATTTGGTAGCCCAAGCCTGTAATTCAAACTTCTAAGATCTGATGTAGGAGAATTGCCATTAACTCAAGGCTAATGTGAGCTACATAGTGAGTGAGTGTGATATGAGCCAGATCTGCATTGCAAGACTCAAACTTGAGAAAGAAATGAAATAATGAACAACTCCTTAGATGTCAAAATGACCATTAATGAACAGACATGGCTCTCTGATTCTTCCTGTTCCAGAGATAGCTGCATCTTTTAGTTCTGTAGCAGCTTTGTCCCTGAGACAGGATGATGAAGGTCAAAGTGAACAGATTTGGCCATATTGGGTACCTGGTTACCAGGACTTCCTTCAGTTCTTGCAAAGAAGATATTGTTATCATCTGTGTGGTTTGAAAGAAGATGACCCCAAAAGAGAGTGGCATTATTACGAGCTGTGGCCTTGTTGAAGTAGGTGTGGCGTTGCTGGAGAAGTGTGTTACCGTGGGAGCAGGCTTATGGTCTCTTTCCTTCCAGCTTTGCTCTGTGTGACAGTCAGAGTGCTTCCTGATGCCTGCAAGATGTAGGATTCTCAGTTTATTTCCTGTTGCCTGAATATCAATATAGCAGCTCCTTCTCCAGCACCATGTATGCCTCCATGTCACTGCCTTGCTCTCTTCCATGATAATGAGAAACTAAACCTCTGAAACTGCAAACTGACACTTCAGTTAAATGTTTTCCATTATAAGAGTTGCTGTGGTTATGGTGTCTCTTCAAAGCAATAAAAATCCTAACCAAGACACTATCAATGATTCCTTTAATAATAATGTCTATTTTTCCTCTTTTGATGGTGGGTCTGGCATTGTTCTCACTGACAACTTTGTAAAGCTCATTTCCTGGTATAACAAAAAATATAGCCATAGCAATAGGGTGGTAGATTTCCCAGACCATCTTCCCCCAAAAGAATATGAGAGCAAGAGAAAGGCCTTCAACTGCTAAGAAGTCCCTGTCCCCAACTCAGTCCCAACACTAAGATTTCCCCTCAGTTTCCATCCCAAACAACCAGAAGAAGGGGAAGTGCTTAGTCACCCCTACTCTCCTCTTTTAACCATCAGTAATACCACATGCCCTCCCGAAAAAAAACAGCCACAAATCTAAATTGGTTCTGTCCCAGAGAAATGTAAAGGAAACCATATATATTATTGTAGGTTTTCTTATGACATAAAAATGCTGTAGGGGGACTGCAAGATGGCTTCAGAGGGTGTTTGCTATATGTGCCTGAAGACCTGAGAATAATCCCAGCACCCAATCACAGAATGAGATCTGTCTCCCATAAATCGTCCTCTGAGTTCTACATGTATTCCACAGTACACACATATATCATATATTCACAGACATATCACACAGAAAAACATACACAGACAAAATTAATAATGATAAAATAATAAATAATAATAATAAATTTTAACTGTAATTTATTTGGCCTAATATGTGCAAAATGCCAAGAGAATATAACTTTAAAGTCTGAGAAAAAGAGAGAGGGTGGTGGAGTGGCTGACCAGGCACAAATGATGGCTGAGGACCAAGAAAAGAGCAGGCCAATAACCCAGCCTGTTTCCCAGCACTGAGGAAGGACTGAAAGATCATTCACAAAAGCTCAGCCAACAGGCATCCCCAGAAAGTCCCTGTGTATCTGAATAAACAGTGATACTTTGGGAAAGGTGGAGACAGGAGCACCCACTCTCTGGGGCACAGTTAAATACCTGGCTCCAGTCTTCTGGAATCTTTTCTTCAGGAGGCCTTGTCAACACTTGGGTTCCTGCTTGAGTCTCATAACCTCTGCTCCATTTGGCACCTCCAAGATGATAGTCCATGTTTCTGTGTGAGAGTGAATATCCCCTTTCCAGAACACGGATTGATAAGAAATTATAAACACAGAAGTTTTATCAGGGCCAGAGCAAAGTCCACTGCGTTTCATGGAAATTGAACTGAATAATCAAGATGCAAACAATATCAGGCTGTAATTACTAGTAATTAAAAAGTAATAACACATCTTCTTATGTAGTCTTGGCCTTGTTGACCTAATGACCCCATAGCATAATTGGAGTGTAGACTTTAAAAAAAATGGAGCTTTTGTTCCTCAAAGGTATTGCAAACAGGAGAAATAGTTCAGGCAGTTTTAGGGTAGGGACCTCAAAAAATAAGCATTCCTGCTTCTTGTTCTTATCTGGAAGCAAAAAACACTTAAGGTGTTATAGACGACAGTTTTGTCCCAGCCAGGAAGTCAGTAATCTCAGAACCAGGTAGGAGTGTGGGCGTTTACTCTGGTGCCTCATTCTTCTTTACCATAGCACCTATGCGAACACAGCTGCTTGGGAGGGTGTGGCCCAAATCCCAGTACAGACACTAGAATGAACAGGTACATGAATATTGTCTTTGGGATGTCTGGGCTGAACAGCCCAACACCACAGCCAGGTTTCAACACAGTGAAAGCTTTTTCACCCCAGACAGCAGCATTGAGGTGTGGAGCAGTGCTCTGTGATACCTGTTTTTGCTATGCAGGAGCTCCCATGCCTTCCTTTCTAAGTTGTCATCTCAGAACTGATATTGAAATTTTCCCCCAAAGCTCACCTTCTTGCTGGCCCTGAAATCCATTCTTCATTTACCAGGATGAAGAACTCACAAGCTGCAGGCCTGGAGTGGCTTTCATAAGCATTTTGTTGAGGATTGTAGGCCTAAAGATGTTGTTAACCTAACACAAGAGTTTTCCTTGTTTCCCACATTCCCGTTTTCCCCTCCTCATATCAATGGATTCCCTACTCTTCCTAGTCCTCTGATTTGCCTTAACTTGGCTGTGTCTCTGAAATACCGTAGGCTCCATTGATAGAAGGTAGGCTTCCCTGGAGGAATTTTTAATTCTGAAACAGGATTTGATGTGACTCCCTTTTCTCCTCCCTTCCTCTCTCTTAACTTGATGGACAGATTTGTTCTAGGCTGTATGTGTGTGGTGGTGGTGGTGGTGGGGGTAAATAGCATTTTCATTTGAGTGTTATGGTGCTAAGGCACAAAAAGACCTTTGGTGATGTCAGCATTGAGTCTGTGCAGCTTCCTGTCACAGGTATAAGAGAAGCCAAAGGTGACTAGAAGGAGGACTTCCTGATCTTAGAGAATGGGGGAAAAGAGGCTGACTGGGAAGGTGAAGGTGAAGGGGTTTCCAGAGCACAACACAGGACTGTGCAGCAAGCAAGGAGCTAGGAATTGACTGGTTGGAGCAGAAGGGTAACACATAAACCAGAGGGAGAGCGCAGTTCATCTTATTTGGTAGCCTATCTTAACTCAGCCTTCCTCAATTCCCATCTGCTTCAGATGGTTCACTTTTTATCTTGAGCTGGGGAGCCAATTCTTCTCAACTTGTGGTCAGAACTGTGCTCTGCCCATAAGCCAGATTTAGCTATACACCCTTAATAAGTCAATTAAAAGAACCATTTTTTTCATGAAAACTAGAAACAGATTTATTCAGTGAGGTATTTTGGGAAGAAATACAATGATCCCCTTTCAAGGCCATTTTTGGGGGTGCTGGGACATATCTGACATTTAAATAGAGAGCCAGAGTTATGCATCTAGCTAAGCAGTTTTGGTCAAGGTGTGCCTCCCCCCCCATCATTTTTTTTATGGCTCCAGTCTTTCCTGCAAGCAGGTCTGATAAGTTATAAAAGTCTTTCGGTACAAGCTCCTCCAATGTCTTACCAAGACTTTAGCCCTCTTCTTCTAGCAATATGGCCAAAATTCCAGTTTTTTAGAGCCCATCATTTCAATAGTCTAATAGTCAAAGTGAGGAGCACAGTATTTTTACAATAGCCTTATACCTTCCGGGCAGTTTATTGAACTAAATGTCACCTTCTTAGCAATCTTTCTATAAACCTTCCTGTATAGCGTACTTTTTCCACTACATTTTGCAGCTTCCCTTTTCTCCTAACCCCAGAGAGTTATTTGCACCATTTCTTCTTATCATCTCTCCCAAGAGTGGGAGCTCCAAAAAGGCAAGGACCGATTTGGGCAGCTGAGCGTCCTGTCACCTGAAGGGCATGTGTACAGAACTAAATACATTTGTTAAGAATGAGGAAGCTCTCTCTGTGAAATAACAATCCAAGAGCATCCAGGAACATATCGTTGGGCTTTGGTAGTGGCTTCTGTTAATAGGCTTACACCCTGAGGGTGAGAGGGGTTATTTAATGGGTGTGGAAGACATCTGAGAAACCCTGGCAAGAGGAAGTTAATGGAAAATAAGAGAGTATAGCAATTCTTCCCATCAAGGCATCCATCCTCACCCAATCTTTAGCCGTGGTGTGTCCCACTCCTTACTTTGCACTACTTGAAGAATCATGTTTATCCTTCAGGTCTTAAATGTGAGCCTTCCTAGAGCTTTCTTCTATTGGAAAGTAGTCTCTCTTCAGTTACTTTTGATGAACTTGCACATTTCTCTTTCTATCCCCCAGCTCATATAAAAGGCTTTGGTGAGTTAAATGATGTCACAAAATGAAGGTTGATGGATGGAGGCAGCAGGTTCCGAAGATGTTTGTACTCTTGGCCCCTTTGGGACTTTTACCTATTTTTCTCTCTCTACTCATTTTCTGTTCTTAAAGAGTATCGTTTGTAGTGATCCCCTGCAGGAAAACTAAGCCATGAAAGACAAGAATGGAATTCAGCCTAGCCCAATTTTATTGTAACCGGCTGTGGACCAGGACTTCTAGTCTGGCCCAGATCATTTTATTTTAGCTATTTTCTAAAGCACAATACAATTTTGATGAAAAAAAGTTTTCTGATAACAATTAACTCTGTCCCAAGTGCACAACAATTTATGAAATGTTTACATTGAGATTCTTTACAAAGTACATCTGGCTTTTTTCATAAGAATGGGTGTTGCTGACTTGGATAACATCCAAGATTTAGAGTCTAGGGAGACTGGCTGAGGTAAACATAATGCCTATGGGTATCAGGATTGGTCTGGCCCTAAGATAACATAGAAGTCACTTAGGCTGTTATAAAAATGACATTTCTCACAAGGATGACTTTTATGGCCCAGAAGAAATGATCAAGGTTTTATGGGGAAAGGGTTTGGGGTAAGTAAACCATAAATTCTCAAAGATATGGGCTGGGCCTGGCTCAATAGGTAGCAATGGATTACCAGGTTATAAACTACATTCCCCCCCCGCCCCAGCATTCTGGGAAAACAACTAAGCACCCCATTCCTCTGAAGAGATAAGTTTATCTTCCCTGGCTTCTCCAGTGCCTATGTCTATATTCAAGGTCCTTTTTCCCTCTACAGTTCTTCAGCTTATTTCTACTCTTCATGGGATGAAGTAGTGTTGGCTCCACTGTGTGAACTTGGGCATCAGTAACTCAGAGCTATGATATAAAATCTTAGAAGGGTCAATGATCCTTGTACTGTGTGAATTATCAACATAATTAGGGCATTCTACTGAAAAGAAAAACTCAGATTCCAGTTAATTCCTGTGTAGGTTTTTGGAAATGAGCCTTTAAGATTACTTCTTGGACAATTTTAGTTCCTTTAGCTTACAAGGGGTCTTGGGTAGTTGTCATCCATCTATTTTACTGCAGCTAAGCTCATTTAGGAATATAACTTCAACCATTTTTTTTTTTCATTGCTGAATTTTTACTACATCTCCTGACATATACATGCTCTTGAGGAACACTGGCTATGTGAAACTGAATTGGATGGTATGCCTTGAAAGTATGACTGATCTTGGTAGAGTTTCTAAGGGATGCATTTGCATGTGAGAACACACTTCATTCAGCGTGGACATTTATTCAGGAGCAGCTCCTGGCCAAAGAGGAGACAGGAACAAGCCTGTGAGAAGGGAGAACACCACTCAGCTTTAAGGCTTAGCGTCATAAAAATGGTATCAAATTTTTCAAGTAGAGACTTTTGGGTATGTGTGAAGTCTAAGAAGTGTGGACTTCCCTTCTTTTAGCTCTGGTTGTTCCTAGAATAAGATGATGCTATAGTCTTGGTTGCACAATAAGGGCTCATGTGTTAAATGAAGGCTTAGTCTCCTACTTTGTACTATTAAAAGAAAGAAGCATGACAAGTAGGGAAACTGGAAGGAGATTGTCAGGTCAATGAGGGTATTTTCTTGAAGGAGACTTGCTCTCTCTCTCCCTCTCTCCCTCTCTCTCTCTCTCTCTCTCTCTCTCTCTCTCCCTCCCTCCCTCCCTCCCTCTCTCCCTTCCTCCCTTCCTTTTTCCCTCCCCCCTTTTCTCTCTTTGTTCTTATCTTCAGGCTAACAAATTTACTCCACTGCATACTCCCAGCATAATCTACTGGCTGGACAAAGATAAAAAAAAAAACATGGACCAACTGGCCATGGACAGAACCCTCCATACTTTGACTCAAGGTAAACTTTCTTTTTAAGTTGAAGACTTTATGTGATTGTTACAGTAACAGATGATAAAAATTTTCTCATAATGAAAATGACATGGATTATGAGATCATTAGGCTTTGTGTCTCTCCTGTCTGTCCTGCACAACACGAGAGCAGTCTATGTCCTACTGAAATAGTGACTCGGGCTTCTTTGTTCACCTGCACTGTAGCTGCCTCCTTCCACAGCTCCTTCAGAAAAAGGAATTTGAAGGTGAGGGACACAAGACATTTTTCTCCTTTTGCCTTAGAGGTGGGAACTATAAACTGCCACGTGTGAAGAGTCTGGTTCTCCTGAAAAGACTTCAACCAGAGTTCTCTCAAGGGAGCCAGGGTGTCAGTTCCACGAAGAAGTGGCATAAAGGAGGAGAGGGTTCAAGGCTACCACTGCAGCTGAGTTGATTCACAGGCCAGTTGGAAGCATCTGTTAAGAGAATGTGATCTTATTCAACCATAGGTGAGACAACTTCACATCTTTAAGGCACATCCCTGTTTGAGTGATGAAGTCCACATCTCTGATGAAAACACACCAGTCTACTTTAATTTCATCTCTCCTTGTCTTTGCAATAATTGTTCTTGGCACAGCTCTTCAGGCTACAGACTCTTTGTGATTACTCACTCAAGGTTAAACCTCTTTGGAAATGCAGGACATGTGTTGATCTCTACTTGGAATGCTCTTCTACTCCATTCCTCCTTGTCTCAAAATTTCTCTTTACTAGAGATAATATCATACCTTCTCTCCTAGTTTTGTTTGGTATGAGGTGTCCTATGTGAAGTGGTCTTTGAGAAGAGAAGTTGTGTCTTAACCTATCTGTATGTCATCAGAGCTACACCCAGTTTCTTGTTTGAAGCAATTAAATTAATTGATTCAATTGAATTCTTTATTCCTACAGAACCTCTGCAGCTTGATGTCACATTTTCTGGCCTAAGACCTCCATGTTCCTCATTGAGGTATCCTGGTGAGCTAGGTTTGAGCTGCTGACACATTTTACCTAACAGTGAAAAAGACAGCAAGTTTACCTCCTAGAGATCCTTGGCTAGTTATAGGACACAGTGACACCATGTCAAAGATTGAGAGATTGAATTATGCTCCTATATGATGGGCAATAGGCACACTGAACAGTTGTTTGTGAGGACAACTGTCTTAGGGTTTGCTAAGATGAAACACTGTGACCAAAAAGCAAGTTAGGGAGAAAAGAGTTTATTTGAATTACACTTCCACATTGTTTATCATAGAAGGAAATCAGGATAGGAACTCAAACAGTGCTGGTACCCAGAGGCTGGAGCTGATACAGAAAGAAGCCACACAGGAGTGCCGTTTACTGTTTTGCTCCTCCGGGTTTGCTCAGCCTACTTTTCTATAGAATGCATAACTACCAGCCGAGGGATGGAACCACCCAGATTGGACTGGGCCCACCCCCATAGATTATTAATTAAGAAAATGCCTTATAGGCTTGGCTACAAGCCAATCTTAAAAAATTAATTGAAGATCTGTCATCTCCAATGATTTTAGCCTGTGTCAAGTTGACTTAAAAGTAGCAAGCACAACAACTGACTTCTGATTACATATTTATCATAAGATCTTCCAAGGAATATGTGCCTCACTTCTTTTAAATTTTCCTTCTGACCATTT
This sequence comes from Arvicola amphibius, assembly GCF_903992535.2. Classification (NCBI taxonomy): domain Eukaryota; kingdom Metazoa; phylum Chordata; class Mammalia; order Rodentia; family Cricetidae; genus Arvicola; species Arvicola amphibius. The sequence continues at coordinate 69,377,088 of NC_052048.2, read as the reverse complement.
TAATTCATGTTGGAAATCAATTAAGCAGAAGGGAGCAAAGTGTGAAAATCTGAATTTTCATAAAGCTATTCTTTTAAAGGACAAAAGAAAAGACTAGAAAAGGGAAATTATCAGTGCTCCCTACCCTATGGGAAGCTCAAGGTCCTCCCTACTCCCCCCAGGTCCAGGAAGGTGAGCATCTAAATAGACTAGGCTCCCACAAAGCCAGTACATGCAGTAGAATCAAAACCCAGTGCCATTGTCCTTGGAACCCTGACTGCTCTTTGGACTGGAGAGGGAAGGGGAAAGGGAGTGGGGGGAGGGAAGGGAAGTGAGAGGAGGGGAGGAGGTGGAAATTTTCAATAAAAAATAAATTAATTAAAAAGAAAACAAAAAGAAAAAGAAAAAGAAAACTTTCTTAAACTCCCAGTGGTTTAGTGTGTAGGAGATCATAGATAAAAAAAAAAAAGGAAATTGCAATAAAAAGGACAAGTAATTTTTTTAATTGAAGACAGTAAAAAGAAAGTCTCTATCTAATTAATAACAGTATTTTCAAAATAAGAAATAAGGGGTTTCGATTGACAAATTTTCCTGTGAAGTTCAATTCTAAAAAGAAAATTTCTCCTGTTTTTAAAAACACTGCAGACAGGGGACTTAACAGTAGAGAACAGAAGTTAGCTTAAAGGACGGATTTCCAGTTCAGTGATATGTTTTAGCATGTTGACATGTTTACCTGTCTTCGCCCTCAGGCACCCATTCTCTCTCGATCACCCATTCCATTAATCTATCATCTGCCACATATTCATCTACTTAAAAAGAGCAATGGTGTATGTGTGTCTGTGTCTTTGAATTTCAAGCTGCCTTAATCCTTTCTTATACAAATGCTGAAACAATTTATAAAACAATGTGGTATTCAGTCCATAAAATACTAAGCTAATGTTTGCATGCTAGACTTGCCTCTTAATAGTCATGAAAATGTCTATCTACCTCACTGGTTGGTTATTTTTAATAAGGTAATATTTTAGTGGAGAGTCTGTTTCTAATAAATAATAAGGCTTCAGCACACGTTTACAGTCGCTACTCCTGAAAACAAATGCCTCCATCTCCTGGCATTCTCTAAAGGTCAGGCTTTTTGCATGGGTTTCCAATAATCAATATTCCTGCTGTTTGATTATGTCTTCTTCAAACCCACAGGAGGCAGGCATGATGAAAGGTCCCCAGTTTTAATCCTCTGCTGGCTGGTGACCCCTGTGTCCTCCTCAGTGGATGTCAGGGCCTGTGACAAAGAGCTGTGATCTAAGGATTGACTTTCTGTAAGAAGCTGGGTGCCCTAAGAGCAATCATGATAGCACATTGTGTCAGCATTCTCAGAATGCCAGTGAACATCCCCAAGGCCAGACAGGCTTTGAATGAAACAATCATTTGTTGTTGGGACGGCTTTGGATTTTTTTGTCTGTTTGTTTTCATGAATTATTTAAGAAATGTCCATTGCAGGGCTCCGGAGAATGCTCAGCAGTTAAAGCACTCTCTCTTCTTTCAGAGAACCCTAGTTCAGTTCTGAGCACCCATATCAAACAAATCCCAGCCACCTCTAACTCTAGCTCCAGCACAACTCTCTTTCCTTGCCTCTCTGGAAACCTTCATTCACATGTGCACATACCGACTATACATGTAAACATATACAAATAGATAAATCTTCTAAAGAAGCAGCCAGTGAGGTCAAACATTTGTCAATAGGTATTAAGTTATTAATTAATATAAGTAACATATAATAATAGATTGAATATGCATACTTATTTAAAAGAAGGGATTATAAATGTTTGGCCACAAAGTAATGACAAATGTTTGTAATACACTTAGCTTGATTTGAAGACTATGGGATGTATACAAGTATAAAAGTATCACATGGTGAACAACAAATACAGAAAAGTTGAAAAACACACAGAACAAAAAGAGTTGAGCAGAGGGTTTGCTGGACACAGCAGTATTTCATTCCTTAATGAGGTCGCAGACTTGGTCGTCTCTGGAGTTGGCCAATAGGCCCTGTGACACTGAGCAACTGCAGAAAAGGCACTCTGAGTGATAAGGGGTAGAAGCTTGGGCGGGCAGGTGCCACCAGGAGGCCCTGACTTGTGCACTTCAGGGATATGTACACTGGGAATTTCTGCAGCTGTGAGGAGAACCAGCTATGGGCTATTTCTCTATTTCACTTGCCTTTGCATTTTAGGTGGAAAGTAGAACACTGGATTACCTGAAGTGTCAAGTTACAGGAAGTTTGGATTAGATTGTCAGAGGTTACTTTAGGACTTCTAAAGAAGATGAATCTTGTACTGGACTTAGGGAGCAGCCCAGCTGTCTGCATAGTGTAGCGTTCAGTGCATCCCAGAGGTGAATGTGAGGTTTCTCTTCACATGATCTCAAAACACTAAAGGGAGGCAGGAGACAAGACCTTCAGATATGTCTGCCCTCATGTCCATGAAAATGAGAATCTCTGATATTTATTGTCTCTGATAAATGAAAGCTTATCTGGGGTAAGCTAGCCATGGACAGACATTTTCTGGGCTACCTTCAGAGTAGCTCATTCATTTATCCTGTGGAAGTAGAGGAGGGTGTAGAGGCTGTGTCCCACCACCCGGCTAGCTTTACCCAAAATAATTACACGGAAACTGTATTCTTTTAAACACTGCCTGGCTCATTAGTTTCAGCCTCTTATTGGCTAATTAACCCATATTTAGTAATCTGTGTAGCACCATGAGGTGGTCGCTTACCAGGAGAGATCTTAACCTGCATCCATCTCAGAGAGGAGAAGCATGGTGACTCACTATGGCGACTGCCTCTAGCATCTGCCTTCTCTTTCCCAGAATTCTGTTCTGTTTACTCCACCTACCTAATTTTCTGTTCTATTAAAGGGCCAAGGCAGTTTCTGTATTAATTAAGCAATGAAAGTCCTCCATCAGGAATGTGCAGTAGCCAGCATGAGGTCATACTTCCTGGACTGTTGGATTTCATATTCCATCTTTGTGGCTCCAGCCTAGACATAGACTTTTTCTTCTGCACAAACACACAGACATGAGTCCCAATTCAGCCCTGTCTGCCTCTGCTCCTTAGGTGTTTCTACCTATCTTTCTGTCTAATGGATTTATACATCTAATATATCTAACACATCTATTTCATCACTTACAATCTGTATTGGTACTCTCTAGAAAATGAAACTGATGGAATGAATATATATTAAACAGCATTTATGGATTTTACAGCTAATACAGCAGTCACATTGGTTGAACTTGCTTACATACTATGATTGGAGAAGTCCTACAATATCTGACTCATGCTGGTGAAGAGGCCCTCTGCTTGCTGCCCAGTCTCTGTGAGTTCATATGAGCATTGATCATGTTGATTTAGAAGGTCTTGTTTTCTTGGTGTCCTCCATTGCCTGTGGCTCTCACACTCTTCTGGCCGCCTTCTCCACAGAGTTCCCTGAACCCTGATGAGAGTGATTTCATGAAGGCATATGAATTGTGTCTGAGTCTCTCACTTTCTGCATCTGCGTCTGGCTGTGGGTCTTTGTATTTTTTCCCATCTGTTGCCAGAGGAAGCTTCTCTGATGATGGCTGAGAAAGGAACTGGTCTATGGGTATAGCAGAATGTCATTAGAGCCATTTTATATAGAACAGTTGTATTTGGTTTCCCCAAGGTCCCTGAGATAGCTAGTATCAAGTTCTTGGTCACTGAAGCTTTCATTGTTGGGTAAGGGTTCCATCTTAAAGAGTGGGCCTTAAGTCAAATCAGGCATTGGTTGGTTACTCCCACATTTTTGCAATCATTGCACTACCATGTCTTGCATGCAGAACACCATTGTAAATTAAAGGGCTCAATGTTGGGTTGTTGTTTATGTTTGTTTTCTAGTAGCCTGCAGAGTACCTTCCTGTATGAAAGATGCTAGAATTTAGGGGTGAAGGTTCTATGTTGGCACCAGCTCAATTTCTCCATAATCAATGAGTTGTGTGGGCACTGTCTTCAACAATATGACATTACTATCAACTTGTGGAGAACAAGCTACAGCAACAGCCTAGGGTGTTTGGGGTTTCCAATGGGATTCCTTTGGCCAACAGTTCAATTAAATATAACCCATTCCCAGTACTGGAAACTTCACTTGATGACAAGAAATGTCCAGTTGGGGGCTCTGCCTCTCCTGTGATTTAATGATTTCAGTTAGATTGTATATATATATATATATATATATATATATATATATATATATATATATATATATGGAAGTTTCTACTGTGTTAGGTTTTCATACTATCCCTCAAATGAGCCTAAATTCTAATTGTTTCTCCCTGTTCCTCTCTTCTCTCCTCATATTTTCTCCTTTTCCCACACATCCCTCCCCATCCATACTTGATCCCCCACTCAGATCTCCTTCTCGCCACCCATCCTCCTATCTCCCCGAGATCTGCTCCCCACCACCCATCTTCCTGTCCCCCTCCAGATCCACTCCCCACCACCCATCCTCCTTTCACCCGCAGATCCACTCCCTACCCCCAATCCTCTTGTCAACTCCCGATCTGCTCCCCACTACCCATCCTCCTGTCACCCCCAGATCCACTCCCCACTACCCATCCTCCTGTCACCCCCAGATCCACTCCCCACTACCCATCCTCCTGTCACTATCTATTGAAATGGCTTCTTTCTGCACCTTTGTCTGAATATTGAATCAGACCGGTCAATGGGACTGTTTTTCAATATACAAGGATGAGAGTGCTGAAGTGGCTCATTTGCTGCTCTTCTAGAGGTCCCCAAGTTCAGTTACTAGCACCCATGGGGCATAGCTCACAACTTCCTATAATTCCATCTCACCCCAGGAGATGTGATGCCAACTTCTGGCCTCCACAGACATTGCAATAATGCTACAGTAAATACCACTCACCAATAAAAATAATAAATCCTTAAAAATATGTCTATAAAAATTGACAAAGAAATTTTATAAGTATATTCTATTTAATTCCGGATACATACATTAAAACTACTTTTCAGTTTCACATAAAATGGATCATGTAGAAGTTGAAATAAACTTCAAAATGAAAAAAATCCAATCTTAGATGGAAGCCTGCATTTCTCAGCAAAAACACAAGAGGGCACCATAAACTCATGCTAAAACTTGCAACACTATGATGTTCCTTTCTGTTGCCAATGCTGATTCAGATTTCTGTGTTTATCTGATCTCCTAATGGTCTCTACATAAGGCTTGACAAGCGAGGGCCAAAGTATGAAAGCTAGCTCCTTGAATGTGCCCCTGTGCATTTCTAGCAAGTGGATTTTTACCTACTCTGAAGATTTTTTTCTTGCTTCTCAAATTGAGATCTTTCACATCACTCAGACAAATGAATCTGTATCCATGCAATAACAAAACACATAAAAATGCTAATGTTCAAAGTTTAGCAATTTACCTTGGTCATAGGAAGAAGAATAGCACAGAATCTAAGAATCTAGACCACACCCTCTAATGGGGACTAGAGAAAGGGTAGGAGATGGAAACTGCAGAATTGTGGTGGTGTGGCTAGAGTGTGACCCAGCCTGAGACTGTAGGACTGCTGTCCCTATATGTTCCCAGGGTCTGGGACTCCTGAGGATATGCAAATATACAGATGTTCAAGCTTCTTATATAAAGCACTACAGTACTGCATATAACCCATGTCCTCCCACGTAGTCTAAAGAATCGTTTTATTTTTATTTATTTATGTTTGTGTGTGGGAGGGAGGAGTGTTCGCATATGGTGCCATTGGAGAACAGAAAAGAATGACGGAGTTTCAGGCTGTCCAAAGTAGATCCCAGGGACTGACCTCCACTTTGTTTCTGTTGCTGTTGTTGTTGTTTGTTTGTTTTGGGGGGGCTGGTCTATTTGAAAGACTAAACACAGTGAGAAGCATGAACCTCAGTTGAAGAGTTATCTCCATTACATTGCCTGCGGGCATGTACATGGGGCTCTTTCTTGATTGCAAATTGATGTAAGAGGACCAGCATACTGTGGGCAGCGCAGTCCCAAGGAAGCAGTGACCCTGGTCAGTTCAAATTTGTTTGGGCTCACAGTTTGAGAGGTGCCCCATCATGGTGGAGAAACAGTGGTGGTGTTCTTGGTGTTATTCTGTCACTGGGGCTCCTCACATTGTGTTGAAATAGGAAGCAGAGAGATGTGGGTGCTGCACTCTCTGGGTTTTGTTATTTCCCTTTTATGCAGTTCTAGTCTGGAATCCACAGGTGATGCTACCTATCCAGGCAGGATGTTGCCTTCCCAGCTAATCCTCTCTGGAAATGTCCTCGCAGTCATGCTCAAAGGGATGTCTCCTAGTCAGTTCTAAATCCAGCAAAACTGCCAGTGAGGATTAATCCTCACAAGTGGAATGGAAGACACAATGAAGAAAAAAGGACATTGCATGGTGGTCCCACAGGATGCCTGTAACCTGGGTTTAGCACAAACCAGGCTGTGTGCAAGCTCCTTATCTTGTTCCTCTTGTTGCTCAAGAAAGAAGTCACTGGCCAATACTCTCAATTTAGATCAGTTGCAGAAGCATCTGCTCACTGTATTTTAAACAAGGTGTGCACAGGAGGTACAATAGTCCTGCCAGCCATACTTGGGATGGAGAGACTTGGCCAGGGATGAAAGAAGTAGTTTTATTGACCTGTTTCCTTGAGCCTTTATTTCCTCTCACACATAAACAATTTTTTAAAACCCCAATGATAAATCTTTGTTTACTAGTAGTTTTATCGATTACCAGAGACTCGGTAAGAATTATAGTTCATGCTTGGCTAGAGGTGAAGCAGAGCCTGTCACGTGGACATCAGCCTGGGCACTCATATTCTATTTTTGGCTGTTTTATTTTTGTGTTTGCGTGTTGTGTGTTGAGCCTGTGTAGATGTATATGGAGATATACATGTATGTCTGTGTGCATGTGGAGGCTATAGATTGACAGTGAGTGACTTCTGGTAGTCTCCAAGTAATTTTTTCAGATTTATTCTTTTACTGAACTTGAAACTTATTACTGATTCAGCTTGGATGGTCACCAGTGAGCTCTGGGATCATCCTGTTTCTGTGTCCCCAGTGTTGAGATAATAAGCCCACACCACCTCAACCATAACTTTTCATGGATGCTAAGGATCAAATTCTTCAGTCTTGCATGACAAGCATTTTACCAACTGAGCCATCTTCTCATGCACTAACCACTCACATTCTTAATCTCTGTGGGAAAACCAGAAGTGTGGAGAGGCTCTCCGTTCCCATCATTCTTTGAGTATGATGAACACTGGAGTGTAGTGAGGGAGCAGCGGAGGGCCGTTTCCCACCACCTGGCTAGCTTTACCCAAAGTAATTACACGGAAACTGTATTCATTTAAACACGGCCTGGCCCATTAGTTTCAGCCTCTTATTGGCTAATTCTCACATCTTGCTTAACCCATTTCTATTAGTGTGTGTACCACCACAACGTGGTGGCTTACTAAGAAAATTTTAGCCACAGTGCGTCTTGGGTAGGAGAATCATGGCGACTGCCTGAGGTGTCTTCCTCACTTCCTTCTTCCCAGCCTTCTGTTCTGTTTACTCCACCTACCTAATTTTCTGTCTTATCAAAGGGCCAAGGCAGTTTATTAACCAATGAAAGTAACATATAGACAGATGACCCTCCTCCATCACTGGAAGATATTCTTAGGTGAAACTTTTGTGAAGGTGTGCAATGGGTTCACTGTTAGAAATCACCCCATCCAAACTGAAGATACTGTCATTCTTGTGTGTTTTATAGCAACGTAATGCAAGCTTCCTCTAGGCCTGAAAGCTAATGCCTCCTGTGGATAGGATGACTATAAACAAAGCAGTTACCAAGCAGAAAGCCTAAGTAACACAGCAGATGTGAGCATTCTACCTTCCCCTTAACTAGCTCACCAAGGGCCTTCCTGTGGCAAAGAAAGGCAGCTTTCCTAATGAGTTTGCAGAAATCAAACACATCAAATGCACTTGTTTAAGTAGCATTTACTACATTGGCTTGTATCTATTTTTGTGTGTTCTATTTGTGAAAGTAAAGTGTGGTTGTGATTTCTTATTAGAGACCAATGGGTGGAGTGACCAGAAAATGAAGATTATAGATCAGTTTGTAAGAATCTAAAGTGGATCTGTGAGATGTCTCAGTAGGTAGAGGCAATTGCCATCAAGGCTGATGGTGGAAGGAAGAAGCTGATTCTCCCTTCTAGTTCTCTCACCTCCCTGCATGCATCCTAGGGCATGAATACACACAGACACTGTGCACACATACAAAATAAATTAATGTAAATAAAGAACATGTTTTCTCACTGACCACAGTAGCACATGCCTAGAACCCGAGCACTTCAGAGATAGAAGGAAAAAGTTTTTAACTTCAAGACCTGTTTGAGCTACACAGTGTGACCCCATCTCAAAACAGGTAAAACCAAACACAACCATAAAAAGAAAATGTCATATTTTCAAATATTGATAACTCTAAGGAATAAATTATATTTATTACAGAAAAATCTATCATCAAAATGTTTTAGAGGGCTGGACAGAGGGCAAAGCAGTCAAGTGTCTGCTGTTTTCAGAAGATTTGAGTTTGGGTTCCCTTTTTTTCCTCCTGTTGTCATTTACCCTCTCAGCGGCTGGCTTCTCTAATCAAATCCCTTAATCCTTGTTTTCTGGATTTCACAAGGTAGAAAAGTGGGCAGGATCAGACGACAGGAGGTTTCAAGTTGGGACTTGAGAAGAAAAGTGAGGAGAGTTTGGGGCTGGCGCTTAATAAAAAGCAGAAAATTTGAATCACGAGAGACAGCACTCTCCAAATGAGAAGGCAGCAGAAGGGGTTGACAAAGCAGTTGGATAGTAGTGAGGGGGCTAGAACCAAATGAAGAGGCTGCTCATAGCAGGGCCTGAGCGCCCTCTGGTGGCAAGCGAAGATCCATTGTCCTTTGAGGACTGGAAGTGGGGAGTTTGAGGTGAAGTTACTAGGAAGAGGGTGCTGGTAACATTAGCTGCAGGTACAGGGTCAGCTGTGTGGAGCTGAGTTGAAGTCAGGTAACTGGATCTGTTTTCTCCTTCCTATAGTGTGCTCAGAAGGACAGCCAGGTAGGGTTTTATTGGATGCCATTTGAACAAACTGATCTCAACCTGAGGGACGAGACCCCTCTGGCGGGATGAATGACCTTTTCACAGGAGTTGTCTAAGATCATCCCAAAACACAGATACTTCCAATATGGTTCAATGGCTCGTAACAGTAGCAAACTCACAGTTATGAGATAGCAACAAAAATAATTTTATGGTTGGAGTTTACCATAAGGGGAAGAGTTGTGTTAAAGGGTCACTGTACTAGGAAGGTTGAGGACCACTGATTTAGATGTTTGTGTGTTATGGGGAAGACCTGGGCTATGAAGAAGCACAAAAACAATGCTTTTTAAGGCTAATAAAGTAAGACTAGGAGGTTAGGAGAACTTTAAAAAATATACAGCAAGGTTATTGAACAGATTGGAAAATCATCATTAAACATGTGTTTCTACCAGTGGGAGCAGAGGAGAGGTTTATATCCAAAGGAAATAAGGGCATGTCTATAAAAGACAAGTTACTTATGTTACTATCAATTGTCTACAATTTACAGAATTAGAAACAGATCAAAAACAAAGAGTACTATCCCTACTCAGGGCAAGTATCAGAAGTTGGATTTCAGGTTTTGCTTAAGTACAGCTTTTCTTCCAGTTATTTATTCTATTTTCTATTTTTATCCCCTCGCCCACTTTTCACTTTCATTCTCTTCTTCCCTTCTCCCTTTCCCCCTTCCTCTTCCCTAGTCTTTAATAAGCTGAGGCTTTGGAGTTCTTGCACGTAAGGAGAGAGAAATATTGATTAAAAAACTTCATGTCCATGGAGGGAACTGAAAGTCAATGAGGAAAAGCTCTCCAGGACCCTGGAAACCAATCTAAAAGGGCTTCCCTCACTCCACACCCACCCCCACCTCAGAGGAATAGCTCAGGATACTGTGTCACAGGGTTTTAGGCGGTAAAACACTACAATGCTGATGACTTATTTGGGTCAAAATTCAGCGTGTCTTAGATGCTGCATGCACTTTATGGGCTAACTCCACTTAATCTTCCTTGTGGCTTGGAGCACCAACAATCCTTACTGCACCCTTCTGCAACTGAGCATGCTCACTGCCTGGGGTGTAGATTGACCATTCCCCCTGGCTGATCCACTGTTGAGGAGCTGCTCCGAACTGCCTTTAAAAGAAAGCGGCCCCAGTGTCCTAGATCAGAGACTGGGAGTGTTGGGCATCAGGGGAAGGCAAGAGTTTGTACCCTGAAAATACTCTCCCAAAGTCTGGATCTCCCGTCTTCTTAAGTCCTTGGAGAGCAAGAAAGTGCACCTTTGCTGGAGACCCATGGATGTCAGAGGAGACTGCCCTTGAAGCCCTAGCCTAGTGGATCAGCCGCAGGATTTCTGAGAACTTTAGGTTCCGACTTGTTGTCCATCTGGGCAGGTCTAGAATACCTGGAGATCTGGGCCACTTAGCTAAAGTGTAGCGCAGACTCTCGAGGTGGAGCTAGAATACACGGGGTGGAAACTTTCAGAATTAGACCAGGAGTAGGGGGGTAGTAGACTCATGGGGTGACAACCTGGGTGCCTGCAGTGGTATCTGTGCGTGGTGCATTCTGATCGTTGGGGATAAATTTAGACCCAAATAATGACAGATGGGGTCGCATCTCGTCAAGGGCTGGCGTGTGGTCAAGGAACAAGATGTGTGGAGCCTGGCCATGGTGCAGCAACAAAGAAGAATTCTCTGCCTGAAATACAGATGCTAGGATTATCTGCGGGATGTTTGGTAGCTGAAGAAAGTAGCTGAAGACCTGCAGAGGTGTGCATCTGAGACTTTTATTGGGCTGGGGAAGACTGTGGACGCCTGCACAAAGAGACTGTAGTTAGCTTCTTGGGAAAGGAAGACATGAGCATTTGAGAAATTAAACTAAACCAAACAAAGCAAAGCGAAACGAAACAAAACAAAACAAAACAAAAAACAAACTGCAGCGTGGCCCTTCAAGCGTCAGCGAGCCGCAGTACTTTAGAGCACCCTCTGGTGGCCGTTCAGAGAAACTGAGCTGTAATCTCAACATTTGCAGTTAAAAAGTAAGGACTTTAAGAAGATGGTGAGAAAATAAGAAGGATACACAGGGTGGAGGAAATGAAAAGTAGGGAGGAATAAGTCAGGGAATAACTATCGGGGAGGCACTTATAAGAAGCAGGATCCAGAGGCCGCCGGCGCCCGAGACTGACAATCTCTATTGAGAAGGGGTTAATCCTCAGCGTTCTTCCTAGGGACCGACCCCAGACACTGCAGGGAAATAATGTAAATTCTTCCCAGTGCAGTTACACACTACACAGAACATCTTGGCTAAGAATAAGCTAGAAATTTAAGAAAGACAAGCAAAGGTAAACAGATTTACTCTGAAAATCAGCTAACTGTGCAGAAGTTAACAGATCAAAACACACCGCTGGCACCTCTGAACTCTATGACCACTAGGGTTGCAGCATTTGTAATAAAGTGAGAACTACCTACTGTTTTTTTCTCTTTCTTTTTTTCCTGTCATTTTAAGCTAATTTTAGGTGTTAACCAGTTAGGAGCCACACATGTTAAGTCTGGCCAGATAGCAAGCCACACAGGAGTGATAGTTTTGTTCAGGGCACACTTCCTCTCTAAAACCCTGAGAATGCAGTTCCTAGCTGGAGCATCATTTACAAATGAAAGGGTATTTGTCTCCAAAGCAGCTGGCCCCCATCCACAAGAACACCTGCTGTAGCTCTGAGTCCTCTGTTCTGTGTGGGCAACTGTAGAAGTCACAGGATGGTGTCCCTCTGTAAGCTGTGTGCCTCCTTCAGTGCCTCCCTCAGTGCAGCCATGTGACACCATGGTGTCCGTACCCACCTTTCTATTGTTGGGTATGACCTTCAGGAGCTTGCTATCTCTTTGCTCCAAAACTTGTCATTTTGAAAGGAAACATTAAGATTGCTGATTAACTTTTGCACAATTCTGGCCTTGAAGAGAGCAAAAACTAGTTGAGTTTGGAGAAAATATTGATATCCATGGTATTGGAACACAGACTCCAGTTACCTCGAGTAACTTGGTTCTCTTAAGGGTGGTAACATGAGATTATTTTAGTTACAGAACAAATAAAATCCTACAGTAATGTACTAATTATAAAGTGAGGACCATAGGAAGTGTGTGGGGGGTATTGCAAAGAGGGGAAATTCTGATGTACTTCTGAGATGCTAATAATAACCACGGTTTGACCTGGTGTAAATCAGTCACTTGCTGGAAATATATTTTAAATATATTTTGGTCGTCATGGAGCATTAAGTCAGACACAGAGGAGGGCAATGAACACCTGTCTTGCAAATGGACTAAAAAAAACCCTAGAGGATTTTATCTGCTGTCCAACATGCTAATTCTAACCAACCACAAGCTTTAGTCATTAGGCCTCAAACAATCTTTAAAACTCATAAGGCTCTTTCTTAACCCCATGGACACTTTAATGAACACACTCGACTTAAAAAAAAAATCTGTTAAGGCTGGCAAGATGGCTCAGCAGGTAAAGGCACTTGCCGTACATGCTTGATAACCCGAGCCTGATGCCTTGAATCCACATAGAGAAAAAACAAACAGGTTCATTCAAGTTGTCATCATATGCACAGCACACACAGGCACACATGCATGCAATTAGTAAGAATCCATACAAACAGATCCATAAAATATATAATCTAGACCCTGAATTTCTGAACCTCATGGGCATTTCAAGGACCCTCTCTGAGGGACACAGACACAGAAGGACAATGTGACACTGTGAGTTTGCAGCTTGTCTCCTCTTCTTCCTCTCTCTTCCCTCTTCTCTTTTTTCATTCTCTCCTTTCTTTTCCTCTCCTTCCCTCCGTCACCTCTTCACTTATGTCTTCATTTAAGTCTTCTCTTCTTCCCTCCTTCATCCCCTTTTTCTCCTTTGCTTCACCCCAATTAGAATAAGTGATAATATCTCTTCAGTGCTTTTAATGCTTAGTCTTTTTCTCTTTAAGTCTTTATATTAGGGTCATTAATTTATTTATACTTTAACTTTTAAAGCATCACAATGGTCTTCTTCGTAAATCCTGAGATCAGAAAACTAAGAAAAAATGAATACAAATATATAAATTGTTTGCTGTAAATTACCGTTTATGTATCAATTTAAGGATGAATCAAGTGTCATGGGAAAACTGGAAGGACAGTTTAATCTGTCCTGGAAGTCTAACTTGCCCCTGCAGATGTGGTAATATATTTAAATGGACTTTGAAAGATGAAGAGAGCTACAGTGGGGCAAAGGTTTGCATCAGGATACCTAGGAAAAGAAATGGAGAAATGCTGTTTACTGGCTCATCCTGGCTTTCTCTTGCTTTTTTTTTTTTTTTTTTGCAACACAGAATCACCTTCCTAGGAGTGGTACCACCTGCAGTGAGCCTGGGTGACCCTCAGCAATCAGTAATCAACAAAATGCACTACAGACTTGCCATCTGATGCAAGCATTTTCCTCAATTGTTGTTTTTCTCAGACATCTGTAGCTTGTGAGTTACTGGGGGACTGGGCAGGACAATTAAGAAGACTTATTATTTATGTCTTTGATGATATCTTAGGGCACAATGAGACATATATTTGTGAAAGGGATAGATACACTGATAGATCTAGAAGATGTGACATCCATGATGTGAGTAGGCTTTAATGAACATTATGGAAGGCAGTCCTTAAGAGAATAGCTTTGGTGCCAAATAAGCCTCAGGTAGACATTATCAAACTGTGTGATTTGGTTAATTTTTTAACTTTATTTTTCCCTTGTTCTTTTTTTTTTTTTTTTTTTTTTTTTTTTTTTTTTTTCTCATGGTTTATTTTTTTTTATATTTAAAAATTTCCATCTCCTTCCCTCCTCCTCCCCCCTCCCTCCCCTCCTTCTCCCCTTTCTCTCCCCTCCTTCTCCCCCTTCCCTCCCCTCCCCTCCACCCATACCTCCCCTCCCTCCCTCTCAAGGCCAAGGAGCCATCAGGGTTCCCCACTCTATGCTAAGACCAAGGTCCTCCCAACTCCCCCCAGGTCCAGGAAGGTGAAGCTATAATGGGAAAACTTGAAATAAGTTATATGAAAAATTAAGCATAGTAGTGACACATGGTAAGAACTTGTGTGCACAGGTATCTGGATGTAAAATAGTATGCGAAGTTCCACATGGAAGCCTGGAGATTGCTCCTACAGTCATCACTGACCATACTGAAGACACCCTTGGGTGAATCTACCAAAAGAACAGGTAGAATAAGAGAGGAGTCTTAGAGCGAATAGGTGGTGTTCAGTGACTGAAGACAGTACCATCGTTGAGACTGAAAATGTGGGAGAAAGCGCCATGGTGCTTGTGGTGGTGAATTGTGACTACCTTGAAAATGGACCAGGAGATTAGGAGAACACATCTCTGGGGTTAGCTGAGGAGCTGAAGCTGGAAACAGTGTCTGGAGGACCTGACAGTTAATGGATAAGCAGAGTCAAAAATAGAAAGTGGCTCTTTGGGAGAGAGGGAAGGAGTAACCAGACAGGGTGATAGAAATAAAAGGAAAGCTGGCCACTTCCGGAAGACAGCACTCTACTGTGGCAGGTTCTTCTGGCCGTACTGGGAAATGAGAAAAAGGTAGATGAATGCTAAGTTCAATATCCAGACCCTTTATGGTGAGGCAAGATTGTTTTCAGTAATTTTTTTTTTTACATAAGATTAAGGGAAATAAAGGTGTCTGTTGAGAACAAAAGAATGGATCACCTTTTCCAGAATGCCACATGTAAGAAGACATGGGATATATCTCTAATCACAAGATTTGGAAGACAGGATGGAGATTTTACTAATTTTTTTTGCATTTAATTTGAAGGGCTAGCCAGAGAGTTGGAAAGGGTTAGACAAATAGCACAATAGAGAAGATTAATTCTAGAACAACTTGAAAGGTAACTTTTGGTAGCCAGAGGTGAGTTGTAATCTGTGATATAGTTAAAGTGAAGATTATATCCAACAAACCATCATTTTAACACGGCTCCGTGAGCCTACTTTTGAAAATGCCTTTTCTGTTAAGGTCGTCTACTCTGCAAAGTGACCATGTGATCTTAAAAAGTAAAGTGGATTTTTAAGTCACTCAGTTATTTTTTCAACTTTCCAAGCTGCATAGCTATAACTACCTCCTAGGGCTGCTAAGTGAATTAACACACACAAGTTAATTAATATTGAGCCTTCGTCTGTGGTTAAGATAATTTGCTGTCTTTGTGGAAGATCTGGGTTCCTAACACCAACATAACTGACAGCTTAATTCTGCCATCTGCAATTCTAGTCCGGGGGATCCAGGATCCCTTTCAGGCCTCTGAAGGCACCAGGCACACATGGCATGCACGTACATACACTCATACACATAGAATAAAAATATAATTTTATTGGAAAATTGAACATAGTCACAGTCCTGTTAGCTCTGTTTTAACTGTATAGTTGATTATTGGCACTTATAAAACAAACTGGAATTTCATACATTTCTGAAAGCTGAGAGGTCCATGACAAGGACGTGAGAAGATATGATGCTGGTGAGTGCATTCTCCTTGGTTCATGGTAGACTGTCATTTTTATCAGAAGAAACCACCTGCCCAGTTTCCTTATTAAGAGTGTTATCCAGGCAGGGGTAGTGCACAACTTTAATCCCAGCACTCAGGAGGCAGAGGCAGATGGATCTCTGTGAGTTCAAGGCCAGCCTGGTCTACAAGAGCTAGTTCCAGGACAGGCTCTAAAGCTACAAAGAAACCCTATCTCCGAGGGAGGGGGAGTGTTAATCTCATCTTTTGGATTTTCCTCATCACCCAACAGCTTCCCAAAGATCTTATTTCCAAACAACCTAATTAGGACTTCAACCTATGAGGGCAGAGGAGAGGGGGAGAGGGTAAGAAACATGTAATATCATAGCACATTCTCAACCCATGTTAAATGCCATTAGCAGTAGACCCCTAAGGTGAGATCATCTGTTCAGAGTGGTTGAAAGAAAGCACAAGTGGAGCTTCTAAAAGTGCAATTAAGAATAGAAAAGCAGGATATTCAAGGACTGTCACCTGCTTGGCAAATAATGCTGCAGGCTAATTTGAACCTCCTCCTCGAGGTTCCATGTTTCATATTCTGCTCAAAGGAATAGTCTTGGAAGTTGTTAGACCCCAGGTGATTATTGGAACCCTGGCTTCTGCTTAGTCTCAAGACAGTAGTTTGAAAGAGGGTTGTTATATTTTGATTCATTAAAATAATTTAATACAGACATAGACTGACCAAGATCTTTATCTTTGGATAGAAAACTAGATTTCGCATATGTTTTGGAATGCTGAAGAAGTCAGAGATCTTGGGCCATATCATTAACACCAGAGTTTGGCCCACTATTTGGATTTTTAAATTTTTAATGAGCATTTAATTTTATATATTTTGTCTGACTTGAAGACTATATATATGTGTGTGTGCATATATATATATATATATATCCAATTAGATAGCATTAAAAAGTAAAGGGCAGATATAGTGTGGCATTGAGTTTCTGACAAATTTGTAAGATAAATGTATGACAACAATGTTGTGCAGCCTTAAATGATGGAAATGAAAGTCAGCCTTTGGATTCTACAACCATGTCCGTAATGACCATAATGCTTGGCCCTTCCAGAAAAGCAAATTGAAAATGAGCAATTCTACAGTGACTTTAGCTCTGGGATGGACTCAAAACCCCTTTCTGTCCTCTCTGAGGTCCTGTAGATACACGGTGAATGTATATTCACCAATCACACATACACATAAAATAAACAAACAAATAAATAATAGTATTTTCAATTTATGTACATTTATGTTCATGTAGTACTGTTACATCAAATGAATACCTTCTTAAATTTTTCAGAAGGAGAAATATCAGACTATATTAGAGACAAAATTTGTAGCTAGAATACGAAATCCTATGTAACCACAATAGTAAAGTATGAGAAAATCTTCCCACTGTGTCCATTACTGGATCTCTGCAAAATAAATCACTAAATGACATTTGAGAAGGTCCAGAAGATGTAAGAGTTGGGAGAAATGTCCAAATTTGCTTCTTCTGTTTTAGAAGTCATCACTAGATTTATTGTCATTAATATTATTACTAGATTCTGTGGAAGTGTATGAGTAACATGTTCTCTGATCTTATAGGGCCAGAAACTAAAACTAAGACTTATCACGTGCAAATAGAAGAGGATTTGGGACATAGCATAAAAACTTAATCTAAAGCAATGGGCCTTAGCCTCTCCGAAGAATTGGTTGTGGGTGGGGTGAGGGGATAGTTGGAGGTAATGGGAAGAGGAGAGGGAGAAGGAATTGGGATTTGTATGGAAAATGAAAAAAATAGTTTGTTTTCTTTTTATAAAGAAAAATAAATAAATAAAAACCTCATTGTAAATGTACAGATAATATTAATAACTGAAAAATGTAAGCACAGAGTCACATTTTGATAGGGTTGTCTCTCCTGTTTCTTGCCTTTTTAAAAAATATTTTTCCTGCTTAGACAATACCTAAAGAGGGAAGTGGAGAGACTTTTCTTTTCCAAAAGAAAATTTTGGTGCACATCTGAGATACCAATAGTACTTCAGAAGTGGAGGGAGGATGATTAGGAGTTCAAGTTTAATGCTTGTCCTCTGCTATGCAGTAATTTGGATGCCACCATGGAAACCTCCTCCTTTCATCCCTCCTCTCCTACCGTCTCTCGCCACCTGCTGTGCCGTCCTTCCCTTCTTCAGTCCTTCTCTTTTTCCCCCTATACCTCCACTTCATTCACTTCTTTCTTCCCCTCTTCTTAATTTGTGTGTGTGTGTATCTGTGTGTTTGTGTGTGATATGATTATTCTTGTGCTGTGTGCCTCAAGTAATAAACCCTAGCCAGACTTTCCACTTTTTTTTAAAAATTTTGTCTTCATGTGCGATGTATGTGTTTATAGTGTGCGTGTGTCATGGTGCTTCTGTAGAGGTCAAAGGACAACTCCAGCTCCTGTAGAAGTCAGAGGACAACCCCAGCTGTCAGTCCTTACTTTCTGCTTCATTCAGAGACAAAGTTTTTTGTTCTTTATTATTTTTTATGCCAGGCTAGCTGTCCAGTGACTTCTGGGAAATTCTCCGGACTCTGCCTCCCATCCCAGTGCATCTTCCACACTGGGATTACAGATGCATGCCACTATATCCAACTCTCACGTGGGATCTGCTTTATACACTGAGCCATTTCTCCAACCCCAACCTCCATCTCTAAACATCTCTATTTTTCAGTAATTTTAATGAGTGTGAGGAACATTGCTTAGCAGTGACTTCCTTTCCCCATATAAGCCATCCAAGTCATATTTGTTTTTAGGTGGATTGCAGTTTGAACACTTTTAACCTCCCAGCAGGAGAAAGTAATATATTTTCTGAGCTGGATAATGATGAAAACAAAAATTTAACATAGTCATAAGGAGTCTCAGAGATCTAAAAGTTATCAGGTACACCTGTCAATAAAAACAAATAAGACTTGCCTGTTGTCTGACTACTTAGCTATATTTCTCGTGTTGAATGCCTATTACTCCCTATAATGTGGGTGGGTCGGCGGCTTCCTCAATTAGGAGAACTGGTGTCTGATAAGATGCAATCTGGAATCTTTATTCTTGATCAGTTCCTTGGTGATACAGCTGTTTTCTAAACTTTAGAGCAGTGTCTGTTTCCAGGGGCTACCTACCTGGGAAGTCTACAAAAAGATTTCTGTAAGTCATAGGTTCTTTTGACTTAGGCTTGTGAAATAAAGGGGTTGTCTTAACTAACTGAAGAGTTATGATTTGGGGATCATGGACAGTTTGTTCAAGAGCCCATCTCCTATCTTCTGTGACACACTTTCTCTATGCTACTAGCTTATTCCTTAGATTTTGTTTCCATTATGGTTTAACATTTTGCTGCTGTGCTAACTGGTATATACATACACAAACATGTCCAGGTAAAAAACATGTACGATTGATTCATTCTTTCCCAGAAAAATCTAAAAAACTATACTTCTATGTGATTAGAAACATCAAACTTTAGATCACATGATTACCTGTCACTCAATCATCAGAGTTAGAGAAAAAGATTGGGTACCCTGACTTAGTGAGAGTCGAGGAGGCTGCTTACTGCTAGGAATGAAATTTCAGGGTTGCTTACTTGTTCCTGGTACAATGTAAACAAATATTTCTTCTCAAATGCAGCACCAATGAAAGATTAAGGACTCATTTTGCCCATGTCCATTTTAGTAAACCAGTAAATTTACTGTCCTTTTGTTGTTGTTGCAGCTTCATAAGTAAGGGGCTGCTTCCCACAGCATAGATGACTCCAAAATAGCTGTACCACTAGAAAACCCAATACCAGCACAGGCGACCTCTGGAAGAACAGCTTTCAACAACTGAGTTTGACCTTCAGCTAGTCTTTCTCCTCCTATATAATTTAGCACTTTCAACACATGTTGAGAAAAAGAATAAGGGTCCCCTAACACTGTCATGTCTCATTCTACTGGGGAGTGTTATCAGTCCACTGTCGTCACCACAGACCGAGTGATCACAGTATTGATCTGCTTGTTTTATTTCTGTGATTACACAGCCAAGGTTATTCAGTGGGTTGGCAGTGTAACCTCTGTCCATGATAGTAGGCCATGTTAAGCTCGGGGAAGGGAAGCTCTGCTTCATACCTTGCTCAAAGATCAGACAGGAAAGTCAGATTTTTCTTTCCTCTGTATCTTTGCCATTTGTATATTGGTGAAATAGAACAATTTATCATGTAAATCTGAACTTTTCTGGATTCAATTAAATGTATTATTTAGATGTTAGAGTGGCCTCCAGTTCCCCACACTCCTCTTGAATTGAGCTGTCAGTGAGTGACAAAGGAGGGAGCAATTAAGTCTCAGTGCCACCAGTTTCCAATTTTCACAAGGATTTGATAGATTCCAAACAAATAAAAAAAATTATTTGCTGTGTGCCTTTAATAAATTTCTAGAGATTTGCTTTAAAAAAATACATTTAGTAGAGTTTAAGTCCCTACAACTCTTTATTGTATCTTGTGAAAGTAAAATTCTATGTTATGATAGATACACTTGCATTTAGTTACTCTTTATTCTCTGAAAAGAGTATTCTATTTGTTCTATTATTATTATTATTATTATTTATTATTACTACAAATTTTCACCTCCTTCCCTCCTCCCATTTCCCTCCCCCTCCCCCATTCCCCCTTCCCTTCCCTCTCCAGTCCAAAGAGCAGTCAGGGTTCCCTGCCCTGTGGGAATTCCAAGGTCCTCCCCCCTCTATCCAGGTCTAGGAAGGTGAGCATCCAAACAGACTAGGTTCCCACAAAGCCAGTACATGGAGTAGAATCAAAACCCAGTGCCATTGTCCTTGGCTTCTCAGTCAGCCCTTCATGTAAGGCACATTCAGAGAGTCCGGTTTGATCACATGCTCCATCAGACCCAGTCCAGCAGGCCTTAGTGAGTTCCCATTAGATCCGCCCCACCGTCACAGTGGGTGGGCACACCCCTCGAGGTCCTGACTTCCTTGCTCATGTTCTCTCTCCTTCTGCTCCTCATTTGGACCTTGGGAGCTCAGTCCAGTGCTCCAATGTGGGTCTCTATCTCTATCTCCATCCATGGCCAGATGAAGGTTCTATGGTGGTATACAAGATATTCGTCAGAGTGGCTATAGTATAGGGCCAGTTCAGGCGCCCTCTCCTCCGCTGCTCAAGGAACAAGCTGGGGACATCTCCTTGGACACCTGGGAACCCCTCTAGAGTCTGGTCTCTTGCCAACCCTCAAATGGCTCCCTTAATTAAGATACATACTTCCCTGCTCCCATATCCACTCCTCCTCCATCCCAACTGTCCCATCCCCCGAAGCTCTCCCATCCTCCCCTTTTCACTTCTCTCTCCATCTCCCCTTAACCCCATCCCACCTCCACCCCCAAGCTCTCCATTTTTGCCTGGAAATCTTGTCTACTTCCAATATCCAGGAGGATAACTACATGATTTTGTGTGTGGGGGGGTCACCTGTTTGTTCATTTATTTACTTATTTATTTATTTCACATGTACCAGTTCTGGGGGCACACAGGTTTTACAGCACTCACCAGTGGATAAGCTGCTTTTGCCCATCATTTCTCTTCTAGCTTTAAATCTCTGGCTTTCCTCACTTCTACTGCTCTTGTTCTTGCTTATTGCTACTACATTTTGAGACTTTTCTGACTGCCAATGCGAAAATACAGCTCTCATCTCAAAGGAGATAAGATATAGTTTATTCTTTATCTAAATATAAGTGACTTTTACCATGAACCATGGGTTGAGGTCATCCTAAACACTTGCTCAAATTTAATAACAATTTTAGGAAGGTTTTTATAGTTACAGAACAAAATAAAGCCAGTAATTCTGAAGTATGCTAGTGGATCATCATGTAGGTGGGTTACAGCAAAGCAAGGAAGCCTCTGCTGTAGGTCTCAGATGATGTCTGATAACACTGGTAGCCTTTGGGTTGTTGGAAGCTAGAAGTTCATTCATTCCAAAATGATTTCACTAGATAGTCACGGAGTTGTTATGGTGGGTAAAGCTGAGGTGGACAGAGAATGGCTAATTTAATGGATAATTACAGCCCCAGATAATTTGGATCCAGACATATAACATTACCTCTCTCCACAATCGTGGCTATTCAGTATCCGGTCAGCCTTTTAGAATCTTCATTAACAAAGGTGAAGGTTTTCTTCTCCTGTGAACTTCTGCTTATGATAAATTTCATAAAGTAATTTATGGTTAAAATACAATGTACCTTCCAGGCTCTATGTGTGCTATGTCCCTTTAACAAGTCATAACAGTATACCTAGTAAATAATAGTCCACACTACATATAAGGCTAGAGTGGATTCCTCTGTTTTCTGAGCACTTTATATTGCAAACTGAAATAAGTAATTTGGACACTTTAGTAACCGCCAAAAATTCATGGAATGTGTTAAGGAAGGAGTGCCCAAAATGTTATTATTTAGCAAACTTGTATTTTCAGAACTAAGCTTCCAAGATAGTGGTCAGTTTGTTCAGCCACTACTGTAGATCTGCAAGGTGACCATTGAGTTTGTGTATTGGGATAGTGTTGCTGTACTGCCTACATAATTCACTTTCCTTTGCAGCCTAATGTTGAGCTCAGATTCTTTGAAATAAAACTACTCTCAAGTCTTCTAGACACTGATGGGTCTGCTTTACGGAACAGCGGTATATAACAGCAAGAACAGATGCCTGCTCCTTCCCCATTAGGGTCACCTCTTGCAGAAAGATAGGTAGACAGTGCTGTCACTAGGGGCTGTGCAGAACTGTCAGGTGTAATAGCTCATCTTTGAATTCCTTTGTTTTGTGAACCCATTCCTGTCAGACTTGGAATAAGTAATTTGAACACTGTACTTACAGCCAGCAGAAATGGGATCAATACATGCCAAGATTAACTCCAGTGATTAATCCCAGAATCAATGGACCACATGATTATCATTTCTGTCAGCTGAAGATTCTGGGATGCACAATTGTGATTAAAGAGGTGGGTTAATTTTCCTTGGCTGGCTTTGGCAGCAGACAGATCCTCAGTCACTGATTTTCACTTCCCATTGCCTTGCAGTTGTTCGAGTGATGAGTTCTTACCACTGCCAATTCCGGTGTCACACAGTGGAATGCTCAGCAACCAGCTTTGTCGTATGAGAAGCCGTGTCACCTCCAAGGATGACACAAGCTAATAAAATGTCTGCTTTTAAATAAGACTGATTGTTCTGATTCTGTGTTATGAGTAGGGAGGTATGGATTGCTTTCATGCAAAAGAGAACATGAAAAGGCTGGAGAAAAGACTATAGATATGATTGCCTTAGTGAAGGCTCTGGACTTCAGTCCTTAGGATAATTGTTTCTCAGTAGAGGCATATCCTAGGACAGACTCTCTAGACAGAGCCTACTTCTGCCAAGTAGAGGGAAGGCAGAAATGCTATGTGCTAAACACAGAGTTTTGTGTTTTGTATTTTAAAATCATATTAACTCTGAATTGTAGACGTCAATATCTTCATTTAATAGATAAGGAAACTACTTTAGTCACTCTGCCTTTCCCTAAAATATGTACTAAACTTAATCCAAGATCTTTCTAATCATTTGTCATCTTGTTTCATTTGCCCATTTCAGAGCATCTAAAGTGGGGGAGATATGACTGTGATATCTGTCAACCAGGTTTGATTCAGCTCTTCTACAAGGCTATGGAAGAATAGCTCTTCTTCCTCACTACTCGACATGTTTCTTCCCTGGAAGGGCATTTTTAAGAGAAAAGGACTGCCATTAATGATGGAGGAGGGCCAATGTACACTAAAGGTATATGGGGGAGTATCTGTGTCTATTTCTAGAAACTCCCCGCAAAAGGCTTGACATGTTTATGTGTAGGAGAACATACAGTTGTCAAGCTTCTAAGACTTTAGAGGTGAAGCCCTTCAAGGGACATCTGACTTTTCATTAAAAAATTAAATTATTGGATGGAGAGATGCCTCAGTTGGTGACAGCATTTGAATGAAGCCTGGAAACATGAGTTCAATACCCAGGATACATATGGTGAAAAGAGAGAGTCACAACCTGCTAGTTGTCATCTGAAACCCCTCTCACACACAAATTCATTAGCTAAGTAATTAAAGTCCAAAAATCCCCAAGAATAAGAAAAAGTGATATTTTTATGGGTTGAAATGTAAAAAGTATATTAAAGTACTGTCCCATCAAATTTCAAAATATGACCTCACAGGGAAAGAGGGTCACTGAAAATATAATTAGTTAAGATGAGGTCATATAGAGGAGGAATAGTTTCCTAATCAAATTTGGCTGTAAACCTCATAAGGACAAAACCAACTGAAGGTGGAAGGTTAGAATGACATTCTTCAGGAAACCAAGATTTTCAAGAAAAGATATCATTGCAGATGTGACATGGTGCTGGCTGCACTTTAACCCCACACTTTCTATAACTTCAAGACAATCAATTTCTGACTATTCAAACACCTCAGTTAGTGTTACCATCAGAGGGCCATCCAAGAAGAAACTTTGTTTCAATGTATATGTACACATGTATGTATTTTTAGAATATTAAAATGACAAGAAACTCCTGAATCTCAATGCTGTCTATGTAGAGGGTACAATGACAAAATTGATTGCAAAGTTGGAAACTTGATCTGTGTTCTTGACTAATGCAATTCATGATTGACATTCCATGCACTAGTTGCCAGACATAATCTAGGCTATGGGGTACGTGTTTCAACTTGAATTTTATCTCCAGAGTCAGATCTGGGTTGGTATGAGGTCCACTCACACTTTTTAGCTTAAAAGAAATGTTGTAACCTTCCCTTTATTTATGTCTTTTACTAAGAAAGTAAGAAGGGTGAGAAGACAATGAGGCCTCAGCACATGGAGAAGTGACTCACAGTTATGATATAATCCTCATATCAAGAACAAGCATGTGACATTTCAGAAAATGGAGTCTCAAAGGCCTGAGACTGCATATGCAGTAAGTACTAGAGGCACCATTCACACTCCACACACAGCTCTCCAAAGTTATGTTCCTTCCACTCCAATGCTTCCCAAACTAGAACACACAGCCTTGCCTACTAGAGAAAGAGTTAGGGGGTCAATGCAAGAGCAAGGAGATATAGTTAAAATGAGTCCCATGAGTAGTTAGAGCATCGGCTGAGAATACTGTTGTTGATAGGACTGCTAGGTGCAAGGGAAGAGACTGTAAATGTCGATTTGCTGCCAGACACATCCAGCCACTACTTCTGACCTATGGTTATCTGTTTTGCAGCTTCTGATACATAAGGCATGATCCATAGCTGTCAGCATCCTTGTGTTGTAAACAGTGGGCACATCCAGCATCAGAGACCCTCAGTGAGATATAAAAAATCCCCAAATAACGGCATCCTCCTAACACTAATAGCATGGCAGAAGGGCAGTAGTCCTGTTCTTTGACTTTTCCTGGGGTGGTACAAATGTAAGACCAAAGAAATGATTCTAATGAAGAGGACCTTGGTTATCCAGTGAATTTGTTTGTATTACTTACTAGAGTATGAGTGACAGAAAGGCATCTATGTCACTGAAAAAAGCCCATCCCAGCATGAAAGTTGAAATAATAGAGTTTTCTGCTCATTTGTTAGACAGCCACACCAAGAAGTTTTCTTTTCTCCAGCTATTATTTACCGCCCAAGTATCCTTGGAATAGGGTACTGTGAATCTTGTTAACTTTCATGAGCTTCTTGTGCCAGATATGTTTCACCTAGTTGCTGAATCTTTGTAGCCTCTGTCTTCTCTTCAGGTCCGAATGTTTCAATTCCAAGGAAAGAGTTACAAAAGAAACCCTTGTTCAAATAGCTTCATAAAAAGTCCAAACTGAAAAGAAATATGCTCTAGTGGCAGACATGATAACAACATGGATAAACTAACTATCCTGTTCATGAAATATGTCATTTTGAAAGCTCCTGCCTCAGTATAGTGGTTTAAGGCCTCACTGTTAAGCCTGTATACATTCTGCTGTACACAAACAGTGTTACCTTTTCCTTTTCCTACCACACTGACAAAGCCCTATGCTGATTCTGGGTGGAGTTTCTTTAAATTCACAAATCTGCTGAACCTGTCCCATAAGATTCCCTTCCATCCATCTTCCTCCTCCTATCAGCTGTGTAGCTCTCGACCATTCTCCACCTTCTCTTTGCTGTTTGCTCTCTTGAAAACTAATTAACTTCTCTTTGCTGTTTGCTCTCTTGAAAACTAATTAACTTCTCTTTGAGTTTCCTGTGAGTCTATTTCACTTGATTTGTAAAGCAATAGTACATGCTAACTATACATATTAACTTTGATGTGATATTGTTATATATGAATATGCCCAGTGTTGATCAAATTTATAATGACTTTCTTTTTAAAAATATAGCTATATCATTTCCCTATGCCCTTTCTTTCCTTCAAGCTCTCCCATGTACTTCCTACTTGCTCTTGAAATCATGGCAATTTTTATTTAGCTATTATTGTTATAAACACATACACAAGCACACATATACAAATACAAACCTAGCTTTAGTCTTACTTGTATGCATACAATTTCAGGACTGATCATTTGGTATTAGAGAAGATATTTTTTCCTATGGGTTTTTACATTTTATTTTGAGAACTTCATAAACAAGAACTATATCTATATCACTCCTGTCTTCCACCCCACCCTTGTGTCCATAGACAAAAGGTTTCAGCCATGAAATGGAGTGAAGATGGGAGGCCAGATGTGTAACTAAGTGGGAATGCATACTTAGCACATGTGAGGCCCACAGTTAATAAAAGTTCAGGGTCAGAAATTGGGGTTCAGCCTGAAGCTCTGAAAAGAAAAAGTCAACCACTGGATCTTACCTTGACCTCAGTCTGAAAGTGGCGTTCCTGTCTCCAGGAATCTTAGGATGAGACTGTATGTTTTAGAGCTGTCTCCCCTTTTCTCATATTCCTCTCTAGGGCTGGGATTAAAGGTGTGCACCACTGGAATTAAAGGTGCATGTCATTGTGGCAACTGGGATTAAAGGCGTATGTTACCATAATCTGTTCTATAAGGCTGACCAGTGGAACTCTTTTTTATCTCAGATCTTCACGTAGTCTTTATTTATTAAAATATAATTGAAATGCCATTACATGGGTGTTTCTTGTTTTTCTTGTTTTTCTCAGCTTCTCAAGTTTGCTTTTTGGTCAGAATCACCCACTTAAGTGCAGTTTTAAAAAAGGAACTTTTGTGTTGTTTTGTTTTCCAAGACATGGTTTCTCTGTGTAACTTTGGCTATCCTGAAAGTCACTCTGTAGACCAGGCTGGCCATGGACTCACGGAGATTCATCTGCCTCTGCCTCCCAAATTCTGGGATTAAAAGCATGTACTGTTGGAAGGCATTGCTGGCTTGTCAGAGCTTTCAGTCTATTATGGCCTGGAAGTTTTTTTATAAAAAGCTTGGCAACCTGGAAACTCCCTCCCTCTCCAGCAAAATTTCTGGCTCTCTACCTGCCCTTGCCTGGAGAATGCCCCTGGGTCTGGAGAACTAACCTTATCTGAAAGTTGTCTCTAAGCCAGGTGTCTGATTTATCTTTAGCTTGACTCTCGGCACAGATTCCTGCTAGAAGATTTGTGCTTGGAGCTCTGCTATAGGACCATGCTGCAATATACTAAGCCTTGTGATAGGAGCATGCCATTTAATGTAAATTAGGGTTTGTCCCCAGGCTTCCCAATCTTTTATAATCCTTATACTCTGGAATAAAGTTGATCTGAGTCACTGAAGGCTGTCTCCTGGAGGACTGTCTCCATCGTATCCACAGCCATCCTAACCCTGTTCCACGCTTCTGCTTCCTTCACTCTCATGGACCAATGCGGCCAACGATCCTGAAAAAGAAATAAACCACAGTGCACTACCCCCATCTGGTTTAAAAAGTGCATTTAAATTAAAATTTTAAGTTAGCATACAAAATAATGGGTTTTGTAATAGCATTTTCTTTTTTTATTTCTATGATTCTTTTAAAATTGTTTTTATTGATTCTTTGGGAATTTTACATCATGTACCCCAATCTTACCCATCTCCCAGTCCTTCCACCCCTTACCCTGGTAGTGTCACCCGCAAAGGAAAACTGACAAGGAAATAATAAAAATAAGATAATTATAAAAAAGAAAAAATAATAAAATAAATTAATATGAAATACAAATAAGAATATCAATTTCAATTATAAAAACAAGTAAAAACAAATTAGCAAATTAAAGACAGCAAAGAGGAAAAAATAGCTTGAAAACAAATCTTTCATTCCTTTGTAGTTGCCTCTCCATTGGCTCTTCATTCATTCTAGGGGCATTGGGAATTGCTGTGTATCAGGTCTGTGGGGGCCCACAGCAGTGCTTGGGATCCCTACAGACACCTAGGACCATATTGTAATCCCAGAACAAAGCTGCTGCTGGGCCCATGCTGATCAAAAAAGGCATATATGATGCCAGCCAGGTCCATGGTGATACCTGGGCCCAAGTTACTGCTGCTGGCCATGTCTGGGTCTGTGGTTCTGCCTCAGCTTGGGTCTGTGTTGATGTTTATTGCTCAGGTTAACACAGGGGCCCATGTGAACCTTGTATTGAACCATAAGTTGAAGTACAAGGGACTCACTGAGCATTTCCTGCCCCTCACTGACCCAGGGAGAGTCATCCACTCTTAACCAAAATGTTGATCCCATCCCTCTATGACTCTAGGATAATGATCCCAGCACAGGAATTGCCCCTTCTCCCTCCCCCCTCGCACACACACATGGGAAACATGGTCTCACCACTTGCCTGAAGGGAGTGGCCTCAGTGGTCCAGACTGACCAACACAGCAGCTACTCAGGTAACACACCCAGGACTTTGAGCTGGCACACCACAACACCTACTCCATCTATGACCTGTTTAATTGCTTGAAGGGACTGGTCCTGCAGAAACATGATCCCATGGTTTGTGTGACTCAGGGTAACATAATCAATGTTGATGATATGACATAGGCAAAAGGCCTTGAACCCAACCAACAACACATTACCCAGTGAACATTTGAAAGGAAAGATGTTCGGACAAAAAAGAAGAGTATTTCTTTCCCGTGCTTGGCATTCTTTTTCTGCCTGTAGTTTTTTGTGTCTAGGTGGGTCTGTAATGATTGTTCTATCTCTCATCTGCCACAGCCACATGGCTCATGGCCGGGGACACTGCAGATGTCCAATCACCTTCAGAGACCTGCCGCATGGTCTTGTGTGCCATCCCTGCCTGGGACTGGCTGCTCTCGGGACCTGCTGCTCCCTGCCTGTCACCACATGGCCCACTGCCTGTCACCACTTGGGGACCTGCAGCGTTTCTGCTGCCTGCTGCCATCAGGGATCCTCCAGCAATTTATTTTAATCCATTACAGGGACCCCATGAGATTTCCATGCAATATCTCTTGATGTTGTCATTGTTCAGGTCTTATTTAGGCAGCCATATTACGGAGGTATCCTGGTTAAAGCATCCCTGTCCTTTCTAGGAGCCAGGATTGAAGCAGATTTCCTGGTCCTCTGTCTCTTACATACCCGACCCCTGCTTCTGCAATGCTCTCTGAGCTTTAGGTACGGGAGTTGTGCTGTAAATGTTTTGGGGTCTGTGCACCCCATTATAACTTGTAATTCTGTTTTAAATTCTTTTATCAGCAGGATTAGAACCTGCAGAAGGCATCCAATGTGAGGTGTCATCTTTGGATTCTGCTCTTCTGGCATATCTGGGGATGATTTGTGGAGGAATGTCCTCTCATCATCTGTGGCAGAGTCATCAATGATTTTGGTTTTTCCCTTATTTAGTAACCTGGGGAGAGTTTGGTATCTTGACAGAAAAGGACACACCAAGGGGAGGGGATGCTGAAGATGGGTGAATTTCTTTTCTTACCCCATTAGGTTTATGAAATAAGTTGATCTGATTCTGGCTATCAATATTTTTAAAAGCCTTGCTGGCTAGAACTGCCAAGATCCCCTTTCCTGGTTGCTGAAAGAATAGGATTTTTAAAGGTGAGGGTTTCAATAAAACATTTTAAAGGATGCTTTGGTTATGCAAAGACAAAATCAAAGCCAAATGTAGCTGTGGACTGGAGGAATACAAGGCAGTGAGGAATGAGTGGCTTGTCTAGAAAATGCTGCAGATGTTTATAGTGTTTTCAAGGTGAAAACAGAAAATGGAAGCTTCTTTATTAAATGTTACACGCACTGATCACAGACACAGATTTGAAACAATTAGTTCAGATTCTCAGGACACTTACAGGGATCTAGAGAGATTACACAATCAATAAAGTGAATGTATGCGGACCTGAGTTAGACCCATGGGAGAGTGGTTGTGATGGAAGCATCTGAAGTCCCAGCACTGGGGAGGAGGAGACAAGCAGATCTCTAGGACTTGCGGCAAGTTAGCCTGGCCTATTTGATGGGCTTCAGGCAAATGAAATATTTCATCACAAAAGCAGTGAAAAGTGTGAGTGGAATGTCACTAGGATTGACCTTGGGCTTCCGTAGACGCATATATGTACACATATGAACACACACACACACACAACCACACAGTTCCCAAACACAAACATAAAACTACAACTATGAAACACTAAGAGTTCTAAAACGATAAAGAAAAACTAATTTATTTCAAAATAAAACACTGCTCCTGAGCCATAGTTCCAAACCCCTTTCCTGATCAA
The DNA here is from genome assembly GCF_903992535.2 of Arvicola amphibius. Lineage (NCBI taxonomy): Eukaryota > Metazoa > Chordata > Mammalia > Rodentia > Cricetidae > Arvicola > Arvicola amphibius. Next base: position 69,346,761 of record NC_052048.2, on the reverse strand, counting down.
ATACAGAATGTTTTCTATTTATATCTGCATTAACTTTTAGCCTCTTCACCATTCCAATGGGAGAAAATTAATCAGAGGGCCTAATGACATGAATCAATGAAGTACAATCTGAATTTTCCCTGGTGATACCAAGTGCCTGAAGTATTTAATGAGATACTGTTTTATTATCGACATGTGGCATGCATATAAACTCTCAATGAAAAAGCTCTCTTAAACCCCTCACATCAAATAACAAACTGACAATATTACTACAGGCTAAAATTTTCTGTTATGCAAAACTGCGTTATTAAAGTTTGTTGAAGTGCTTCTTATGCACATTGGTTACTGTTTTTAGTTAATATTCCCTTTGTGTAACTCTGAATTATTGTAAACATTGCATTCTATAACACTCCCAAAATTAGGTCAGCCTTTCAGAATTATTAGCTTAGTAATCACTGATAGACTCTGATGTACATAATTTCATTTTGATTTCAGGTAGCATTTCTTGCTGTAAAGAAGCAAGGAATCAGGAGGTGGCAGTATATCCCCACCCTTGAGGGCAGAAAATTTTGTGAACAAAAAGCCCATACCTGGTCTGGAAACAAAACCAAACGATTCTTTTCTGCACAAGACAGTACAAGGATGGTAAAGTACCACTTCTAGGAGTCCTCGTCTCCTAGGAGTGCTTGCTCATTCTTTTTTCTCATATCACTTGGGTGACCTTGTCACTTCACTGGGCAAGTCGGGAGATTCCTGCCATAGACAACTGGTCTGAAGGCTGAGTCACAGCTAGACTGGTCAAGTGTGTGCTCTCCAAAAAAGCAGTCCCTTCAAACACACTCTCAGCGTGATGAAAACAGCCATATGGAACCACCTGGCTCTTTACTGCCCAAACAATAAAACATCCGTTTGTGAGGCTCAGCATCACAAAGCATTAGTATTTGGACTCCAGGAACCTCAGGGTTCAGAACTAACCTCCTCACTCCACAGAGGAAGAGCCCAAGGCAGCAAAAGAAAAAATAGCATTTGGCATTTTGCAAAGAAGAGTGCTTCAAATACTTTTGATAGCTCCAAAGTACTCCATTTCATTTCACTCCCTATTGAGATTGATTAGAGACATTGGCAAAATACCAAGAATCCCACAGAAGCCAGCTACCAAGAGCTGCTTTCTGTGTTCTGACTCTAACTGATTTCTTCTGTCTTCTCCTTCTTCCTATCTTCATCCGCATTGAATTCCTCTTGACAGAGATTTTTCAGTGGTGCATATAACTCAATAGCCATCAGCTGAAACTGCATATTGAAGACAACTTATGTTGGGGTAAAATAAAATTTAAGCACACTGTTAGGTTGAACCTCCTTCGAGGGCCAATCAGTCCTTTCACAAGGATTGTCTATGAGATATCCTGCATATCAGATTTTCACATTATGATTCATAACTGTAGCAAAATTACATTTATGAAGTAGCAAAAAAATAATTTTATGGTTGGGGGTAACCACAATATGAGCAACTGTATTAAAGGTTGCAGCATTAGGAAGGTTCAGAATCATTATGCTAGAAAAAAACAAAAAGAAAAAAAGAAAGAAAACAAAGAAAAACAAAAACAACAATAAAAAACTGTTTACAGGTTTATAGAAAGAATTCATTGATGATCTATCTTAAAAACTCCTGATTTACTGATTTTGGTCTCTGAGCTCTTGTGGTAGTTTGGAGGAGAAATGTCTCTCATAGTTTCAGCTATTTAAGTGCTTGGTGGCCAGTTTATAACTCTGAGGCGATGGTATAAACTTGTTAAAGGAACTATGTCTTTGTGGACCCCCTTTAGAGTCTACAGCCTTAGCCAGGCGGTGGTGGCGCACGCCTTTAATCCCAGCACTCGGGAGGCAGAGGCAGGCGGATCTCTGTGAGTTCGAGGCCAGCCTGGTCTACAAGACCTAGTTCCAGGACAGGCTCTAAAAAAGCTGCAGAGAAACCCTGTCTCGAAAAACCAAAAAAAAAAAAAAAAAAAAAAAAAAAAAAAGAAAGAAAGAAAAAAGAGAGTCTACAGCCTTGCCCCACTTCCAGATGACACTCTCCTCTTTGTGTTTGTTGCTGGCTATATGATGTTTAACACACTTTTCCAGCCTCCTGCTACTATGCCTCCCATGCCATTATTGACTTCTGATCTGAAAACATAAACCCAAATAAGGAATTTTTTTCTATAAGTTGTCTTAATCATGATTTTTATCATAGAAACACATCTATGAACTCATTTTCCTAGGATTGTAGTACAGAGCCTTCTTGTTCATCCCGGCTACCCAGAACCAAAATAACCACACAGAAACTATATTAATTAAAACACTGCTTGGCTCCTTAGCTCTAGCTTCTTATTGGCTAACTCTTATATATTAATTTAACCCATTTCTATTAAGCTGTATATTGCCACGTGGCTGTGATTTACCAGCTAAAGTTCCAAGCATCTATCTTTGGCAGCTTCACGGCTTCTCTCTGACTCTGCCCGCCCTTCTCCTCCCATGCTATAAGCCAAATCTGATCTTTATTCATTAACCAATAAAAGCAACACACAGACAGGATTTCCCACACCATTTCCCCTTTTCTTTTTAAACAAAAAGGAAGTCTTTAACTTTGAAACAGCAATATTACATATAACAAAACAGTTATCACACAAGAATTACAGTTACAATATTTATATATACTTTCTATCTATTTTTCAACTCTATCAAAGATTCCAGAAAGATATAATATTACCTAAATAAATAGAAAGTGCTTTGCAAGCAAATTCCAAAATTCTGGAATTGATAGAGACATCTTGCTACCTGGACCCCAAAGTTCTTCTGTACTGTTGAGGCATCTATCTTCAGCCTACAGGCCCATAGTGTCCAGCAGACATTTCTACAAAGCAGTCAATTTCAAAGACAGTTCAGCCTATATTAGCAGTTTTTCCATCACATTGTTTTGTGTCCTGCAGAATGTCTAGCAGACTCTTTCCTAAAGTAGGGACTCCAAAGGATCATCTCACCTTTAGGCAAGTTTAGTAGTTATTTCTTTGCGGGTCCTGTATGTCCAGTGAAGCAGGCCAGGCAAGAGCAGTTTCTTGCCCAAATGGCTAGCAAACTCCATAATGATCCTCTTCAATGCCCATCTTCCTCTTGAAGTAACTGGTGCTGCCAGGAGCAGACTCACTGCCATGAAAGTCTTAAGTTCTTAAAACATTTAAATGCCATATTTTGAAGGTCTCTGAAAGATTTGAAGAATACCTAACTAGCTGAAATATACCCCTATTTATCTAGAAAGCTAGAATCTTGACTATTATAGATGATTATCTATTAACCTATATTTCTTAATTATACTTACTTTTTTAAATGAACTACGCAAACATAATACCTTAATTGAGAGCAAAAATTTACATATAACAAAATTGACCTAAAACTTGTATCAAAATATCAAGATCCATAACAATGCAAATCTCTTTAATGTATCCCCCTTTAAAGGTAAACAAACAATTATAAACAATATTTGGGAATATAGGTGTAGTTCTGTTCATACTGCTTCCTGCTGTTTGGGGGCACTGTTAATCAGGCCTTTCATGGTCAATGTTATGTGCTAGTTTCATCTCAGTCAGCAGTTGGGTGAAGTAATTTTTAGAGGGTGTTCACAGCAACCTTTCAGGGAGTTGTACTTTATCAAACCACACCAGTCTGGAAGCAATCCACAGGTTCTCATCCTCTATGGAAACAAAAAAGGACATCTTTCTCCAAGCAACATATCCTTGGATGCATATTTTGAAATCAAGATACCTTTAAGATATATATGTTGGTTTAACTTAGCAGCCCATATGATGAAATGTCTCTCTGTCTTATCTGCTCCACAGTCAAAAAATTTAAAGAAAACACAATAATACACATTATCCAGACTTGTTACAGGGAGGAGGCCCCTTGTTTGTCCTGGCTGCCTGCCTAGCTTACACCTGAAATAATCATACAGAAACTGTATCAATTAAAACACTGCTTGGCCATTAGCTCTTACTTCTTATTGGCTAACTCTTACATATTAGTTTAATCAATTTCCATTGATCTGTGTATCATCACATGGCAATGGCTTACTGGAAACTGTATCCAGCATCCATCTTTGATGGATGATCCATGCCTTCTCTCTTACTCTGCTTTCTTCCTCCCAGTGTTCAGTTCTGTCTTCACCTACCTAGGTTCTGCCCTATTAGGCCAAAGCAGTTTCTTTATTCATTAACCAATGAAAGCAACACAAAGGCAAAAGGACCTCCTACACCACAGACTCTCTGAATTTTCTATCTTTACGTGGCTTATTTTTCTTTATTCTTTTTAATCTACTGTCTTTTTAAAGACTTTGTTTTATTTTTATAAACCATTTACTTCTTTTTTATAACTGTTTATATGCTTTTCTTCTCTCTCCCAAGCCTATGTACATTTATCTAACACTACGACTCATCTGTATTTGTCTTTATTTCATATCTGTAATTCTTTACTGTCCAAGATCACCTTTTAAAATGCTAAGCGCTTCTTAAAACTTAAGCTGCACCATTACTATAGTATTTATGGTACTTTCTGCTTACTACCTAGAGTCCAGCATGGTGGAATCACTTGAACCTCTGAGCCCCTCACACCATCCCAGTTCCAGGCACAAAGCTGGTCGACCTTGGCATCAAGCAAGTTGCAGCATGCTGCTCACAAATCCCATCCAAATGTTCTGCCTCCTGAAAGAGCTAGAGGTCATGCTAGCAGCATAGCTCAGAAAGTCGGCATTTCAAAATGGTGCAGCTTTTCTGCTTTAGCTGAGTCAGGAAAACCTTTCTTAAAGAAGCTGTGCCACACTGCCAGCAACAGCAAGAAACTGTGTTAAACTCTGTATTTTTGTGTCTAGAATTATGCTCTCTCAGGTTTTTAAGTGGATTTTAGTTTGCCACGTTGGCACCATTTGTAGTATGGAGGTAGCTTGCTCATTCTGGCCCCCCAAAATCAAAATAACCACACATAAACTATATTAATTAAAATATTGCTTGGTCCCTTAACTTTAGCTTCTTATTGGATAACTCTTACATATTAATTTAACCCATTTCTAATAATCTGTGTATTTCCACATGACTGTGGCTTGCCGACTGAATTTCCCGGCATCTATCTCTGGCAGTTCTATGGCTTCTCTCTGACTCTGCCTTTCTTCTCCCATGCTGTAGGCCAAGCCAGTCATTTATTCATTAACCAATAAAAGCAATACATAGACAGAAAGACCTCCTACACCATAGGATTACATAAATACTAGTTGTATTAGCTACTTTTATGTCAACTTGATACAAGCTACAGTCATTTCAGAAGAGCGGCTCTCCATTGAAAAATGCCTCCATAAGATTGGCCGATATGCAAGTCTGTCAGGTATTTTTTTTTTTTTTTGGCTGATTGATATGGTAAGGCCCAGCTCATTTTAGGTGTTACTAACACAAGTCAAATGGTCTTAAGTTGTACAAGAAAGCAAGTTGAGCAAGCCATGAGGAGTAAGCCACAAGGAAGTAGTGTCCCTCAATGGTCTCTGTGTCAGTTCTTAACTCCAAGTTCCTTCCCTGATTTTACTCAGTGATGGAGTGTGACCTGAGGATTGTAAGATGAAATAAACCTTTTCCTTCTAAAGCTGATTTTGCCCATGGTGTTTTATCAAACAACAGAAACCCCACTAAAACTATAGACATCTTTCTATAGTGCAAAAAACACCCTGGTGTCATTCTTGATTTGATCATTTAATCTTCATCTCTACCCATTGCTTCTGAAGCAAGAGTCTGAAGCTACCTAACTTGGATATTATTTCAAAAATAAATGTGTAGACTAATAATTTCTTTGCCTCTCTAATATACTGGATAAAAGCAAATGCCTCATAAATAAATAGATCATGCTGGGGAGACACAGAAGTCTCAAGAATGCAGAAGAAAAAAGAAGAATGGAAGATATAAGCAATAAATATACAGCAATTTTGGAATCAAGGAAATTGGTGATGTGTTGAGTATGTTGGAGCATGCAGCAGGTGAGCGATGCATGATCATGGATCAGAAAGCACAATGGACAGCGCAAACACAATGATTAAAAAATCACAAGGAGTCAGAGCAGGGGTTTCTATGAGATAAGGAAGCACTGGTTGCCTGGTTCAGAGGTATGGCATTCCTGAGGGTGTTGCAACTTAGGGAAAAGAGCTAATTCAGAGTGGGGATACATGTGATGGATTCAGTATGGCGGAGGTTACAGAGCTTGGAGAGCTAATGAACTTGGCATGGCAAACTGCTTTCAACATCATAGGATGGAGGCATTTCCAATGCTATCTTCTACCGTCCCCCCTTAACTATATCACAATGCTGAATATGTGGGATGTGGCTTTCAATATAAACCAAGACAAGAATATGCATCAAAACATGAAATTTCATACTACTTATATTCTGATAAGGAATCAGACACCTGAAGAGAAGACTAATGGAAAGGCTAGAGTGGAGTCTTCTACTATAGGCATTACTCCTTAGGAGGTTAGGTTTTCATGTCTACTTCTGTTTTGCTAGGAAACTATTCCAGTTGTGACTGCCACATGTTCAATCAAGAGTCAATCCTGACTCTAGATAAGAACATTAACCTTCTTAGCCCTCAAATCATTCTTCTTTCAGAGTTATTTTTGCCTCTGATCAACATCAGTTTCTAATCAGTGACTTTGCATGCCAGCACAGCCCATAGAGGGTCCATAGAGCACTGAGAATCTGCAGGCAAAATCAGTTCATTCCAAATGATTCCACTGATTATTTTAACTACAGCGTTTGTTCATATGTCCTTTGTGAACTAGGAGTTACCAGCATTTCCTTTTGCAAAAAAGAATCCCTAGAAGTAGAACTAGAAACAATTCAAGATCTCAAATAAAGTTCAGTCTTTGAAATAAAAACTCTCAAAATGGAAATTGATTTGGCCAAAAGCAGTGTACTACCAGGATTTATTTATGCATGAAACCAAAGCCTTCAGATGCCCAATGTCCTGAATTATGAGGTGCAATTTCTGCAGAAGGTGACTAATGAATCAAATTCATCACTTAACCATTCTTTCCTCAAAGGAAGAGTTAAATAAATTGGATCAAACATGTGGGCAAAAGTTAAGTCATTACATTAATTGAATGATACCTTTTGCTATAAGCCTTCAAGTGGAAGGTGGTTTTGGCTTTGAATATGGAAACTCTATTGCTTTTCTGGTCATAGTTGTGTTTCAAATCCAACTTGGCTTCTGCAGCTGCTTGTTCAAGAAGCATTTTCCTATTGTGTGCGATTCTTGTGATGGGAAAGCCCAGCTTGACCTGGGTGTTTTGGTGTTCTCCTGAGACGGAGCTGGATCCAGCTAAAACCACAGTGGCTGTGGCTCACCTTGCCTCTGCCCCCTCTTCAGTTTTCATTACCTTGACATTTCTCATGCCTTTGATATATGATATAAAATGGTAGTCTTTGGCAGTAGATGAAGAAATGAGGCTTCGCAGGGACACACAACACTTGCCAAAGGAAAGGTGTGGAAAATGAATGTGATAAGGTTATTCATATTGCTTTCTTAAGGAGTTTTGGCTCAGCTGTTTGTGAGGATGCCCCCACTTCTGCATCATCTGGGTAGCAGCTTCTCCTGTGAATTTGTTATGAATGCTTTTACCATCCCCATGCACATGGGAAGTTACTGCCTTGTAGTGAAAACGCGCTGCTGGCCACCTAGGAAAGAATCATCCACACTTTTAATTTCTCTTACAACTGCTGAGTTCTCACAATTACAAAGATGACCTTTTATTTTAATGTATTTATTGCTGACTTTCTCTTTATGGGTTTTATTTTGATATTGTTTAGTAAGACTCTCTGGGTCTTGTGTAAGGCTTATTTTTGTCTCAAAGTTGTCAAATAGCCATAATGCACACATGCAGACTGCCTTGGATTTTTTTCTTCCCCTTTATCGTCTGTAATGGGAATGGCATGCTGATGGAACACTGGGATTCTAATGAGAAATTTACCAAACATTTCCAGAAGGCATAGGAACCCATTTATGATCTGGGATGGGATTGCTGTCTGGTGGGGGTTTTAACAGTTGGCTGTTTTAGGCAGATGGGCTGTGACAGTGTAATTCCAAATGATGGATCTGTTTGGTCTTGAAATTCTGTTCATCAGTGACTCGAAGAACAGTGTGTGTGCATGTGTTTGTCTGATAGCTGACATCAACCCCAAATCAATTTTTTATTCCCCCCAAAGCAGTTAGCACAAACCTAAGAAGTAAAATGTTAATGTAAATTTACAGATTAAAGTTTACTGAGCTCTGGTTAATTTCCTCTGGCTGAAAGAACAATTTCCGATGGGTGGAGCTGACATCTCTCCTGATATGTCTTACCTATTTCAGCTTCGCATGGCAAAAATCAGTTTGTTTCAGCTGTAGGTCTGTACCTCTCAATTCTGAGGAGCTTACCTGCTTCTGAGGTAGCCTGGGAAACTACAGCTTTCTTCCTCTTACCAGCAGGAGAGTGTGTCTGATGATTCACTCGCTTTGAAAACCTTCACCTACCTAGAGTGGGCCTGTTGGGTGCCATTCTGTAGTGATGAGACGAGCAGGCCTGCTTTTCATCCCGCCAGGATCCCAGACAGCTAGCTTTACACCTGAAATAACAACACACACAAACTGTATTCATTTAAACACTACTTGGCCCATTAGTTCTAGCCTCTTATTAGCTAATTCTCACATCTTGCTTTAACCCATATTTAGTAATGTGTATAGCATCACAATGTGGTGGCTTACTGGGAAAGATTCAACATGTATGACCTGGTGGCTGGCTTCATGGCAACTGTTTGAGAGATCTGCCTCACTTCCCTTCTTCCTAGCATTCTGTTCTGTCTACTCCACCCACCTATGTTCTGACCTATCCGGCCAAACAGTTTCTTTATTACTTAACCAATGAAACAACAGATAGATAGAAACACTCCTACATCAGTGGGCCCCTCTGCCACTTCAGGATTGGCTCAATGCTGCCTACTGACCAAGGACCTTAACTATTTTCAAGTTGCCAATGGTCACAAGCAAACCCCAGCTTCTCCCTTCACGCCAAGGTATTGCACCCTTGATATGGGTATATTGGGCAATTCCTCTTTTCTAGCTACATTTCATACACCATTAACCTAGGTACCATTGTTGCCCTCCTAACCTCGGAGGCATTATATGCAGGGAGTCATGGAGAGAGCATTTCCCATCACTTTCTAGGTCTATGTTAACCACACCATTCTACCAGAGGAGGAGCATATTACCAGAGAACAGGGCACAATATTCGTAGTCAAATAGAACTGCCCCCTCAATGCCTGTTATTCCAAAATAGCTTCCTATTGCTTCCAGGATGATACTGACAGAACTGGAAGTTGAGAGGCATTTTTCCCCTTTTGGTGCTTTCCCATTTCTTTGGTGTCTTCTGTTGGCAGGACCTAACAGAATCCAGCAGTTTCTGCCCAGGGAGCCCAGGCAACACCAACTGCTGGATTCTTCTCAGTAACTCCAGAGTGGCACAGAGGAAGTGGGTGTGGAGCTGAGGGACAATATATAAAGTCGGCACTTTAATTTATCCAACAAAAAGAACAGTGGCACTGTTGAGCAAATACATCTAAACCTCCCTTGGATGTCAGCCTAGAATAAGAAATTGCTCCTTTAGTGGAATATAGCTTTTGAGTGGCAAACACTGGCAATGCTTTTGCCCTGGGGTGTCTCTCTTCATTCCCTCAGGACAGCTGGGCAGCTCACACTGACCTCTTAACTCACATCTGCAGCAGCCTAAAACAGGCCATGGGATTATGGGGTTATGGTGAACTTTTCACTTTGAACTTCATCCCTATGGAGAAAGGCTTTTCCATTTCTGCATGAGTATGAGGCTCTGAGTTCCTCATCAAGACTCCTCCCCATCAAGATTCAGGACCTCATACACTCTGATTTCTTCCTACATGAGAGACAGGAGCAAAGACCGTGATGGGCTAATGAAGGGGAAGATTTCAGCTGGACCAGAACTGCTTAGTTATATATACCTCTTACTTTCTATTTAAATCTTAATTTGATGACAGGACCTTTAAGATGGGCTTCAGGTGGGAGTGTCAATGGACTTCTTTATTCTTCCTAATTCAACTGTATTGCATTGCTATCTTCCATTCTGATTTTCACTATCTATTTATTCTGTTGATCTACTGATAATGGGTGGGCAAATCTAGCATTTTCTTATGGCTGCTAGTGCCCAGGTTTTGACGCTAACAATGCTGGTTAGACAACCTATCAACTTTGCTAGAATCATTTTTTTAAATAGGGGTATATTTATTTGTTTTTGTATGTGAAGCTGTGTGGGCATATGTGTGCGTATGTCTGCGTTTTTGTGTGAGTATATCAAAGGACAACTTGTTGTTATCTGTTTTCTCCTCCTACCATGATCCATGACTTTCCTGAAGATTGAACTTGGGTCATCAGGCAAGTGCCTTTACCCAATGAGCCCTCTGGCTGCCCCCAAAGTGTATTTTATAATTAACAGATAGTTGAACTTCTTTATGGACTACCCAGTGATGTTTTGGCACATTTATATATTGTGTAATGATGAAGTCAGGAAATTTAAGCAATCCATCATCCCAAACACCGTCTCTTTGTGATGAGAACATTCAAATCTTGTCTCTGAGGTTGTTAACTGTAATCACCTTTATGTGTAATAGCACATCAGAATTTATTCCTCTGCTCTGCCTGTGACTTTAGAGTCATGTTTTGTCAGTCTCTGAACTGTTTCTGAAAATTCAGCCTCCAATTGCCTTTGGCCCCACCTCTAGTTCTTTGAAATGCAGAGGTTTGGCAAGCAGCATGGTTCCTAAGCAGAAACATCAACAGAAGAAGTAAAAGCAGATGCAATCCTGGTGTGTAAGGTTGCTCTCAAGGCTCAGGGCCAGTTGATAATTTGACCTACTTTAAAGCACTAGTCAGCAAGATTAGGAAAGATCAGCCCCCAAGGGTTAAGCCATTCAGACTGGAAGCCACCCTTTCCCATTGTTTCTTTTGTTGCTTTGCGTTATTGTAAGGGTGCAGAGATTAATTAGCAGATTTAAAACCTTGAAAGCTTCATCACATAATTTTTGTCATCAGCAAACCTTGGGAAAACTTAAAAAACAATGAAGGCACTAAATCATTTTAATTGCAAATTGAACTGGTGTCTTTGTGGGATATTTTATTGCTTGTCTTCTGAACAGACAGCTGCCTTAACGTGTCTTTAGATACTGGGGTTCAGGGGTGGCATGCTCCCCTGGAGATTCTAGTGTTGGTGTGAGGAAGTGGGATTTGGCCATAGCAACTGGCATCATCAGAAAAGAGCTGTCTCGGCTTACGAAACTCCAGCTTCCGGGAGCCAAAAGGTGCAAATAAAGTATGTAGGGACATTGTGTGTCCCACAGAAGGGTCTACTGCTTTTTAATAACAATTATGTTTGCGAAGTATTACTTTTGTAGGTTCCCATGGAGCTCTTTAATTGGGAGGATTTATTTTGCTCTCAGGAACTGGAGAGACATGCTCGCTGTCTTAAGGAAATCCTGTCGCACCTGCAGAGCGTGGTGCCCCACAAAGCCGCACAGAGAGAGAATGAACCCAGGTGCAGACGAATTGTCTCCCAGCTGCAGGCACACACTGTGCTCTCATCAGTGCCAGCCTGACATTGTCTGCTTCCCCCCACCCCATTTATTCTGTGCTAACATTTGAATATGCAATGTCCCCGTGCCTTGAACACTTGCTCCCTGGCTGGTGCTGCCATTTGGGAAGTTCTGACACCTTGTTGTTTAGATCTTACTGGTGGAGATGGGTTACTGGAGACAGGGTTTTTGGATCTGACCTCCATTTGAAACTGAGCCTTTTTTTTTCATTTTCATTTTTTGCTTCCTGATTGCTACTACAATGTAGCCATCCATTAGCTGTGGTTCGGCAGTCACGATGGACCATTTAGCTTCAGATCACAAGCCAAAGTAATCCTCCCTTCCCTCAAGTTGTGTCTTGTTCTGTGTTTCTTCACAAAAATGCCAACAATAAGTAACAGGGTGAGGTGGTGAAGAGGACATCTCAGAGGTCCAGAAACATGCTCATTTAGAAACAACGATAAAGCAATGAAAGTAAAGAGAAAACAGTACAAGGTAGATATGGTGATGCATATCTGTAATCAGTAAATAGCAAGCTGGAGACCAATCTGGGCTACATGAGGCCCTGTCTCAAAATAAAATTTAAAAAAAAGAAAGATTAAACAGACCGTATATAAACAAAATTGTGAAAGTAAGCATTGGTGTTAAGGCTCGCTTGGCAGCTGTATTTCCTCTGATATTTATGCAGATTGCATGAGTTCATGATCGCCACATCTCTCTAAACTCCTGACGGGTGAGAGACAGGCCTTTTGAGCTCCTTCCTATCTGTCCAGCAAGATCAATCGTGTCATGTGCCACTCCTGCTCCTCTGACCATCTTCCAAGATTCACAGTGTCTCATCTGCATTGTTAACAATGGGAGGGAGGTACTGTTGCTGACTTCACAAAGACCAGAACTTACCATCTTGAAAGGCTGTATCTGCATGTGGTTCTTTGTGCCGTCTGTGGCAGAGTACCATGTCTAATTTCTGGGGATAGGCTATCGGGACAGAGCACATCAGGGACAAAAGTACAAGACCTCTCTTTAGCTCGTGTCTGTCTCTGGCTCCCGTTTCTCAACTTTTGACAAAAGCGTGAGCCTTTGGCTTTTACCTGATTCTTCCAATTATTATGCAGCTTGCTCATATCTTATAATGCATGTTATTTTTCCTAACAAAACAAAAATACTCATAAATCAAACATAGACCTAGGAGATGTACTTCATAACTGTGCTTTATGCATGAAAATTCCACCCTGGGAAAATCATTTTTAGCTGCTACTGTTTTTACACTCTGAGTTGCTAGCTTCCAAGAGATGATACTTCTCTTGTGCATTTTTTCCTATCATGTATCCAAATTGAATTGATTTATGATTACTGCCAATTACAGAAAAATAATCCCTACCTTTGGAAGGCTGAAAAGACACATGGAGTGAATTACTTAAAATGGAATTTCATAGAGAAAATAATGAATTTATTTATATATATGCTTCTGTGTGTACATGCCTGTATGACTTTATGTGTGATACATGCATGTTAGAGTTTGTGGTTAGGTACCTTTGCAGTTGGAGTCACATGTAGGTGTGAGCCACCCTGTGGGTGCTAGGGCTGAACCAGGTCCTCTGAAAAAAGTAGTCCTTAGAACCATTGAATCACATCTCTAAGCCCTGCCTAGAGAAAAATCCTTAACCATATGACTTCCTGTTTCTCATTATTCTTCCTCAGTGTGCTTCCTAATGTGAGTTCCAAACATCTAATATGGATTATGTTTCCATCCAAGTGTGTGTCTTGTGTATGGCTGTGTGTCTGCAACAAACTTAAGTGTTCGTCAGTTCTTCACTAGCACCTATACCAATTGTTCTTAGTCTTCAAATATTAGTTTATGTAAAGTGCAGAATATTGTCCTCTTAAGAAAGCAGCCCTAACTTAGCCTTTGTTCCATTAAAATCTGACTCATTAGCACACCTAGGAAGTATCCTGTTCTCTTCTATGCTTTCTAAGGGACTATGGAATTATACCCTGAGCTTGCTCAGGTTTCTCTGCTGGACACTTAATGCAAATGATTCCTCCAGTGCTGTGCACTGCAGAAGTTTGGATGTGTATTCTTCCTATTGCCTTTCATTTCTCTGTTGTTCATTCTGATTGAGGTCTTTAAATTACCTGTACTGTTCAGAAGAGCTCTAGTCTTCCCTTCTATACCTTCTTAGAATAGAGTGATGTCCCTCACATTACTTTGGAAATTGTCAAACATACAGAAATATTTATTGCCTTGTAGTATAACATCTATACTGTGAAAGTTTGAGTCTAAAATGTCCCCTGGGCTTAGATTTTTCCATGTGTGCTTCCCAGCTGATGATGCCACTTTTGGAAATTGTGGAAACTTTAGAGGATGGGACATCATTGGTGAAAGCAAGTCACTAGGGGTGAACCTCTGAAACTGATACCCATATCTGGTTTCTAATGTGCTGTTTCTGCTTATGGGTCCACCACATGCTTGCACTGCCTTGAAATGGGCTGTTCTGCTATGTCTTTCCTTCCATGAGTAGCCTGAAATGGCCTGCAACTGTGAGCCAGCATGTTATCTTTGGCACTTTAACTATCTTTTGTCAAGAATTATGGGGTCTGTACCAAAAAAGTAACTAATATATACCTATAGATATACTGGTTAGTTTTAATTGTAAATTTGATATAGCCTAGAATCACCTGGGAAGAGAATTTCAATTTATTATCTAGAGAGGGTTGATCTATGGATATGACTGTGGGGCATTGTCTTGATGGTGAGAGGAAGTAGAAAAACTCATCCTGAATGTGAGTGACACTTTTCCATGAATGGGGTCTTCCTTCAACTGCAGAAAAGAGAGGAAAATTAGCTGTGCATAAGCACAAACAAGCAAGGATCTAGGTATGTATTATCTCTGCTTTTAGCTATGATCTGAAGCTTCAAGTTCCTGCCTTGACTTTCCTACAATAATGAAATATGTTCTGGGACTTTGAAGTCAGATTAACCCTTTCCACCACAATATTGTTTCAAGTTGGGATATTTTATCAGAGCAACAGAAATGAAATTAGGGCAATATATACCTTCCACTTGGAGTCAAGAGTGACTAATGTTGGGTTAATGTTGTCTCTTATATCTATCAGCATATTCCCTCATCGGTCCACCAATCCATCTTCTGTGAAGTGAATAGAAAGGGTATTTCAGATATTCCTATCCTTCTATAATCTTGTGCACCATGTACAAGGAAGTATAAGCTCCTGCTCAGTCTGGGAATATGTCTCACTTCCATAATCTTGTGCACCACGTACAAGGAAGGATGTTCAGTTCCTGGCTCTTCAAAGCAAAGCAACAACAAACAAAAACAAAATCAGCAACATACTTCTCCCGTATGTGATTTTGTATCGGTTCTTCCATAGACATGTATTCTTTTGTCAAGATGTACATGTGGAGTTGACACACCCTATTGTAACTAGCCTGTGGGTTCTAAAGAGACTCTTGTGTTGCTCACTTTGGCTTGAAACAGTGAAATTTAAGAACTGAACCCCCAACCCAGTATCTCATGGTGGAAGAAGGGGAAAACCTAAAGTTCACACAAGCTGGGAAATCTTACAGAAGAGACAGTAGTAAATTACTGGTGGACCACCGGGACTGTGAAGCTACATGCTACTCTGGCCCTTTTTTTTTTTTTTTTTTTTTTTTTTTTTTTTTTTTTTTTGTTGGTGCAGACTTTTTTTTTTCATGGTTTTTTTTTTTTATATTTAAAAATTTCCATCTCCTTCCCTCCTCCTCCCCTCTCCCTCCCCTCCTCCTTCCCTTTCCCTCCCCTCCTTCTCCCCCTTCCCTCCCCTCCCCTCCTCTCCACCCATACCTCCCCTCCCTCCTTCTCAAGGCTAAGAAGCCATCAGGGTTCCCCACTCTATGCTAAGACCAATGTCCTCCCAACTCCCCCCAGGTCCAGAAAGGTGATCGATCAAGCTGAGAAGGCTCCCACAGAGCCCGTCCATGCAGAAGAATCAGAGCCCAGAGCCATTGTCCTTTGCTTCTCACCGGACTGAGCTCCCAAGGTCCTGAGGAGGAGCAGAAGGAGAGAGAACATGAGAAAGAAAGTCAGGACCGTGAGGGAACCTCCAGCTGGCGACAGATGGGGAAGGTGACTGAGCCCCACATTGGAGCACTGGACTGAGCTCCCAAGGTCCTGATGAAGAGCAGAAGGAGCGAGAACTTGAGGGAGAAAGTCAGGAACGAGAGGGGTGCGTTCACTCATGGAGACGGTGGGACAGAACTAATGGGAGATCACCAACTCCAGTTGGAATGGGACTGATGGATCATGGCCCTTTTCTTAAACCTTAACCTTACCTTGGGATTTTAAATAAGAACATGTGTTAGAATGATAAACTGCTACTCTCTGTCCATTTTTCCAATGTAGTCCCTTGAAAGAAATATCCATTTTTTCTTTTTACCGTGTATTCTATTGTTTAAATAGAATAATAAAGGAAGAATGTCCCAACTTGGCTTGTTGAGCCACAGGCTATGACCTTGAGTCCAGTAACAATATAATAATTTTATGTGTATGGTGACATGAAATAGATAAATCTTTCCCAAAAAATGGATGCTTTGTTTTATATTCTTATCAATAAAGTATAATATTTGCTTATGCCACATGTTTGATGAAACTTAGTACTGCCATGTTTTTAAGTTTAAGCCATTTCTAAGAATATATAATGGTAGCTCACTCTATTTATTTTTGTTAGATTCTTCAAATCTATTTTCTGAAATCATTTTTCCTTTTATCTACAGGTGAATGTTTCATTCTTCTAACTCATATTGCCTTAAAATTATTCACCCATAGGCTTTGTATTTTTGTTTTATTTTTAAATTTTTATTTGCTCATATTAAACTCAGTTCTTAGTTTCCATTTGCTCATTTTAGACCCACTTCTTAAGTTATTTGATTGATTCTGACCTAGGGAGACATTCATCCTTTTTATCCAATGCTATTTCTGAGACCTTGAGCATATTTACAAAAACAGTTCTTTCATAGCATCTCCTTTTCTTTGAACAGAAAGCCAAGTAGGTAATGCAAGACATCATCAACAGAAAAGTAGATGCACAATAAAGAGTTTAGTTTATGCTACTTGAAAGAAGAAGCCTTGACATGTTCCTGGGAGAATGGCAGTCCATCTCTTGAACTTAACTCAGTTTGGCAATATGCTGTGTCACACACAAAGTACAACTACGTTTTTGTTCCTGCTCTTATGTTGACATTAATTAGCTAGCAATTCTGAAAACTGCCTTTCCTCCTTCCTTCCACAGTAAGGATACTCTCTTGTGCTTTGTATTTTGTAAGTAAGCCTCCAATTTCTGATAGTGTGTGTGTGTGTGTGTGCATGTTTATGTGTGTATGTGTGTGTGTGTGTGTGAGAGAGAGAGAGAGAGAGAGAGAGATAGACAGACAGAGAGAGAGACAGAGAGACAGAGAGAGAAAGAGACATATCAAACATCAAAATCAACTTCAACATTTTTCTTAGGAGCCATCTACCTTTTCAATTTTTGTTTTCAATTTTCAATTTTTATAGACATTCTCTCTGATTAGAGTAGGAAGGCTGACCCATGAGTGCCAAGGTTCCTCAGTGCTGGAATCAAGAGAGTATGTGAGCATGCTCAGCTTCTACATGGGCTATGGGGGTCAAATGCTGGTCATCTTGATTGCAAGTCAAGCTTTTGCAATTGAGCTATCTCTCCCATGCTTTGACATTGTATTTTTAGGTCTCCTAAGCATACTACTGGCAAACTTACATGAGTTTATAAAGGGTAGTCCCCCCCATACTTTTCAATTTGTCTTTAGTATCTCTGTGATCAAGCCATATCATACCTTTTATTATTCATATGTTTTAATACAAAACAGACTGCGAAAATATATGTTACGCTTTGTTGGATTAAACTAAACAAAGTTATCATTTTGTGGATAATAGAATATCTTCTGAGAGCCATAAAGTAGCACATTGTTCACTCATAGCTGTCCTCTGACTCACTCCTAACTTTACTATGACAACTTGACACCTGCTCTGTACCCAGCCTTACATCTCAATTTACATTTTTTTTCAGTTTGTTAATGACGTTTCCCAGAAGCTATAGTAAGCAAGCTTAGAGTCTGATTTTGAAAACTTGGGATTATATTTTATTCCTAGTCCTGAACTTGATTACTACATAGAGACTATAGAACTACGTATTTCTGAGGTAGTGTATTGAAAGAATCTGAGCATAGGCATGCTATGGGACATAGGAGGACCAGAGTGGGGATGGAAATCAGAGGTGACCAGAGGGACAATTGTAAGAACATAAAATATAGGAATCAGATTCTTCAGGGAATAGTTTGAATTCGGCATCAACCACAGTTGATATCACCTTGTAATTTTTACTCAGAGCCGTTCATTGACTTTACTTGAGGAAGTGAGAAATCCTTATTTTGGAGTTCAGGATATAGTTAACTTACATCGTAGCTCTGTAAGAACTGAGAAGATATTACCCAAGAGAAGTTGCATACCTTAGTTCACGCCACCATCAGTCTAGACAGGCTAGGCTTTGTGTGAATTAGAAAAAAGCGCTTTTGTTTCTGGGCAAATTTAGCCTCCTTGCTGAATAAAGTCTTTAATTGTCTTTTCCACTTAGTCCTTATCCTGAGAACAGTTAAGAAGACTGTCACACTGTTTGTGGAAGACATGATGAGTTCCCATCTGAGTGATAAGTTCTATCTCTGGGTAGTAGAAACTGGAAAAATATATTTAAAAAAATCCTCCAAATATATAAATGATTCAAACAAGGGTAGAAAACCTCAATGTAGACATTAGGCAAATAGCTTGGCCCATTCATGCTCCAGTCCACCATTTAACAGTTATAAATCCTCTGCTGAAGGTACATAACTTAAGAACCACCTGATGTTGGTAGCCTTCTCTGTACAGCTAGGACAGCTTTGGGGGCTTCTGATATCTCTCCTCATTAAAATATGCATTCTTCTTATTTTTTTGAGAATTTCATGCAGTGTATTTTTTTGATTATATTTTCCCCACTCCTCTCCACTTAATTCCTCTGAGATCCACGTCTCATTTCTGGATTTTCATATGATGAGTTTTGGTCATATTCTTTCCCCTCCCCAACTCCTTCCAGATTTTCCTTCTACCCACTCAATTTCATATTCTCTATCTCTCTTTCCTTGTTTGGAATTTCTGAGGCAGTTTCACTACCTAGCACTGACTGGCCTGGAGCTTGCTACATAGACCAGGCTGGGCTCAACCTCACTGAGATCTGCCTGCCTCTGCCTCCTGAAATCTGAAGTGACCACACCTAGCCCTCTCTTCCTCTCAGCACTCACACATCACCCCACCTCACCCATCCCACACACCACTAAGAATACTATAAAGAACACACACTGAAAAACTAGATAAAATGAAAAAAATTCAATCCATTTTAAATAATAGATTGAATCCAATTTGTGGTGTCCATAAACTCCTGCTCTTGGGTGTTCACTAGAATGTAGTCAACCTACCAGGAACTGCACCCTTAAAGAAACCTGATTCCCCCTTACAAAAACCATCATCTGTCAGTACCTCATTACTTGTCACTCATAGAAATTATGTCACATAACCCCCTCGAGTAAGAAGAAAATGTTTCCTTCCATAGAGAGCATGGCCATACTTCTCTAGCGAACAATCACCAACTTATGCATCTGCAGGTAGTTTCCTTCCAAGGTCATCCTGAAACAGAAACTGTGAGGGGACTGACACAATGAATAATATATGTCCAGAAAAAAAGCATTCAATCCCCTGTCCCTGCCTCTTCCAGACTTAATACCCTCAGGGTAAAATTGCCTGGCAATCAGCAAAAGGATTAAACTTCATAGTGACAGACACACAGAGAGAAAAAGACGTTCTCTTCACTTCTGAGTTTATTAGAGAGTGTATGTCATTACAGACTGAATGCCAAGATTCTGGGGAGGGGGTAAGTTTATTCTACAATCTCTGATAGAATGGAACCCTTGCTATCTAACCATCTCAGCAGGCTGCAAGAAGAAAAAAAACAAACGATTAAAGAGTGAAGAGCATTGAATCACTTTAAGACCATAAACGTAATGTTTTCCACAGAACTCCATTTTTTCCTATTCTGGAGATAGCTACAGTCTAAGCTTCAGTGTATTCCATAGTTAGATACATTCATGAGATAAAACATAACCTCATTTTTTAAAACACAGTTATTATTATGTCTCTGTCATATAAAATTTAAAAACATAAAATTACAATTACTAGATAATACAATGTTTTTAAAAATCTTTACTGTTCACGTTGCAAATTATTAGTTACACTTTGAAGGTACCCAAGCCATCAGTAGTGAAGGGTGTTTTACTTTGCCACAAATATTGCCAATCTGGGATGTCACTTTAAGCTTGCTGTCTTTGAGGCCATTGTGTACTTTATGTCTTTTGTAATTTGTACTCTATATTTATAGAAAGAGATACTTTCTTTGATTTTGGACCACTTATGTTACTCATTTTCAGCTTTTAAAATTAATTTAATAGATTTCTTAAAACTTCATAGAAATTTATTTTTTTAAATCACAAAATATATCTTCTGGTTTACTTTTAAGTCATATGTACTTATTCTTTGAAGAAGAAAAGTGTTATCTAGTGTTTCAAAAGACATGACATTTATACTCTTTTCATATTTAACTTCCTAGTTAGATATCATTCCTTATTGTGAGCAGTCATGTTACATTTTGACTATTTTGACTTAATAAAGATATACTTTTTAGTGTAAATGCATAATGTATTCTGCAGTCTACTTTGACTAAATAATATGAGGTATACAGTCCTATATTATTTTTAACTTTTAATTTAATCATAATCTATTGATCTGTACTTTACCAAACCATGACACACTAACTTCATCCTGCATTCAATTTCTCCTGTACAATAGTGCTTTTCTATGTCTTCTGCTCTATTTCGTTGATCTGTGTCAGATTTTAATATTTAGTTAGAGCCTATCATCTTTGTTCTCATTTACTTTTCAGTATTTCTTTGTTCTTTTTTTATTTGTTCAGACATATTATATGATAACTTTGTTAAATCTTTATTTTGTCCTGCTCTTTCACCTAGAAGTTTTTTTTTTTTTGGTTTAAAAATTTATGTTCTTCTTATATTGATCCTCAGTTTTTTAGAATATTAAAATGTAAGTCCTTCAAATTAATTTAATTTTCTGAACATTAGCAATAAAAATGCATAGCTTATCTATACTTCTGAAAGGGAGTTAATATCATATGCATTAAAATGAGAATTGAATATATATGAGTTCTACTATTGGTAAAGACAAAATACAGCAGATGACATTTTCCTCTTGTCTGGCAAATACAAAAGTAGATAAAACATTTAAAACTACATTTAGGAAGATAATATTGACCACTATTAGTTAAAGCATGTGTGGTATTTAGAAGACTTAATTGTTTTTAACTTCTTTGAGTAAAGTGTGTGTGTGTGTGTGTGTGTGTGTGTCCCACACAGGTAGGGGCCAGATGTCAGTCCCATGTGTTCTTCCTCAGGAGCCATCCAAATTATTTGTTGAGAAGTCCTGGAATTTGCCAGCTGATGTGAACTAGCTGGCTAGCAAACCCCAGGGAACTTTGACTTTCTGCCTTCTCATTTTTTCCCAAGCTTCCCTTTAGTTGTAGGTGTGGGGGATCAAACTCAGTTCTGCATGATTGTATGGCAAGTGCTTTATGGATCAAACTATCTCGCAAGTCTCCAAGTAAGATCATAATCAATAGCAAATTATATCCTTTAGAAGAACTTGCTACCTGGATAAACATTCAGGTAATCAAGATTAAACTATTTTGATTGTCAACCAGATGTCCTTTAAAATCACTTCGAGGACAAACCCTATAGGAATACTAAACAGGATGTCTCTAAGGAGGTTTAATTGAAGAAAGTTCACTCTGAATATGAGTGCTACCATTTAATGGCCTGATGTCTTGGGCTGAATGAAAAGGAGGAAGCTAGCTGAATGACAACATTTATCTTTCTCTTCTTCTGAAATGAGGATCAGCCACTTTGCATCCCTATTTCCATGTGTCTCCTATCATGACGGACCGATTTTCCCTGAACTGTGAGCAAAAATACATCCTTCCTTCCTTAGCACGCTATTATCAGGTATTTTGGCAACAACTAAAAAAGTAATTAATATAATTACTAAACTTGAAACAGGGCAGAGAAAGTGTCCCAAATAAATACACCAAGGAAAGAATTTTAAAATGGACACGGTATCAAGTAGTTATAGGAAAATGTAAGCAGGACAGTGTGAGCATGATTGACGTCTGTGAAGAACAAAGGAAAGACAAGCTTTTTAGCTCAGTTCCTTTTAAATACAAACAATATGAACATAATAAGGTTGATTCACTACAAAATCAAGTGACTTAAAACTAGGAAGAGAAAAGTATAAGTAGCTACAAATAAACAAACTTAACAAATCACAACTCAGTATTAAGTTACATGTTAGGCAATATAACTGTTCTTAAGGATCTTTGATAAATTATTCTTAGAAAGCAATGACCATTTCAATACATAATGTTAATTCAGCATTTGTTTCTCATGATTTCATGAGAAAAGCATTTGCTTTAGAAAGTAAGGACTTGCATATGAACAGTTCAATTTTATGACATCTGTTGAAGCAGTGACATGCTATAGGTATGTATGAAGATACCTGCATCCTCTTCCTTTTCTCATCAGCATTTAATGCTGTCTGGGGGCCAGCCTCCAGCAGCACAGGACTTTGAAAGGAATGCACAGAGTTAGTGTAAGCTAAAACTTTTCTATCTGAGGAGATTTAGGGAAAAAGACACACACACACTCTCTTGATGGATTCCTTCTTTATTCTCTGTTCTCTTGTATTCTTTCTCTGTTATTTCTACTGTGTCCTTTTTTTCCCTTACAGCTTATATACTCCAACAAAGTTTCAGACAATATATACATTACAATGTGGTTATATTCTAATTTTGAAGTGAATGATTATGATGAATACAAACAGTAAAAAAAATAACATGTTTTCCATATTCCTTACATAATTACAATTTTTTTCTCATGGTTTATTTTTTTATATTTAAAAATTTCCATCTCCTCCCCTCCTCCTCCCCGTTCCCTCCCCTCCTCCTCCCCCTTCCCTCCCCTCCTTCTCCCCCTTCCCTCCCCTCCCCTCCACTCATACCCCCCCTCCCTCCCTCTCAAGGCCAAGGAGCCACCAGGGTTCCCTACTCTATGCTAAGACCAAGGTCCTCCCAACTCCCCCCAGGTCCAGGAAGGTGATCGCCCAAGCTGAGAAGGCTCCCACAGAGCCCAGCGCCATTGTCCTTTGCTTCTCAGTCAGCCCCCGCTGTTGGCCACATTCAGAGAGATGGGTTTGGTAGCATGATCCATCAGTCCCATTCCAACTGGAGTTGTTGATCTCCCATTAGTTCTGTCCCACCGTCTCCATGAGTGAACACACCCCTCACGTTCCTGACTTTCTTTCTCATGTTCTCTCTCCTTCTGCTACTCATCAGGACCTTGGGAGCTCAGTCCAGTGCTCCAATGTGGGGCTCAGTCATTTTCTTCATCTATCGCCAGATGGAGGTTCCCTCACGGTCCTGACTATCTTTCTCATGTTCTCTCTCCTTCTGCTCCTCATCAGGACCTTGGGAGCTCAGTCCGGTGCTCCAATGTGGGGCTCTGTCATTTTCTTCATCTATCGTCAGGTGGAGGTTCTATGGTGATCGCCAGGCAAAATTGGGAACTTGAGGGTTGGGCGAGACTGAGCCAAGGGAAGATGGGGAGAGAAAAGTGTGAAGGGGAGAATGGGGGGAGCTCGGAGGAATGGGATGCTTGGGATACAGGAAGGGTGGATATGGGAGCAGGGAAGCATATATCTTAATTTAAGGAGCCACCTGAGGATTGTCAAGAGACTTGACCCTAGAGGGGTTCCCAGGCTTCCAGGGAGACGCCCCCAGTTAGTTCCTTGGGCAGCTGAGGAGAGGGAGCCTGAAAAGGCCGGTTCCTATAGCCATAATTACAATTTTTACATTCTATAGGTGAAAAACAAACTATCCCAAGAACCCACATACATACATACCCAAGCAACTTGTTATACATTAGCCATGTAGCAAGCAAGGTATTCTTGTCAGGTCTTTTACTTTCAGGCTGCATTTTGCAGTTACAAAGAAAGGGGCAATTAAATTATTACTGACCTTGAAAAGTAATCTTAAAGGAATCACAAACCCAAACTTTTATATATGAAAACAAATCAGTCAGTTCTACTTTAAATCTTTAGGGTACATATCCATTCTTTAACACTTTTTGTTTTGTTTTTCTTTTGTAGCAGGAGATTGAGGGTAGAAATGGAAATAAAGAATTAATCATCACCTTTGGTCATCAACCAATCCTAGCAAGAATGGTACATCAGCTAACAATAATTGGGCTGTTTTATTCTTCCCTGATCTTAACGAGTTCTGCATTCAACTCTGTGCCTTTCAAGAACTTTAGATTTTCTTCTTGGGTTTTTTTCATCTTAAAACTATTTAACAAATAAAACCATTCTAGTCTAACTTTGTTATTTTCAAAGCTTTGTTTCAGATGTGATGCACTGTGAAACCTGTAAACACATCTCCCAACATTAAGGTTAAAGGATTTTAAACTAGCTGGGCTACTGGGATTCAGTTGGTTTTTCTTAATCATTAACTTGAGCTGGAATCTAGGCAACCCCTCATGTGAAACTCACAGGCTCAGGCTGTGAAATGTTTCCATATATTTATTTTTATTCATTAAAGCTCTGTATAAGCTATCATTATTATTATCAATTCAGACAATATGGTTTAGGGAGGGATCATCTTCTTGACAACCCACAGATAAAAATGCCCAGAGAACAGGATTTTCCCAATAGATATAATACAGTTTACACTATATTACAGGCAGTGGAGATCTCCCCACACCCACTCACACCATGCTAGATATCAAAGGAATATTGCAGTAACAAGCATGGAGAGGCACAGCAGAAGGAAAAGACATTTTGGAGTCTGGAGTTGTGTGGCCTTGCCTAAACATCATTCACCCATCACAGAGTTCCCTCCTGGTGACCTGAAAAGTGCACTTCAGTTGTCACTTGCTGCTCCTCTGCCATGGACATCAGCAGGCATCTTGCTTTGATCTCCCTTAAGCTCCATAATCCTGGTGCTCACCACTGAAAGAATTCAAATGAGAC
Organism: Arvicola amphibius; assembly: GCF_903992535.2. NCBI lineage: Eukaryota > Metazoa > Chordata > Mammalia > Rodentia > Cricetidae > Arvicola > Arvicola amphibius. Next base: position 69,321,854 of record NC_052048.2, on the reverse strand, counting down.
ACAGAGCAACAATGGAGTAGAACACTCAGTGGGGTCATGGTGGGCAAAGGCCAATGGGTTTGTCGGACTGACCTATAATTTAGGGAGGCTTTATTTCACTTCTAAAGCTTCTAGCCCAGACAGTTTTATCTGAGGTGATTTCATTCTTGTCCAGGTGTGTGACAAGCTCACTTAGACTAACTGCTAAGGGAGGTGGGGGGCACAATGTTCTATCTTGTTTTTTTACTAGCAAACCGCCAGCTAGACAGTAATCTTAAGATTTATTTTTTTGGATCGTTTAGAATACTATGATTCTGTTCAAAGCCCATTCTTTTACCCAGCCATCAAAGTCCTACGTTTCTGCTCCTGGTTTTGTAAGGGTTGAAAATGAGGAAGGATGCCATGCTCAGTGACCTTGAAAACTGCTCAAATAGCCACAAAGCATTGGTGCCTGGGGGACTATTGAACCTGGGTTTAGTGGCAGAGATGGGGAATTTTGTGTAGATTCTTTCCTTCCAACTATCTCAGTACCTTGTCTCCTTCTAGTTTGTGTTAGGCTGTCAGGCTAGAGGAATGTGTCACAAGCTTGGATGAAGTTCCTCTTTATTTTGGTATTGGGTGTATTAGAAATAGATTTGTGAATTCCTGGCAGAATGGGTGTGGAGACAGGTGCTAAGGCTGCACATTGTTAAGTGCATGTTCTCTCCAGCAAATGAAATGCGGAAGTACATGCTTACATGTGAAAGAATGAGTGAACCCTGATGCTTGTTTCTCCCAGTTATAAAATTCAACTCAAAATGAATTGAAGCCTTAAATATGGGATCTGCAACTTTGAGTCTTCTGGGAACACATAGAAAAACATGTTTCAAAACTTTGAAAAAGGCAAGAATGTCTTTGGGAAAAGGCTCAAAACCATAGGAAGTAAAAGTAAAAATAAAATAATGAGTTTATCCCACAATAAAAGCTTTTGTTCATCAAGGCCATAGTCAATAGTATGCATAAATAAGCTGCACAATGGGAGAAATTATTTGTAAGTCATATATCTCAGAGTATACTAATATCCAGAATCTATAAGAAACACAAAACTCAGTTACAAAAAAAATCTTAAATATCTTTATTTATTTAATATCTTTATTCAAAAATGGACTGTGAGTCTAAACAGACATTTAAATAGACAGACAAATGACCAAGAGGCTCAAAAAGTGTCCAATTCAGTAGTCACCAGGGAATTGATAATTTGGAAAGAGGAAAAGGATCAGTAAATAGGGGAGGAGGGACAGAGAGGGTAATGTGGTGAATGTGTTCAAAGTACAGGGTGTACTTGAATAAAATGCCATTGGGAAGACCATCATTTTCACAGTGAACATTCATTATTTAAATACTTACAAAGGGACTGGAGAGATGCCTCAGTTATTGAGAGGGATTAATGCTCTTCCAGAAGTTTGTCTCCCAATACCCACACTAGGTGTCTTACAACCAACTGTGACTCCATCTCCACAGGATCTGATAGACTTTTTAGCCTCCACATGAATATGAAAGCATCTAGCACACACACCTGCACCCATATACATGTGTGCATGCTCAAATAAAAATAAGAGAAATACAGACTTAGAAAAATACTTTATTTCACCCACGTATCTTTGAGAGGGTGTTTCCTTGCAATACACATTTTTTTTCATGGTTTAATTTTTTATATTTAAAAATTTCCATCTCCTCCCCTCCTCCTCCCCTTTCCCTCCCCTCCTCCTCCCCCTTCCCTCCCCTCCCCTCCACCCATACCTCCCCTCCCTCCCTCTCAAGGACAAGGAGCCATCAGGGTTCCCTACTCTATGCTAAGACCAAGGTCCTCCCAACTCCCCCCAGGTCCAGAAAGGTGATCGCCCAAGCTGAGAAGGCTCCCACAGAGCCCATCCATGCAGAAGAGTCAGAGCCCAGAGCCATTGTCCTTTGCTTCTCAGTCAGCCCCCGCTGTTGCCACATTCAGAGAGACGGGTTTGGTCACATGATCCATCAGGCCCATTCCAACTGGAGTTGGTGATCTCCCATTAGTTCTGTCCCACCGTCTCCATGAGTGAACGCACCCCTCACGTTCCTGACTTTCTTTCTCATGTTCTCTCTCCTTCTGTTCCTCATCAGGACCTTGGGAGCTCAGTCCAGTGCTCCAATGTGGGGCTCAGTCATTTTCTTCATCTATCGCCAGGTGGAGGTTCCCTCATGGTCCTGACTCCTGACTGCAAGAATGTAGCACAGTTGCTACAGAACTGTTCAACATTGGATGGTAGAGATAAGTATGACAGTCAGGTACCTAAGCTCATAACACTAACTTACAACAACGCAGTATTTCAATCACCTCCTGCAACAGCCCAAACTAATCTTTGTCACCCTTTACTACCATTGTACCTACTCTCAAGTAGGCTGTAGTAGTATAAATGAATACTTGGTCCTTAGTTTGTAGGACTCTTTTGGAAGGATTGGAAGGTATGGCCTTGTTAGTAGAATTGTGTGTGTCACTGGGAGTGGGCTCTGAGGTTTCAACAACCCACACTAGGCAGAGTTGTGCTCTCTCTCTCTTTCTTTCTCTCTCTGTCTCTCTCTGTCTCTCTCTCTCCTTTCTTCCCTCCCTCTCTCTCTCTCTCCCTCTCCCTCCCTCCCTCCCTCCGTCCATCTGTCCCTCTGTCCCTCCCTCCTTCCCTCCCTCCCTCTTTCTTTCTCTCTCTCTCTCTCTCTCTCTCTCTCTCTCTCTCTCTCTCTCTCTCTCTCTCTCTCCATCTATTGTTTTGAATCAGATGTAATTTCTCAGTTATTTCTCCAACACGGTGTCTACTTGGTTGTTTCCATGTTCCCTGCCATGATGGTTTTGCATTCACACTCTGAAACTGTAAGCACTTCCCCACTCCCCCAATCAAGTTTTCTTTGTAAATTGCTTCAGTCAGAGTGTCTCTTCACAGCAATTACATATAGTCACTGCCTACATTACTTAAGAGCAGAGTAATCAGTACATTGTCTTGACCCGAAATACAAAGTTTTTGTCTCATGCTTAAAATTTCATATGTGTACAAAAAAGGCTGCCATACACTAATCTCTTTTTATTCAGAAGTTAGTTGATAGGAAAGCTCATGGAAGCACTCTTGGCCAATAAGAACAAGACATATGATACACAAATATGATCTTTAAAAACAGTGTGGGTTCAACAAACACATTAAGAAATTAAATGCCTTACAGATGCCTCCTTCATTTTTCCTATCAGAAAGTTAAGTTCTTGTGTGTTAAAAGTAGTGGGGCAGCAATAGAGCCCTAGTAATAGGCAAGTAGGCAGGCAGATTTTGCACAAAGAGCCTGCTAAATCATACCCAGTTTTCTAAGCATATGCACCTTTTCTACTCAAGGCTTTTTGTTTTTATGATTTTTCTTGTTGAATGCTTTGCAGATTTAAGACACAAGTGTGGTATGGTAAGGAAGTACATTTCAACTGAACTGCATCCCCAACCAAATATATGATATATCTGAAATATATGATATATCTGTCTGTCTCTCAATATGTCTTTGTGCTTTTCTATCTATCTATCTATCTATCTATCTATCTATCTATCTATCTATCTATCTATCTATCTATCTATCTATCATCTAATCTATCTATCTATCTATCTATCTATCTATCTATCTATCTATCTATCTATCTATCTATCATCTAATCTATCTATCATCTATCTATCTATCTATCTATCTATCTATCATCTATCTATCATCTATCTATCTATCCTCTAATCAATCTATTATCTATCTATCTATCTATCTATCTATCTATCTTCTATCTATCATCTAATCTATCTATCATCTATCTATCTATCTATCTATCATCATCATCTATCTATCTATCCTCTATCTATCTATCCTCTATCTATCTATCCTCTAATCTATCTATCTATCATCTATCTATCTATCTATCTATCTATCTATCTATCTATCTATCTGTCTATCATCTGTCTATCATCTGTCTGTCTGTCTGTCTGTCTGCCTGTCTATCTATCTATTGAAAAAGCAGGTAGAATTTGAGGCTCACTAAATTGTCTAGAAAGTTCACGAACTTGTGATCTTCCAGATTCCAAAGTATCTTAGACTTCATATTTGTACCACCAAACCAAGCCTGTTTTTAAGTGTCTTTCTATGTGTTTCTGATTTCTTTTTATGATTATAAAGATACAATTTGGTCTCCTTGTCTCACAGGAATCAACTCAATTTTTCTCATTAGGAGTCTTTTGACAGGGATATCTAATCAGAGAACACACTTGAAAGAGTTATACCAATTAGGTCTAGTAGACTGGGTTGTTTAGAAAGATGGGACTAATTTAGAATTAAGAGAAAAGTTAGCATTATTATCATAGCTATTTTAAGTTCTGTACTTTTCTGAGTTGTAAATCCATTGTGTGATATAAATCATATAAATAAACATATCAATACCATGCAACTATATTAATAAATTGTTAAGAAACAAAAAAAGAAAAATACTTTAAAAGTCCATAATATGGCACAGTTAGATGGCTCAATGAATAAAAGTGCTTGCTGTCAAACCAGAAGACATTTTTTTTAATTTATTAGATTTACTTTTTAAAAAATACCAAGTTCCCACTCCCTTTCCTCTTACCATTCCCTCCACACACTCTCTCACCCCACTCCCATCTAATCCTCAGAGAAGGTAAGGCACATTGCTTTGGGGAAGGTCCAAGGCCCTCCCTAATATATTTAGGCTGAGCAAGGTATATATCCAAAGAGACTAGAATCCCAAAAAGACAATACATGCAGTTGGGATAAATTCTGGTGCCACTGCCTATCAGTCTGTCCCAGCTATGCAACTGTCAACCCCATTCAGAGGGACTAGTTTGGTCCTATGCTTGTTCCTTCCCAGTCTGGCTGGAGGTGGTGAGTCCCTGGATACACATGGTGGAAGGAGAGACTTTATTCCAAAAGTTGTCGTTTCAAAATTGCTGGGCAGGGGTTGGGAGCACGGGGGTGGGGGTGAGGTGGAGATAGGGGGAGATGCGGGGAGAGAAGGGAGAAGGAGAGGATGGGGAGCGCTTGAGGGAATGGGATGGTTGGGGGAGCAGGGAAGTATATATCTTAATTACGGGACCCATTTTAGGGTTGGCAAGAGTCTGGACTCTAGACGGGTTCCCAGGTGTCCAAGGAGATGTCCCCAGCTTGTTTATTGGGCAGCAGAGGAAAGGGTGCCTGAACTGGCCTTGTCCTATAGCCACACTGATGATTATCTTGCATATTACCATAGAACCTTCATCTGGTGATGAATGGAGATAGAGACAGAGACCCACATTGGAGCACTGGACTGAGCTCCCAAGGTCCTAATGAGGAGCAGAAGGAGAGCAAGAAAGTCAGGACAGTGAGGGGTGCGTTCAACCATTGAGACAGTGGGACAGATCTAACGGGAGATTACCAAGACCAGTTGGAATGGGACTGATGGAACATGTGATTAAACCGGACTCTTTGAATGTGGCTGACGGTGGAGGCTGACTGAGAAGCCAAGGACAATGGCGAGGGGCTTTGATTCTACGGCATGGATGGGCTCTGTGTGAGCCTTGTCAGTTTGGATGCTCACTTTCCTGAACCTGGGGGGAATTGGGAGGACCTTGGACTTCCCATAGTGTAGGGAACCCTGACTGCTCTTTGGCGTGGAGAGGGAGGGAGTGGAGGTGTGGGTGGAGGGCAGGGGAGGGACATGGGAGGAGGGGAGGAGATGGAAATTTTTAATAAAAATAAAATAAAAAATTAAAAAAAGTTGTCGTTTGACACACAAGCACTGTAGCATATGAATAGAGCAATAACAAAAGCAGCTGCAACAACAGCAACATCAATAATATAACACTAAAAGTTAAAAATATATGAAAAATATCAAAAAGGCTAAAAGTTAGAGTGCTGGTGAGATGTGGATAAAAAGGAATTCTCGTATACTTGATGAGAATGTCATTTAGCACAAGTCACAGAAATCCATATTGATTTTCCTGAATGAAAGAATAACTTTGGCTATTTTATGATCCAGGGATCCCATGATTCAATATATACTCAAAGGAAATACAATCACTATGTCAAAGAGACACATAGTGAGTCCTGTACAACGTAGACTCACATGGAAATGAGCTGAGCATGCATTTGCAGATAGGTTGATAAAAGGTGCTATTATTCACTGTGGAGTACTATTTATACACAAAGCAAAATAAAATCCTGACACTTATGACTGATTGTTGGAGCTAGAGGATCACAATGTTAAGTGAAATATTTCAGGTACACAGAAAAAGTAAATAATTAATCAACTCACTTCTCTGTGAAATCTAAGAGTGGTGATCTTAAAGAAGTCGTGAATATAATGATTACTAGAAAGGGGGGAGAATAAAGGCTGGGTGGATATAGTCAGCTGTTGTATTACTATTCATTGCTGTTGATCAGTGGATATTCATTGTGGGCAGATAGGACTGGAAAGATGTAATCTACTTTCACACAGTAAGTGGATAAATAACCATGTTTTCTATATTTACAAATCATAAATGGAAGGGATCTGAAAGTTTCTGTACATGTGGTGATCTTCTGATGTTCTACTAAACTGGGCTTCGCAATTCATATTTTAATACTTTCCTGGAAACTTTGGAAAGCCTTGTTAAAGTATATACTTGGGGGTCTAAAAAGATGTCTCAGTGGTTAAAACTTTCTGCTGTTCTGGAGGACTTGAGTTTGGTTTCTGATACCTACATCAGGTAGCTCATAACTGTCTGTAACTATAATTCAAAGCGATAAGCATCCATTTTACAGCGTCTGTGGGCATCTTCACACACCTGGCAGAAACTGTCAATTAAACACATAAAGGAAAAAATTAAAACCTTTTAAAAATAAAGAACTATGTTTGAATCATGTGAGTCCCAAGGAATAATGAGAACTACAATGTTCCATGTGACTCATGGTGAAGACATGTAAATAGTAATAAAAATAATAATAATAATAATAATAATAACAACAACAACAACAACAATAAAATGATGATGATAAAAATGATAATGCATATTTTTATGTTGATATTTTTGTGTTTTCTAGCCCATCCAGACTAGAATATGAATAATAATTTGACTATTTCAACTTTAGTACACATACATATTATTCAACCATCTTAGACTTCGGAAACAGAGATATTTCAGCTTGTGAAAACCTCATGTTCTTCAGTGTGTTATCTTATAGAGGCCCTAAGGCTGTGAAGTCAGCTTCAATGGTGATGGAAATCATGAGTTTCAAGGCTGATCCCCCTGCTTCAATTCCCAGACTTTCCACTCAGAAAATGGATATGTTACAGTCACTTTGTATTCTTCTTTTACATAAAATGAGAGATCATTTTTATTTAACTCCTGGGGTTGAGCCAAGGATACATACATATTTATAAATACTGAGGCCAATGGTTGGTAAGAAGAAGGTCTTACCAAACATTTGCTATTAATACAGATACCTAGACAGACAGACAGACAGACAGACAGATTTGTAAATTCTCAAAAAATATTTGTGCCTAATGTTTCATTCTGCAATGACTGGGCAGAATCTTCAGAAGGTTGTGTAAAGGCAGCAGGGATGAACATAGAACAAAGTTGAATTCTCTTGCCTTAACTTCCCATTGCTATACTTTTGCTGTCTCAGTGGAGGCAGTGCAGGTGCTGTCAGGGTTTGGAATTCTTGCTTAACTTGACATAATACTGTCTCTATGTCCTTTCTTGTTTTTTCTTTGTTTAATTCCATGAGGAAGTTCTAGCTGGGTAGAGAAACAGTAGTGATATGATGAAAAATGAAGGATGAAGGGAATGAAAGAAACAGTCCCATTCTCACCAGACATGTACTTCTTGAAACTGATTTTAATCTGGTTGACTGAAAATTTGTCTACTACGAGACTTCTTTCTTTACCTGAGCACTATGTATCTGGTGGAGGGCTCACTGCATTAACAGTGAGAAAGTTTGGTCTAGCAATGTAACAAAATAGAATGACTTTTTTGTACATATAAGAAGAGATTTCTTTTATACTTAGTTATGTTTATATGTGTGGGAGGTATACTTGTGAGTACAGGTACTAAAGGGACTAGAGGTACAGAAGGTTGTGAACATCCCAGTGTGGGGTTGGAAACCGAACTCAGGTTTTGAATGAGAAATAAGCACTGTCAAAAAAGAAAATGTCACCTCTGCTCTCTTTTAAAATATTGCTGGTAATAACAGGTCTCTAAACACATGGACAAAATGCAAATCAATATCTAAATTAATTGCAGTTTGCAAGTTTGAATAATTAGGGCACTTTGAGAATAGTACCATTTGTTTGCTTTTGGGTTTCAACACTTAACATATTTATAACTACAAAAGCATGATGGTTTTATTTTCTTTATTATAAGTGGCTCTCTGGTATGTTTGCCTATACATTGACAAATTTGGCAATTTTTTATTATTATTGCAATTGGTTTGGAGGCTGCATGAATATTATGATTGGAGAAATAATAAATTAGGAAATAAGATGTAAGGCATGGTTGTTTTCTGTCACCTAGTGTCTGTTGACTGACAGTTTAATAGGAAATTTTGGCAGAGCTTGCCCTGGATCACAGTATGTATCACCTGCTTGCCTCTAACATCTAATATACAATTCCAAAATGGAGATATTTATTTGTATGTGCCTCAGTGGGCAAAGCTATTTAATTCCATTTTTGTTGGTTTTATTTTCTTCTCATTTCTAACATGAAACTGTATATGTGGACAATGACAAAATGTGTCCTAGTAGAACAGAAATTTTGTAGAATCTCTTCAGAACCAGGGGACAAAAGGGTAATGTAGGGAAGATTGGATCAGATACTATGATTTTTGGTTATAGGACCTTTTTTGTATTTATCTTTATGAAGTTCCTGTTAAAGATAAAGTCTTTAAAAACTATAGGAAAATAACAATATTAATAATACAAAATATCCTGATTTTGCAATGCTGATATTTAGGTTTCTTTAACTCTAGTCATCCTTCCTAATTCTACCTTTTTCCCCTCCTGTTGTATATTAGATATTGACAATACCACCCAGTTTTGGTGCTTTACAAATAATAAAATACTTCTGTATTATGAATCATTACTCCTTTTTGAATTTATAACTATTAAAATTCGTCTGTCTTTTTTATTTCAGTGTTTTCATTGGGATTTTCTTTTGTCTTTCAATTAAATGAAAAAAATTACATTTCATCTTGAGCATCAGTGGAATTTAGATGTTTTCTCAAAGCTTTGCATGTGACTGGAAGTTTAGAATTTTAATATTGTTGAAATTATGTTCTAGGAGGCTGCTTGTTCATCCCAGCTGCTCAGAAACAAAATAACCACACAGAAACTGTATTAATTAAATTACTGCTTAACCCATTAGCTCGAAATTCTTATCGGCTAACTCATATCTTAATTTAACCCATTTTTCTTAATCAGTGTATCACCACAAGGCTGTGGCTTACTTGGTAAAATTTTGACTTCTGTCTCCAGTGCGGCTACATGTCTTCTCTTCTGATATCACGTTCTTTCTCCCCCAGCATTCAGTTTAGTTTTCCCTGCTTAGCTCTACTCTACCCTATCACAGGCCTAAGACAGTTTATTTATTAACCAATGGTATTCGCAGCATACTGAGCAGAATCCCACATCACCTCCCCTCCTCTCTTTAAATAAAAAGGAAGGTTTAACTGTAACATAGTAAAATTACATATAACACACAGTTATCAAGAAAGCATTATAGTTATAATATTTATATCTATAAACTATAGCTATTATTTTCAACTCCATCAAAGACTCCAGAAGGATATAATATTACCTAAGTAAACAGGAAGTATGTTGTAAGCAACTTCCAAAACTCTAGAATAGACAGAGGCATCTCTCTGCCTAGATAGTCACCCAGTGTTCTTCTTTACTGATGGGGCATCCATCTTCAGTCTACCTACAGGCCCATAGTATTCCAGACCTTTCCAAGAAACAGGAAAATTTCAAGACATTTCCGCCTATTTTAGGAGTTTGTCAGTCACTTTCTTCTGTATCCTGGAGAATGTTGGGCAGACTCTTTCATGAATCAGGAAACCTGAAGGACCATCTCACCTTTGGCAAGTTCAGCAGTCATTTCTTTGTGGTTTCTTCATGTCCAGTTCACACAGCATAGCTTCAATGGGTTCAGGCAAGAGCAACTTCTTACAAAAATAGCTAACCAACTCCATAAGGAGTCTCTTCGGTGCCATCTTCTTCTTGAAGTAGCTTGGTGCTGCCAAGAGCAGATGTATCTCACTGTCATGAGATGTCCTAAGATCTTAAAACATTTTAAATGCAATATTCTGTAGTCTTTGAAAGCTTTGAAGAATGCCTATTCATCTCAAATATGTATCTGTTCATCTGGAAAATCTAACTAACATGACTACAAGCTTCACTATTATAGATGATTATCTATTTTTCTATTGTTCTTAATTATATACTATATTTTGTAATGAGCTACATAATACCTTAAATAAGAACATATATATACATGTGTATATATATATATATATATATATATATATATATATATATATATACAGTATAACAAAATTGACCTTAAATTTGTATTAATAAGCCAAGATTCATACTGGAATCTTACAATTCTCTGTAGCATATCCCCGTTTAAATGTAAAGAAACATTTATAACCAATCACTTAGGTAATTTGGGCATAGTTCTATCCAAACTGCTTCCTGCATTTTGTTGGGCAAAGTAATTTTGTGGGGATGTTCATGGCAAACTTTCAGGTGGTCTTTGTCCATCAAACCACATTAGTCTAGAAGGATTCCACAGGTTCTCATCCTCTGTAGAAACAAAAGAAGAACCTCTTTGCCAAAGCAACATATCCTTAGGCTCAAACTTTGAAGACAAAATACCTTTAAAGTATCTATGTTGGTTACTTAGCTCTTTCACAGTCAAAACATTAAAAGAAAACAAAATAGTATACATAATCCAGACTGACTGTATATTTCATCTTTACATGGCTTATTTTTCTTATTCTGTTGCTATAGGAATACCTACCACAAGTAGCCTTTAATTTACCCACCCAATTGGGCATGGCCCTATATTTGTACCAATGTAAAGCATGCATCTGGCCTCTTTTCTGGCTGCATTATCTAGTTGCTGTTCCTTGTTCCACAGAGAATTGTGATCTTTGAGTCTACCCCTAAATAAACCTCTATTATTCTCAATTCTGAGCTAGTGTGGGATTTTTTTTTTAAGTTTCCTTCTTCATCTGGTGTAGCAGGCGTGGTCAGTCGGCAAATGGAAATAACCAAACCAGCATTATATAAAATGCTCAGCTTTAATAAAAGGGGAAAATGAGAGAAACTTACAGAGCCAGAGTTCGAGCGAAGAGCAGGGAACCAAGAGACCAAAACAAACAAAACAGGGGTATTTTAAAGGTATTTTGTACCCTGGAGGGGTCACAGCCCTCAGACAAGGGATTGGTCAGCTTCCCCAACAATCTGGCACTCAATGTGGGGCTCTAACCCAGGACCCTGAGATTAAGAGTCTTATGATCTACCAACTGAGCTAGATGAGCATCCGGGAACCAACAAATGCCCTTCGCCAACACTCTATTACTTTTTCTACAAGTTTAATATTTATTTTATTATCTTTATTTTATAACTGTCTGTATTTTTATATTACATATACCGTCTCTTTATGCTTTTCTCTCCCAAGCCTACATATATTTTTTAAGCACACTGTTTCTTATTTAGAGGTCTTTTTGTATCTGAATCTGTCATACTGTGTATCTGAATTTTTTTCTGTCCATGAGTACATTTAAAATGCAAAGCAGTAACTAAGGCTACTTTGCCTTTTGGCTCCACCCAGTCCGACATGGCAATGGAGGTCTGTTTAGTGCAAGTCAATGATTCATGCTCATTGCCCCATTTTCAGGCACACAGTGTGTTTATGTTGCCATTAAGAATGTTGTAGCACTCTGCTCACATACCCAATTTAAATGCTCCATAGTAGGACCTCCAAAAGAATCAGAGTTTATGCTGGCAGCACAGTCCAGGAAGCCACTGTTTCAAAATCATGCAGCTTTTTTTCTGCTACCACTGAATCAGGAAAACCTTTCTTAAAGGAGCCACAGTGTTAAGCAATGCTTAACTCTGTTTTTTTCCCACCTAGAATTCTTTCCCAAACTTTCTCAGGTTTTAAATGGATTTAAATTGACCATATTGGTGTGCCAACTTATTGTAGGAGTCTGCTTGTTCATCCCAGCTATACAGAACCAGAATAACCACACAAAACTGTATTAATTAAATCACTGCTTGACCCATTAACTCTAACTTCTTAATGGCTAGCTTTTACACCTTAATTTAACCTATTTTTCATAATCTGTGTATAGCCACAGGCTGTGGCTTACCAGTTAAAGTTTTGACATCTGTCTCCATTGGGGTTACATGGTTTCTCTTCTGACTCCACCTTCTTTCTCCCAGCATCCAGTTTAGTTTTCCCTACCTAGCTCTATTTAATCTATCACAGGCCTAAAACAGTTTCTTTATTAACGAGTAGTATTAACTGCATACAGAGGGGAATCCCACATCAATATTCTTTCAACTCTTCTTAATAGTTTAATAAACACTAGGGAGACAGGATTGAATAAGACAGTAGAAATTGTAGCTTGGCTTTTCATATATTTAAGGAATATTACTAGTAAAAGAAAATAAAAATCAAATGGCTAATCTTATCTTATTTAATAGAAAGGTATAATCATATATAACCTACTACCCAGGAATAACTACTGCCAATTTCTCAATGAAAATCTTGCAAAACATGCAGATACATACATACAATCCAACACAAACACACATAATTACACACACTCATACATATACACATGCACATCTCCAAAGTCTCACAAAAAGGATCTCTTCTTGTATAACTTGCAATCATGCAGTTCTGAAAAATTCTATTCCATTGTTACTCCATAACAATTTCCTCTGCTTTCTTAACTTTTGAAGCACATAATATTATAGTATGATAATCAACATTAAGAGTTGAAGGTGCCTTGAATGTTTTGAAGGAGGCTTTAATAAAAGAGGATTACTACCTAATTCTTAGACAGCAGAGCTTCTTTAATGATAGAAGGACACACATGACATAAGAGACAGACATTCTTATGAAGCAAAATGTGCCTGAGGTATAAGGAAATGAAGTAGATCAGCTTGGCATAACTAAGAATAAATGTTTCAGGTGAATGAAAAACTAGATGACTATACAGTAGTTTCCCTTCAACTGTGTCTTTGTTTTCTACCATTTCATTTTCCCATATTCAGCAAGGAGTATAAGTATAAAGCCAGGCATAGTGGCTCATAAGGTTAATCCCAGCAATAGAGAAGTAGAGGCAGGCAAAACTCTGTGATTTCCAGTCCAGCCGGGTCAACTGAGTAGCCTTGTTTCTCAGGGCTATAAAATAAGGCTTTTCTAAAAAAAGTCTGAAAATAGTATAGAATGCATTGTATAGACACACAAGTACATGCACATATTTATACATACATGTATATGAAGAAAATACTCACATAAAATTTAATGCTATATACATTTATTTTTTTCTGTTTTGTCATTTTCTTAGTTTTCTAGAACTTTGTTGTAAGGAGGCTGCTTATTGGTTCCTGACTACTCAACCACAAAGTCATCACACAGAAATCATACTACTAAAATCACTGCTTGGCTCATTAGCTCTAGTTTCTTATTGGCTAACTCTTACATCTTAATTTAACCCATCTCCATTAATTTGTGTACTACCACAAGAGTGTGGGCTACCAGCAAAGTTTTAGCACATCTGTCTCTGGCAGTGGCTCCATGGTTTCTCTCTAACTCTTTCTACTTTCTCCCAGCATTCAACTTAGTTTTCCTAGGCTACATCTATTCCCTGTGCAGTGTCAAGACAGTTTATTTATTAAACAATGTTATTTACAGCATACAGAGGTGAATCTCACATCACCTCCCCTTTAAATAATAAAGGAAGGTTTTAACATTACCATAGTAAAATTTCATAAAAACAGTTATCAAGCAAGAATTACAGTTACAATATTTATATCTACTTTATCTCTTATCATATCTAAGGAAAACTATACCTATACCTATAAATTATTCAACTCCATTAAACACTCCAGAAGGATATAATATTACCTAGCTTAACAGGAAGTGCATTTCAAGCAACTTCCAAAATGCTAGAATTGACAGAGACATCTTGCTGCCTGAACACTCAACCAAATTTCTTCTGTACCATAGGGGTATCTATCTTCCATAAAGCAGAAAATTTGAAGATCTGTTTGGCCTTGTAATGGCAGTTTGTCAGTCACTTTTCTCTGTGTCCTGTAGTATGTCTAGCAGACTCTTTCATGGAGCAGGAACCCTGCAGGATCATCTCACCTTTAGGCAAGTTCAGCAGTCACGAGGAACAAACATCTGATCTTTGAATTCACTGGCACCTAGAAGATTAATCACCAGAATTAAGACAGCCCCTACCACACCAATTAGAGGAAAAGATGAGTGGACAAGATAAGAACACACACACACAACACCCCAAAGAGAAATACAACACTATTACAATCTAGAGATCATTCAACAGCAAGACTTGAACAACCAAATATAGATGAAGCAGGAGAAAACGACCTAAAAATTAACTTCAGGAGAATATTTGTGACTCTTAAAGAGGAAGTGAGAAATTCCCTCAAAGAAATGGAAGGCAAGACAAAGAAGAAACTGGAAGACATTGGTAAACCCTTAAAGAAAACCAAGAAAAACAATCAAACATATGAAAGAAACTATTCAAGACTTGGAAACTGGCCTTTTGTCCGGGCGGCATCCCTGGGCTGCCTGGAATCCCTGATCCTGTGCCCTGAACTTCCATCTGGACTGGTGAGTGAGTGCAGACCCTGGGGCAACCTGCCCTGGAAGAGAGCACAGACCGCCTTCCCCCAGCTCCCTCTGCAGGCTTGTCTTTGTTTCTCATGTCCCTGCCTCTCCCAAGCCTTCCCTAGTGTTTTCAGGTGTCCTGCTCCTGTACTAAGGCCATCCACCCAAAGGGGTCAGAGTCTGGCCTCCAGGCAGGTCTGAGGATTCCTGCAAGGGAGTGTGGGCTTCTTTAGATTGTGACGCAAGGAATAGGTCCTCCTCTGGCACTGGGGGGATCCAGCCAGTTTCAGTCACAGCAAAGATTGGTCTAGGACACCAAGTGCCTCCAGGCTCCCTTTGAAGGAAGAGATGGGCAGGTGCCAATGCAGGAGCTCCTCCAACAACATGAAAGGCAACATGACATCACCACAATCCAGACATCCAGAAACAACAAGAATTGAACACCCTACCCCAGAAGATATAGAAGAAACCGACCTTAAACAGTACTTTATGAAAATAATAGAGGACCTTAAACAGGAGGTAAAAAACTGCCATAAAGAAATGGAGATGACAAACAAAAAGGTAGACAAAATAAATAAATCTCTCAAAGATACCCAAGAAAAACAAGAAAAACAAGAAAAAGCAATCAAACAGGTAAGGGAAACAGTACAAGACCTGATAAACGAAATGGAGGTAATGAAGAAAACACAATCTGAGGGAAGACTGGAAATGGAAACTCTGAGTAAACGAACAGAAACTTCAGAGACAAGTATTTCCAACCGAATACAAGAGATGGAAGAAAGAATCTCGGACTCTGAAGATACTATAGAGGAAATAAATTTACAAATTAAAGAACTAAACAAATCTAACAAATTCTTAGCACAAAACAACCAGGAAATCTGGGACACCATGAAAAGACCAAACCTAAGAATAATTGGGGTAGAAGAAGGAGAAGAATTACAACTCAAAGGCCCAGAAAACATATTCAACAAAATTATAGAAGAAAACTTCCCCAACCTAAAGAAGGATGTCCCTAAGAAGGTACAAGAAGCCTACAGAACACCAAATAGACTGAATCAAAAGAAAGCATCCCCACGCCATATAATAATCAAAACACAAAACATACAGAATAAAGAACAGATATTAAGAGCTGCAAAGGAAAAAGGTCAAGTAACATACAAAGGGAAACCTATCAGAATTACACCTGATTTCTCAATGGAAACTATGAAAGCCAGAAAAGCTTGGATAGATGTGCTACAGACACTAAGGGAACATGGATGCAAGCCTAGACTACTATACCCAGCAAAGCTTGCATTCACCATTGATGGAGAAAGCAAGATATTCCAGGACAAAAACAGATTTAAACAATACATAGCCACAAATCCAGCCCTGCAGAAAGTAATAGAAGGAAAATCACAAACCAAGGAGTCCAACAACGCCCACAATAACTCAGGCATCTAGCGACCCATCACCAGCACAACTAGAAGAAGGGAAACACACAAACTCTACTACAAAAAAAAAATGACCGGAGTTAACAACCACTGGTCATTAATATCACTTAATATCAATGGACTCAATTCACCTATAAAAAGGCACAGGCTAGGAGATTGGATACGAAATCAGGATCCAACATTTTGCTGTTTACAAGAAACACACCTCAACCACAAAGACAGACACCTACTCAGAGTAAGGGGTTGGGAAAAGGTTTATCAAGCAAATGGACCTAATAAACAAGCCAGTGTGGCCATACTAATTTCCAACACAGTTGACTTCAAACTAAAATCAATCAGAAGAGATGGAAAGGGACACTTTATACTCATAACAGGAAAAATCCTTCAGAATGAAGTCTCAATCCTGAATATCTATGCCCCTAATATAAAAGCTCCCACTTATGTAAAAGAAATACTTCTAGAACTCAAGGGAGCCATCAAACCACACACACTAATAGTTGGAGACTTCAACACTCCTCTCTCACCAATGGACAGGGCAATCAGACAGAAACCTAACAGAGAATTGAAAGACTTAATGGAGGTAATGAAACAAATGAACTTAGCAGACATCTATAGAACACTCCACCCAAATAGGAAAGAATATACCTTCTTCTCTGTGGCTCATGGAACCTTTTCGAAAACTGACCATATACTTGGTAACAAAGCAAACTTCCACAGTTACAAAAAAATATTAGTAACCACCTGTGTTTTATCGGATCACCATGGATTAAAATTAGAAATCAACAACAATGCTACCCCCAGAAAGCCCACAAACTCATGAAAACTGAACAGTCAACTACTGACCCACACCTGGGTCAAGGAAGAAATAAAGAAATTAAAGTCTTTCTTGAATTCAATGAAAACAAAGACACAACATACTCACACCTATGGGACAGAATGAAAGCAGTGCTAAGAGGAAAGTTCATAGCACTAAGTGCCACCTTAAAGAACAAGGAGAAACCACTCATTGGAGACTTCACAGCACAACTGAAAGCTCTAGAAAAAAAAAGAAGCAGACTCACCTAGGAGGAGTAGAAGACTGGAAATAATCAAACTGAGGGCAGAAATCAACAAAATAGAAACACAGAAAACAATACAAAAAATCAATGAAATAAAAAAGCTGATTCTGGGAGAAAATCAACAAGACTGACAAACCCCTAGCCAAACTAATCAAATGGCAGAGAGAGAACACGCAAATTAATAAGATCAGAAATGAAAAGGGGAAAATAACCACAGTCACTGAGGAAATTCCGAGAATCATTAGATCTTACTACAAAAAAACCCTTTATGCCACAAAATTGGAAAATGTAAAAGAAATGGACACATTTTTAAATAAGTACCACATACCAAGTTAAACCAAGACCAGGTAAACAATCTAAACAGTCCTGTTAGTCACGAAGAATTAGAAACTGTTATCAAAATCCTCCCTACCAAAAAAAGCTCAGACCAGATGGTTTCAATGCAGAATTCTACCAGAACTTCCAAGAAGACCTAATACCTATACTCCTTAAGGTATTTCATAATATAGAAACACAAGAGTCACTGCCAAATTCCTTCTATGAAGCTACAGTTACCCTGATACCTAAACCACACAAAGACTCAACCAAGAAAGAGAATTACAGGCCAATCTCACTCATGAACATTGACGCAAAAATTCTCAATAAAATACTGGCAAACAGAATCCAAGAACACATTAGAAAAATTATCCACTACGATCAAGTAGGCTTCATCCCAGAGATGCAGGGCTGGTTCAACATATGAAAATCTATCAATGTAATCCATCATATAAATAAACTGAAGGAAAAAAAAAACATATAGTCATCTCATTAGATGATGAAAAAGCATTTGACAAAATACAGCACCCTTTTATGATAAAGGTCCTGGAGAGATTAGGGATACAAGGGTCATTCCTAAATATAATAAAAGCTATTTACAGCAAGCCGACAGCTAACATCAAATTAAATGGAGAGAAACTCAAGGCTATCCCACTAAATTCAGGAACACGACAAGGCTGTCCACTCTCTCCTTATCTCTTCAATATAGTGCTTGAAGTTTTAGCAATAGCAATAAGACAACATAAGGGAATCAAGGGGATTCGATTTGGAAAGGAAGAAGTTAAACTTTCGTTATTTGCAGATGATATGATAGTGTACATAAGCGACCCCAAAAACTCCACCAAAGAACTCCTACAGCTGATAAACTCCTTCAGTAACGTGGCAGGCTACAAGATCAACTCCAAAAAAATCAGTCGCCCTCCTATACACGAAGGATAAGGAAGCAGAGAAGGAAATCAGAGAAGTATCACCTTTCACAATAGCCACAAATAGCATAAGATATCTGGGAGTAACTCTAACCAAGGAATTGAAGGATTTATTTGACAAGAACTTTAAGTCTTTGAAGAAAAAAATTGAAGAGGATACCAGAAAATGGAAGGATCTCCCTTGCTCTTGGATTGGGAGGATCAACATAGTAAAAATGGCAATTCTACCAAAAGCAATCTATAGATTCAATGCAATCCCAATCAAGGTCCCATCAAAATTCTTCACAGAGATTGAGAGGACAATAATCAACTTTATATGGAAAAACAAGAAACCCAGGATAGCCAAAACAATCTTATACAATAAAGGTACTTCTGGAGGCATTACCATCCCTGACTTCAAACTCTGTTACAGAGCTACAGTATTGAAAACAGCTTGGTATTGGCATAAAAATAGAGAAGTTGACCAATGGAATCGTATAGAAGATCCGGATCTTAAACCACAAACCTATGAACACCTGATTTTTGATAAAGGAACCAAAAGTACACAATGGAAGAAAGAAAGCATCTTCAACAAATGGTGCTGGCATAACTGGATGTCAACCTGTAGAAGAATGAAAGTAGATCCGTGTCTATCACCATGCACAAAACTCAAGTCCAAATGGATTAAAGACCTCAATATCAATCTGAACATACTGAACCTGTTAGAGGAGAAAGTGGGAAGTACTCTACAACATTTGGGCACAGGAGACCACTTCCTACGTATAGCCCCAGCAGCACAGACATTAAGGGCAACACTGAATAAATGGGACCTCCTGAATCTGAGCAGCTTCTGTAAAGCAAAGGACACTGTCACTAAGACAAAAAGGCAGCCTACTGACTGGGAAAAGATCTTCACCAACCCCGCAACAGACAAAGGTCTGATGTCTAAAATATATAAGTAACTCAAGAGACTAGACTTTAAAATGCTAATAAACCCAATTAAAAAATGGGGCACTGAACTGAACAGAGAATTCTCAACAGAAGTTCGAATGGCCAAAAGACACTTAAGGTCATGCTCAACCTCCCTAGCTATCAGGGAAATGCAAATCAAAACAACTTTGAGATATTATCTTACACCTGTCAGATTGGCTAAAATCCAAAACACCAATAATAACCTTTGCTGGAGAGGCTGTGGGGTAAGGGGTACACTCATCCATTGCTGGTGGGAATGCACACTTGTGCAACCACTTTGGAAAGCAGTGTGGCGGTTTCTCAGGAAATTCGGGATCAACCTACCTCAGGACCCAGCAATTCCACTATTAGGAATCTACCCAAGAGATGCCCAATCATACTACAAAAGCATTTGCTCAACTATGTTCATAGCAGCATTATTTGTAATAGCCAGATCTTGGAAACAACCTAGATGCCCTTCAGTGGAAGAATGGATGAAGAAACTGTGGAATATATACATGCTAGAATACTACTCAGCGGTAAAAAAAACAATGACATCTTGAATTTTGCATGCAAATGGATCGAAATAGAAAACACGTTTCTGAGTGAGGTAACCCAGACCCAAAAAGATGATCATGGGATATACTCACTCATAATCGGTTTCTAGCCATAATTAAAGGACATCGAGCCTATACTTTGGGATCCTTGAGAAGATAATAAGGTGAACCCCCCCAAAAAGATACAGTAATCCTCCTGGATATTGGAAGTAGACACGATCGCCAGGCAAAAATTGGGAACTTGAGGGTTGGCCCGAGACGCGGCCAAGGGAAGATGGGGAGAGAAAAGCGTGAAGGGGAGAATGGGGGGAGCTCGGAGGAATGGGATGCTCGGGATACAGGAAGGGTGAATATGGGAGCAGGGAAGCATATATCTTAATTTAGGGAGCCACCTGAGGGTTGTCGAGAGACTTGACCCTAGAGGGGTTCCCAGGTTTCCAGGGAGACGCCCCCAGTTAGTTCCTTGGGCACCTGAGGAGAGAGAGCCTGAAAAGGCCAGTTCCTATAGCCATACTGATGAATTTCTTGCATATCACCATAGAACCTCCACCTGGCGATAGATGAAGAAAATGACAGAGCCCCACATTGGAGCACTGGACTGAGCTCCCATGGTCCTGATGAGGAGCAGAAGGAGAGAGAACATGAGAAAGAAAGTCAGGACCGTGAGGGGTGCATTCACCCATGGAGACGGTGGGACAGAACTAAGGGGAGATCACCAACTCCAGTTGGAATGGGACTGATGGAACATGAGACTAAACCAGACTCTCTGAATGTGGCTGATGGTGGAGGCTGATGGAGAAGCCAAGGACAAAGGCGCTGATCTTTGACTGTTCTGCATGGACAGGCTCTGTGGGAGCCTTCTCAGCTTGGTTGATCACCTTCCTGGACCAGGGGGGAGTTGGGAGGACCTTGGTCTTAACATAGAGTAGGGAACCCCGATGGCTCCTTGGCCTGAAAAGGGAAGGAGGGAGGGTATGGGGGGAGAGGAGGGGAGGGAAGGGGGAGGAAGAGGGGAGGAGATGGAAATTACTTAAATAAAAAAAAAACAAAGAAACAAAGAGTCTGGGGTTAATAATCACATGAAATCTTAGAACAACTTTCTTTTTCTCTTCAAATGGATTTCATATTGGGATTTTTCTAAAGAGCCCACCTTTCTAATGTGCTGATTTATTTTCTAAAGAATCTAAAAGAATTGAAATTTTCTGGTCTCCCCCCACCCCCCCACCCCCAAAAAAAAACGACTTGGAAACTGAAATAGAGACAATAAAGAAAACACAAGCCAAGGCAACTATAGAAACAGAAATCATGAGAAAATGATCAAGAACCACAAATGCAAATATAAACAGCAGAATACAAGAGATGGAAGAAAGAATCTCAAACACAGAAGATACCATAGAGGAAATAGACTCATCAGAAAAAAGAACAACATTAAATCTAATAAAAGCTTAAGACAAAATATCCAGGAAATATGGGACACCATGAAATGACCAGACTTAAGAATAATAGGTATAGAAGGAGAAGTTCAACTCAAAAGCACAGAAAATGTATTTAACAAGATCATAGAAGAAAACTTTTCCAACATAAAAAGATAAACCTATGAAGATACAAGAAGCATATAGAACACCAAATAGACTGAATCAAAAAAAGCCATTTGCCACATAATAATCAAAACACAAAAATACAGAATAAAGAGAATATTAAGAACTGCAAATGAAAAAGTCTAAGTAACATATGAAGACAGACCTATCAGAATTACATCTTACTTCTCATTGGAGACAATAAAAACCAGAAGAATGTGGTCAAGTGTAATGCAGACATTAAAAGAACATAGATGCCAGCCCAGATTACTATACCATCAAAACTTTCAATTACAATAGAAGGACAAAATAAATATTCTATTACAAAATCAAATTTAACCAATACCTAACCAGAAACCCAGCCCTACGCAAAGTACTAGAAGAAAACCTCCAACCCAAGGAAGCTGGCTACATCACCAAAACCATAGACAATTTATGATCTCATAGCAGAAAATCTCAAAGAAGGGAAAACACACAAATTAACATCACAACATCAAAAACTAAATTAAAAGGAGATAGTAATCAGTGGTCATTAATATCCCTTAAAATAAATGGCCTTTGCCTCAGAATAAAAGGTTGGAAAAAATTCCAATCAAATGGGCCCAAGAAAATTGCTGGTTTAGCTATCTTAATATCTAACAAAATAGACTCCAAACTAAAAACAATCCAAAGAGACCAAGAAGGACATTTTATATTAGTCATAGGAAATATCTATCAAGAGGAAATCTCAATACTGAACATTTATGGCCCAAATATATGGATCTCTTCATATGTAAAATAAATACTTTTAAAGCTTAAATCATACATTATACTCCACATACTAATAGTGGGAGATTTCAACATTCCACTCTCACCACTGGACAGGTGAGTCAGACAAAAAATTGACAGAGAAATAAGGGAACTAAGAGATGTTATGACTCAAATGGTCTTAATAAACATCTATAGACTATTTCATCCAAATGTAAAAGAATATACCTTCTTCTCAGCACCTCATGGAACCTTCTCAAAAATTGACCACTATCTTGGTAAAAAACAAACCTCAACAGATACAAAAGATTTAGAATAATCCCATGTATCTTATCAGATCACCAAGGGTTAAAACTAGAATTCAATAGCAATACTAATTTCAGAAAGCCCACAAACAAATGAAAATAAAACAATGCTCACTTGATTAATCAATGGGCCAAGGGAGAAATTAAAGACTTCCTAAAATTCAATGAAAATAACCACACAACAACCAAATTTATGGGACACAATGAAAGCAGTGTTAAGAGAAAAGTTCATTGCACTAAATGCCTACATAAAGAAGCTGGAAAAAAAAATCCCACACTAGTGAATTAACAGAACATTTGAAAACATTAGAACAAAATGAAGCAAACTCAAACAAGAAAACTAGACTGCAGGAAATAATGAAATTGAGAGCTGAAACCAAGAAAATAAAAACAAAGAAAACAATACAAAGAATCAATGAGATAAACAGTAGGTTCTCGGAGGAAATCAACAAAATAGGCAAACCTTAATCCAAATTAATCAGAAGGCAGAGAGAGAGAATATCCAAATTAGAAAAACCTGAAATAAAAAAGGGGATATAACAACAGATATGAAGGAAATTCAGAGAGCTATCAGGTCATATTTTGAAAATCAATACTCAAACAAAATTGAAAAACTTAAAGGAAATGGACTACTTTCTGGATAAATATCACTTACCAAAATTAAACAAAGACCAGATAAGCAAATTAAACAGAACTATATCTGCTGAAGAAATAGAATCAGTGATCAAAAGTCTCCCAACCAATAAAAGACAAGGACAAGATGGTTTCAGCTCAGAATTCAAGTTTTTTAAAGAAGAACTAATACTAATACTCCTCAAATTATTCCACACAATAGAAATAGAAGGAACATTGCCAAATGCTTTTTTTCTCATTTTTTATTAAAAATTTCCATCTCCTCCCCTCCTCCTCCCCCTTCCCTCCCCTCCCTTCCACCCATACCCCCACTCCACCCCTCTCCAAGACAAAGAGCCATCAGGGTTCCCTTCACTATGTTAAGTCCAAGGTCCTCCCAGCTCCCCCTAAGACCAGGAAGGTGAGCAACCAAACTGACAAGGCTCACAGTAAGCCCGTCCATGTTGTAGAGTTCATGCTCATTGCAGTTGTCCTTGGTTTCTCAGTCCTCCTCCACTGTCAGCCACATTCAGAGAGTCCGGTTTGGTCCCCTGTTCCATCAGTCCCATTCCAACCGGACTTGGTGGTCTCCCGTTAGATCTGTCCCACCGTCTCAATGGGTGAATGCACCCCTCACAGTCCTGACTTCTTTGCTCATGATCTCCCTCCTTTTGATCCTCATCAGGACCTTGGGAGCTCAGTCCGGTGCTCCTATGTGGGGCTCTGTCATTTTCTCCATCCAATGCCAGGTGAAGGTTCTATGGTGATATGCAAGATATTCATGAGTATGGCAATAGGATCTGGACATTTCTGGCACCCTCTCCTCAGCTGCCCAAGGACCTAGCTGGGGGCATCTTCCTGGACACCTGGGAACCCCTCTAGAGTCAAGTCT